>NC_142247.1:36625532-36930766 GCF_052056855.1 Sturnus vulgaris | reverse complement strand
TTTATTACCATTACACACATGATAGATGAGTAAAATTAGGTTATGCTTATATTGTAATGGAAGAAAGTAATTGCTGCCTTCTATCAGGAAACCACAAAGGCACTTATTGATCTGTCATCTTAAGGCTGTGTCTAAGAATATTTAATAAAATAAACAGAGACAAATAACTCTTTTGAGGCCCTGTAACTGTAATATCCCACACCATTTGGCATAAAATTTTGGCAGGTTTAAAAATAACACCACATATCTCTGATTAAAATGTGTTGTAAATTACTCAGATAATCTCACAGCATGGAGATGTTTTTATATTGCAAGTAGAATGTGACTGAATATTTTCACTCAAAGTCGGGCACCAGAATCCATTAGATTAGTTCAGTCATTATTCCTCTGGAAATGCTGTATCAGATGGCACACACCACTCTGCCTGGGCATGAAATCTCTTCCCATTGGTATGCAAGCTCCTCTGTGGGGTTCTGATGTCTCAGAACAATAAATGAGGAGGGCAGAATGATGGGCAGAGTGCACTGGCACCCTTTAAGACATGCTTAAACCCCAGCAATAAGGGGATAGGCTGCATGCACATTCCTGATGTGCCTGTACCAGTGGTGTGCAAGGCAGGGTGTGCTCTCCAGCCAGCTCCCCTCCACCATTAGGTACATGGCCACCCACCCACCTGGCCGTGGAACACCTGACTGGGGCAAACAGCGTGGCATAAGGGATTGCAGGGACAGTCTGGTCTCAGTTAAACTGCCTGGCAGGGACCCAGGTGTGAGTGTAGGGTAGGGGTGAGGTATGAGCACGGGTGTGTGCCTGGGTAAGGTTATCTCAGGCTGAATCAGATGTAGCTAACACTTGGCTACAGAGCTAAGGGATGTTCCACATGGGACATGTTCCTCTGGATCTGGCCACATGGACACCCTCATGAGGGAGTTCCTGAGGAAAAGACAAGGCAAGGAAAAGGGCAGGTCAGGGAGGTTTTTTGGAAGGTACCACACCACCCCTAGTGGTAGGTATCTTTGCAGGCTCTTCCAAGCTCCAGGAGCTGTGGGGTTTGGGGGCTAACCTCTTAGTCACTGGCAGCTGCAAAAAATACAGTTTTCCTTCTGGTGTCCAGTTAGGGGCCTGTCTTTCCCTGCTTCCCAGTGCTGCTGCTTGGCATTTTATCATCTTCTTGATGAAAGCTGGATTTCTCTGTGAAAAAGTAGCATCTGTTAAACTACCATTTTCTGCAAAGGGCACAGCTTTATCAGCCAGAGTTACTAATAATGTTCCATTTCCAGACTTTTTAATCAAATTCTTCCACTGAAGGCAGGGTTCCCTATTGGTTATTAGTGTGGAAAAGTGACTCTGCTGCTTTTCTCTGGAATTGCACAGAAATCATTTCAGGCAGAAAGTAATTTTTATTTTGTTAAAATTGATGTCTGGTCATGTGGTTTTTATGTCTCAGCTTCTGAAGACCCTTAAATAAATCTAAAGACTAGAACTGGACAAGGTATAATTTTCTTACCCTATATAGCCTTGCAAATTAGAAAAATTTTACAGTCTCACTAAAAGAGATGTGCAAAATGTATACTAGTAGTTATATAATACTAAGGATACTCCCTGAAGACGTATAATATTTAGATCTGAGCCTCTTTTCCTGGGTTCAGACAAAATTCTAAGACTCCTTAATCCCAGATTAAGTTCACATCAAGTCTGCTGATGACTATTCTGCAGTGGAACCATCTCAGCCCCTTCTGAAAGATCTGCTTGGATTTCTTTAAGCACAATTCCAGGTTCCAGAGAAAGAGTAGCTGATTATGCAGTGCACTGTGTGCAGATCAAAGTCCTGGATTCATCCCACCTGGCTTCGGTTGGTGGTTGACCCATCTAAGGCAAGTAATGAATTTTCCTCAAGTTCTGCTGCCAAACAATGGGGAGACACATAAGTCCTGACAAAGCAGACATCTGCCTTTTAACTTGCTCAGCACCCACCTTACCTCAGCAGTTTTATACTTACTCCACTTTTTCTGACTCAGGACCACATCTGGCCATCATTATTGCTCACTAAAGCAACAGTAGGTAATTATTTTCCAGGGGAGAGCTGTGTTACTCAAACTTTCTAGGTGGCATGTGGGTTTCTGATCTCAGACAGCTTTTGCATCAGAGTGGAATTACTCCTCATTTCCAAACATACAAGTAAAACCAGAATCAAATCCCACAGTAAATTAAAAAAAAAATAATGCCAAGGAAGAAAATCCATGGCATAAGTGGTTCAGAAAGCGAGAGTAAGCCATATGAAATTATTACTTGCACTGTCGACAGGGGATGTGAAAGCAAAGAAATGCTAGAGAAGTGATCTTGCAGGAAGTGGTAATGACAGCTGAATTTTCTTAAGGCTTTTATACCTGCTTTTATACACAGCCTGTGGAAATTAGGGCAGATTGCCTGATATTCTTCTAGTTTCTTGACTTCTTTCTGTCCCACACGTCTTGCACCACTCTTTTGGCTAGACATGCAGTAGTTGTGCAACGTTTTGTTGGAATAAGGGTCTCCACACTCAGCATTATCTTTGGATAACTGGTCTAGATGTAATTTCCAGCTTTTCTATTTTACCCCAGGTTCCATGTTACTAAGTACTTCTATGAAAAATGAACCTTATAGATGCTACAAATATACAGCAAAATTGCTTTCATCAGCACAATATCTCCAATGCATTACTTTATTTCTTAAAAATGTGTAATTAGTCAACACCTCTTCTTTGATAATCTGTATACTGAGTTAAATGCTAAATTAATATAAAGGAAATCAGCAAAATACAAAGATTACTTAGGTCCATTTTGTCTGCTGAATCAATAGGATTTACTTAGTGCTAATGCACTAACCAGATTATGAGAACTAATGCAGTACTGTTCAATGACAAAAGCAAATAACTCTTTGAATGATCTTGACAAAAGAACATGAAATCATCTTAATTTGTATTAACTAATTACATTTAACATAGATGTTTTTTACCTATTGCCTTAAGTGGAGCATCAGTACAGTGACTTACTTCCCCCATCTCATTTTAGGAGTAGATCAAAGCAACAAGTATTAAGAGTTACTGAAATGATACTCTGTAAAATTTTACACTGATGGAGTTATTTTAAAAATTTTATTCTCAGAAAGGGACATGCTTTCTCTGTATTCCATATAAAAATCTTTGAATTGCTTTCAAATAGATGAGAGTTATTGGGAAGAGGAGGAAGGAAGATGAGGGAAACAATTGTTTGTTTACAACAAAAAGAGGAAGAAATTCTTCTACCTTTTAGAGTAAAGCTTCTTGCCTCAGCAGAAATTCTTAGAAATAGAGAACCCAGTCCCCTGTCCCAGACAGGTTCTGTCCTGCATGAGCACTGGACTGAGTTCACAGCACTCACACACCCTCAAGGTGTTGTTCACCAGTCAAGAAGAAACCAGAAGCCTTGTGGCTTTCATGGGACTGTTTAGCACATGAATTGGCTTCCACTGGCAAAATTGAGCCTTCAATATGATTAATTTTTCCCTTCCTTAGGATTGCAAGAATCATCATTACCATGATGATGATCAAGTCACTGTCATCCTCAGAAAAATACCTGGCTGCACTGAATTATTTGGGCCAGAATTACATTCTTGTATTTTCAACAGAGAGAAGCAGTGATCAAATGCACTTCTCACCTGAAGAGAAATAATGCAAACTACCCAGAAAATCAGGTTGTATCAAGAACAGCAAAGCTATATTGGCTGAAAATACATAGAAATATTTAGAGAGGAAAAAAATAATAAAGTTCTTCGGTGTTCCTCATGGTTACTCTTCCCGTTCAGTCTGCTGTACATGTAAATTCTTCACCATTATGTGTTTGGTTCCAATGGACCCACTCTGAAAACTATAGTTTGATTATTCATCTTCATTCACTGACTTCCACAAGAGAAAAGGAACTTATACAGTCTCTTAGTTTTTAATGGTCTTGGTAACCAATTTGTTATGTAGAATCACTTATTCATTGAGAAACTCTGCAGCAGTTTCTTTGGAAAAAGATTTTTGCCATTTGCAGACATCTGGATGCAGGTCATTTAACAATAGCTTATGTCTCCTACTCCATGTTATGCTGCAGACCTTAAGGGTTTTTTCCAACCTAAGGGATTCTTTGATTCTATGAAAGGAGAAATGCTCTTGGCTTTTGTAGTGACCACTTCTCTTGAGAGAGAATCCCAGAATTCATAGCAGGAAAAAAAAGTTGATACTTAGAATTTTGATTCTTGACAGCCAACAAGTTTAAAGTCATATAAACAAACCAGCAGGGAATAAAACTCATGCATATTCCTACTTTCATTTGAGCTTTACATCATAACTGCAGTATTTTATGATTGACACTAGGTGAAATATCACCTAGTTACTTTCAGAGCATTTCTCCAATTTGTCAAATTAAATTTTGATTTTAATTATGTCCTCCAAGTGGCTCACAAGACAGTATGAAATGTTCTGCAGTGATTAAGTCATTGATTTCCAGTTTATTCAAGGCATTAAACATAATATCAAGACATTATACATAATATCACTTTCTGTATGAGCACTGCACTTAACGAAGAGCAGGTTTTGACCATCTCTAGAAGAACAAGCTTGGAGGAGTGTTTCTCCAATTTGCAGTCACTGCAAATTTGAGAAAAGCTCACAAAAATATATTTGGATTTTTTTTTCCCTGGGTACAGTATTCAGACTAGAGACTAGACTTTTGGATCATTTTTTTGACACAGACCTAACCAGGTATTTTTCTGAGATTTTTCATTAGTTTCCATAAGAATTCCTTCCCCACTTTGCACTTTTGGCTTCAAATGTGCAACTCTGTCTGAAATACTTTATTTTTATACTCACTGAATATGACATATAAACCATGAGTTAGCTGCAAAACAATGACAGCTCCTGATAGCTCAGCGATGTCTAGAGACTTTTTTGGCATATTTGTCTTCTGTGGACCAAATCAAGGGTAAATTCCAAAACACCACAACTTCCGTATGAGCAAATAAGATAACATTAATTTTCTTCTAGCCTTCTGGACACAGCTGTAAGGCAGGGCTTGCTCACACCTCACTGCATTCCAGCAGCACACCTGTGCCAGCTTAACAGTAACAAAGCCCTCTCTATGAATCACACACACAATTGGCACCTCTTGTCCTACAAGAGAAGCAGTATAGCTGAACCCAAGCACTTACCCCTGCTCTAATCGTCCATTTCAATAGTTGTGTGATTCCTCAGTGGAACTTGGCATAATATCCGGAGTGCATCATCTGACATCAGTTATTTTTCCACATTGACAGCCAAATGGATAGTTATGTGGATACTGGGAGGGTGGGAGGGAGGGAGGGAGGGAGAGAGAGAGAGAGAGAGAACCAGGCTTAAAAGTGTTAATTTAAAGCAGCATCTTTGACAAAGTTTTTCCTGTTATCAATCTTCCTTTAGTTTTCTAAGTAGCCTTTTAATCTCTACATTTCTACTCAAAGATCAAAGCCTTCCTATTTCTTGAACAGCCAACCCTACATTATGGTTAAGCCAGGTTTTGTAAGAACCATATGTATAACAATCTGCAGGTTCTTCAGAAGACAGACAAAATTATGGCATCTTTGAGGAAGGCTGAGCTGACTTTGTGCCTGAGCTGACTTTGGAGAAGCTAAGAAAAGTGTCAGGGCAAGCAGGGAAATCTAGCCACTTTTTCCAATAGCAGTATGTTAGGATGTTTGAATTGCACTGAAATGACTATGTAGGAGGAATTACTTTAAGCTTAGCACAGAAGCATCTCTCTCCAAAGTCTTTTCTTATGGAAAAAAAGCAGTTACAGGAAAGAGTAAAGATCCCATGTTGGGGGAGGGTAAAGTCAGAAATCTGCTTTATTTCAAAAACCATGAAAACTGTACATCTTTCTGCACTTGAACTATTCACTCATTGTATGAGTAATCTGCACAGATGTTCCAGAAATACTTTTAGACTGGGTAGGATATGAGTGCAGCAGAATATAACAAAGAAAAGCTAAGCTTGCCCATTGATGATTTAACCCAGTCAAACACTGGGTTAAAAAATACTTAAAGTGTGTTCCTACTTCAAAGTATTAGTTCAGTTCCTGCTGAACAAAATACACTGTATATTAACAGTTAATAAGACAACTAATACAGTAAAACCTTTAGTATGTGGATAACCAAACTGTTAAATCACTGCTGTACCAGATCTAATTTAGAACTCCTTTTTCTGTATCATTAAGACACTGCACAGATATTTCAACTGTTCATTTGTTCTGATGTAGGCTTTCACCTAAATGATACAGTAAATTGACAGGGCACCTTCAGAAAAGCTGGCACCAGTGCTGACTGCAACTCCTAAGGACCACAGGAAACCTCACCTGCCAGTGCTGTTGCTGGGCTCAGCTCAGGAACATCACAATTCAACAGCAAAGGGCTGAGCTACTTGGTTGACCGAATATTTTGTTGATAGTATTTTCAATGCCTTGGGTTTCAGTCCAGAATTCACCAGTTAGGCCAACAAGAAATTCTTCATTCATTACTTTCTTTTTCATACTTTGAGGAAAGACATCTGAATCTAGAAAAGAAGACAATAAAATTTTACTCCTCCATGCTCTTTAAGAATTTGATGCAGATCTACTTGACTTAGTAAAAAGACTCTTGAGTGTGTTGAAAATGTTTCTTTCAAGATTCTTAAAAGATTTTTTAAAACATGTTTGTGACAAAAATAAATCAATTAAAAACTAGGAGAAATTAAGCTCACTATTGATTTCAGCAGAGGGAACTACCACAAGATCCTTTATAATCTTCCTAAATGTTTACTCATTAGGTATGTCACAGTAGGAACATGCTACATGACTTCCAAATTTAAACTGGTTAAAGATCCTTTAAGGGATTCCTGCTTATTACAATGTCCCCAAAACAGATGATGTAATATCAATAGTAATGAAGTTACCAGTTAATAGATTACTATTGGATTGTTAGGAGGTTATATTCTTCTTCAGAGATAACTTAAAGTGTATTGTTCAAGACTTCTTCCAATGAAAATTAAAAACATGCAATCTCTAGTCCCAAAATGAAAGAGAAAATACTACAAATGCAGCTATTATTTTAGTACATTCAAGACATATAGACATCAGATGAAATAGTTCATGAACCATAGATGATCAATATAATAATCTGTGAAATTTTTAAAATCTGTCTTCTCCATAGTTTCATTTAAACATACAATCAGAAACCTATTTTTTCTAACTTATCTCCTTTTTCTTTCTCTGGCTTCTTTTCCACTTTAGTGTCTTATGTCTGAAAAAGGTAGTGAAAATAGAGGGAGAAGAATATAGGAAATTGTTATTTTAATGTAAAGAATCAAGTTGTTGTTAGAGATTCTTTTTCTAGGAAACTGTTTTAGCCGTAGGTGTGTCAGTGGGCAGGCTGTGCAGTACAAGGATTCTCAGACTCTTGGAGCAGCAGCATTAAGGAAGTCGCTGAGAAAGGATACCTTGATATATGTGCTTATACACATATCATCTTGTTAAATATAGACCCTATGTCTTATTCCTGCAGACATGATTTTAAAAGTTAATAGAAACATTCCCATAACATTAAGAAGTTTTTGCCTTCCTCATGAAACATCATAACTGATGAAGCAATTAAGTTTGAAACATCTTAAAATACTTTTGGTCGAATGCATTTGTGCTAAATGACTTCATTCTGACAAAGATCTATTGCTACTCATAAAGACAGTATTCATCTGTACTTCATTTTCAAACAGGCTTTTTCAAGGAACGCTTCATACTGCAGAGCACAAGATGATGAATATCGCTTAGAAGTTACAACTCCTCTGCAGAGGGTTGACTTGTTCATGGGCCAGTTCAACAGTGTCCTGTTAACTTCAATCTCCGTCTTCACCAAAGGGAACCTTACCATTGCTAATCTGGGAACTTCAGAGGGCCGCTTCATGCAGGTAAATATCACCCTGTTCCTACAATAACTTCACAACAAAAAAAAAATACTAGAGTTTAGCAGGATGGTGAAAAGGGAGGAGCATTATTACCCCTGTTTAAAGGGCATTAGAAAATTGAAATTACCAAATAAAATACAGCTTCTGGACTATAAACAAAATGTCTAATAGAGCATTCAGTGTTTACCTGGAGTTTGTGGTTTGGAGCAGTGGTTAAGGAGCAAATTCTACCATGATCTCCTCCAGCTGTCTTAGTTCACAGAACATTTTTGGTCCATACAAACAAGAGTTCTTTCAAAGAAGACTAAACTGACAGCACTGTCTTGGATAGACATCAAATGTGTCTCAACCCCAGCTGGGGCAGAATGGTCTAAAACGGTGACTGATTATTCAAACAGCTTCAAAAATACACTTTGTATGGTCATTTACTCTTGGAGGATCAGATTAAATCTATTCAATGTAATATGCCAAGACAGTTTATAATGTAGAAGCAGCAGCCTGAGCATTAGTTGTTTCTATATACTGATACACTCCTCTGGCACCCAATTTCTTGCTAGTGTACCCATAGCCTATGACTCACAGCTGTAGAATTGAGATTAGCTCCTTCTCCACCTACTTTCAAGTTTCTCTGAATGTGTATTAGATTTTCAGGCTCTTGCTCACGCCTGTCTCACTCTGTTCTTTTGGATTGCAGTTTTTCCTGTCCTGAAACAAATTTTTCATAAAAAAGTGATAAATCACCCTTCTGAGTAGTCTGTCTCCCTCCACTAAGTAAATAACTAATCTAGACAGGTAGATTATACTACATGACGTCTTTGTAGGTGACTAATGAAATAAATATAACACATACATGCAGCAATCTTTTAAAATCTTGGCAGTCAAAATCAAACACCAGAAGACAAAGATGAAACAGTTTGTGTTCACCCGTTGTATTTCAAGCACTATCATCCTTGGAGAGCTTGGCTTCTCCAGCTGCCACAGAGTCCAGCCTGGATGTGCATCTCAGCCTGGATCCGTCTTGCACCCAAGGACCTGTGTTATTTCAATTTGCCAATACTATTTGTCTTCTAGAAAACTTCCCCGAAGTATTGACAGTCTTCTGGCCTTCTTGTTCTGTAGGCTATAGAGTGTCATCAAAGTTAATGAGAAGACCATCATTTGCTGTGCCATTCCGGTTTTCCCCTTTCCCATAACCTTCCATTAGAAAATACTTGGGCACATGTAGCCTTTAATGGGACTTTAATGGGACTATGCCTTTCCTTTCTTCTCTTTCTTCCCCTCAGTTTCTTGCCATATGCAGTGCATAGGGTTATATATTGTCATCAGTATATGCACTCTGCCTGGATAAAGGGAATCCTATACCTCCAGTCTTCTGCACAGACTGGACACAGAACCAGCTGCATAATGCAAATTCTGTAATGCTTCTACAGGCAAGGAGTTCAAAGTGATTTGCCACAAAGGACAGATGAAAAAGTAGGGAAAATCATGTTTCTCTTTCCCCCCTCTCCCCTCAAAAAAATTTAACAAAACTTTAAATGACAACACTGACAGTTTTACCTTAACTTCCCATGATGACTTTGGTAAATTTAAGCTGCAGTTTGTCTTCTGTGCAGGAAAGGCAAATGCTAAGAGCTACACAGTGAGCACTGTTCTTGAAAGCAGACACTGATTCACATAGCGAAATGAGCAATTTGTTTAACCTTTCTGAAGTAATTTCCTTATCTACAAAATACAATTAATAACAACTACTCTCTTACTCCCAGCATTACTTCTGGGCTGTCACAAAGCTTTTAGGAAGGTTTGGTAGAAAGCACAAGGGAGCATTATTTTTATTTATAATATTCTTTAAATTATTCATTCAAATCCTGCAGCACACACTTCATTCAGATGTTTGCCCAACTCAAGGAACAATTAAATATTTCCAGAATACATTTCCCATTCCAGGTTCAGTTACAGATCAAAAGAAAAGGCTATTGTGTAAACTGCACATGGCCATTAGCAGAAATATTCTCATCATTGAATCAGACTGGCTTCAGCTACAGGGGGAAGTCAGCATTGGGCTCATATTGTACTAAATAGCTCTTTCTTTGAGGGTTGGGTGCAACTAGCAAGAGAATAAGCATACTGACTACCTTTAATGATACTATCTCCAGATAAAAAGTTAGTATTTGTTTTGTTTTTAAATTATTTTGAAAGGGATACCAGATCTGTAGGATACAGCAGACACAGATTTTTGCAGAATTTAATGTTCTCTCAGCTTTCTTTTTTCTCATAGCAATCTAGGAAGTGCTTTTAAACATGTTCATTAGGAAATGCCCAACTGAAGCAGATTTGTAGTGTTTCTATGGAAATATAACTATTAACTGCAATGAGATTTAGATCATTAAAAATTGAGCTATTATACGACCATTACTGAAGTAAAATGGGTAAAAAAATGAGGATAATCTAACAATTGCTTAATTAATCAAAAATATATCCCCAAAGACTTCCACATACCAAAGAAATGTAATGTTCTTTTTTGTTTTATTCACAAATCTGTTGGAACATACCACAAAGAGTCCTCAGCTCTTCATTTATTATACATATCACTTTTGCACAATCATTTGCACTGATATTTTTCAGTCTTTGTACAAGCAAATATTGAATTTTCCTGTGCAATCTCTTTGTAACTTCTAGCTATTCAAAGCTGACTTCAGACACAGGTATGCTTTCAGAGAAAATTAGTTACAAAATTCTGCCTATCAGGGAACCTGTTTTAAAACTGGTTGTATTGTGTTAGTATTTTGAGAACATATCATAATGCCAACTATTTAAAAGCAAAAGAAAAAATATTCATGTATAGCTTTCTATATTTAGAAAATCAGCTCAGCCCTTCAAGTGCACACAGTTCATCTTGTATCTTCTTTGAAATACCAAACCTTGCTATATTTAGACAATTTCATTTCTGACATAAATTTCAGTTCTAGCAGCCATCCATGAGATTAAAAGAGGTAGTGGTACAGTATCTCTGTCTTTGACAACAGCACCCTGAAGTGTCCAGATATGCAGCAGTTTGGTGAAAGTTATGAACATTTGAATCACATTTTTACTGTATTAATTTAGGGTTTCTTTTAGTTATTATGAAACGGTTTGGGAGGGGGGACCTCTTGAAAAACTAGTGATCTTGTCATCTAAACTGTGTTGAAGCTCCAGGCCTGTGCTGTGGAAGCCAGTAGGTGCAGCAGCAAGCTACTGAACCTGAGAGAAATTCATTGAAAATGTTTCTTATATACCCCCATTATACTTGCTTACACTTGATCAGCAGCCAACCACTTGATTCTGTCTTTTTTTTCTTTCCTCTTTCTTGTCATCTTTCAGTCTCCTTTTGCTTTTCTTCTGCTTATCTTTTTCTACCTTCCTACATTTCTCTTGTCTCCAACTCTTATTTCTATCTCCATCTATTTTTTATCTCTTTACCTCAGGGATAGCACAGGATTGCTGCAAAATTCAACAGATTTTACATGTAGGTTTTTCCTTCTGTAGGTGATGGCTACCAGATTCTGGGCTTTTGATGTATTTAGGGATGTATCACAATGAATAGTTCCTAACTTTACAAGTGATTCCCCCAAAGTTTATAGCATTACCCATGAGAATTGTTAATGATCCAACTCAGAACATAGCCCACATTTTATTTATTTTAAAAAGCTTTCTAAAAAAACCAGTAATAATCAAAATGGAAAAGCATGCAAGTATGTTTTATCCAACCAAGGAATACTCACCTGTTGTTTTCTGCTTTTAGTTTGATAAAATAGAATTATTCATTTGAACAGCTTTGGAAAGCACTAATACTGTAAAGTAAATAGAGCCTCTTTCACTAAATGTTTGGTTTTTTTCAGCCAAAATCTGGAACTAATATAAAATCAATCTGGATGGTCCAAATACAGAAGATGCATGTGTTCTTCTAAGGAGGATAATTAGGGCCATGAGGTGAATTCCAGATCTCTCCTGAAAAGTATTGCAGCCCATTCACATACTGAGCATGTTTTGGCTGCCTCTGAAATGTCAAATCTGTATTTGGCCATGAATAGATTGGAGTTTGTAGTTTACTAAATATTGTGGAGTTTCTGTTACAAAACAGACCAGTAATAATTTTTCTAGGACAGCTGACATGCATGAGACAGAAAAGAAAAATGGTTTTACTTCCTTCCTAAGCTGCAGCCTGACAACAAACTTTTTTTTCCCCTTCTCTTTTTTTTTTTCTGCTGAGAAGTTGCAGCTGTTTCAGCCTTTCTTATTGTGCTTGTTTTCAGACTGTGACTGGGAACACAGACTGTAACTACAGCTGTTGGGTGCAAAGTGAATCAGGTATTTCACAGTGGTTATTTGATTAGAAAACAGCACCCAGTCACACTGCTATAGCTAAGGAATCAGATTTTCAGCTGTTGTAAAACACCCTTATTCTGCTCAAACTAAGCTACACTGAGAATACAACTCACTGGAAATAACCCCACTCCATGATATATTGAGATAAAATATGGGTTTTGGGTTTTTTGTCGTTTTTTTGGGTTTTGGGGGGGGCGGGGTTTGCTTGGTTTCAAGGCATTTTGGGTTTTTTCCTGCCTGAAGTTGGCATTTTTTCAGAGAATTTTTTTAGAGTGATGATGAAATGAGTTCTTCAGGAAGGGGAAATCTTTGTGGTAACTCTGGGAAGTGTGGGATATGGGAACGTCTAACAAGATTTATTCTTAAAAGCTCACATTTGGTCTGGCTGTAAAAATGAGCAAGAGATCAGTGCCCTTGACATAGCAGAGGCTGGATTCAGCCTAAGATTATGTTTGGAAGCAGAATAGTGCATGTGCCCTCTACACTTGAAGCTGACCTCAAAGACTCAGCGCCCCAGCAAAAGCACCACAACTGCTTGTTGGTGACATTCTTGAGGAAGAGGGACTAGAGAAGTTTTCACTGTATGTTTTACACCCACAATGGGCAGTCACTCTCTGTAGATGCAGTTTTGGCAGCAGGGCCACTTCATCCTTCTGACTATGGCAGTGAAACTCAGTGCACAGCAGGGCAGCAGTAATGTGGAATGAGGGACCCCACCACGGGTCCTCTCATCTTCATGGCTCAGTGGGACATCCATCCTGTTGCTTCTGGAGCTGAGGAAAGGCTCTTCCCATGGGCATACATAGACTGTGAGGTGCCATCAGCCACATGCTGGCTGCAGTCCTGTCCCATCTGGCTGAACATGAGCCAGCTCTAGCTGAAAAGCCAAGCATTAGCAAAAAATGGTATGTCATGTCTGAACAGATTCTGGACAGAAAATGGCTTTGGGCTCAAAAACCAAAGCATGATGGTACAGATAGGTCTTGCTAGAGTACTGCACATCAGGCAACAGACCACTCATCCTCCCAAGGGCTCTCTGCACTTGTTAGACATGCAGCAGTACAGATTAACGTAAGCCTGATTCTAGAGAACCATTAAATACCAGTATTTTTAACCAGACTTTTTGCTGAGAAAGGTTATATGGGGTTATAATAAAGGTTCAAGGAGCAGAGTTCTGGCAGGAGCTAAGATAGGTAAGGTAGAGGTATGAGGCAAGTAAAAGCACACAGTCATACCTTTCTCAGTACCCTCCAGCTTCTGGCACTCAGAGATACTCTGAGCTGGAAATTGCACCCATATTTGGCACTTATTAGTCACTTATGGATTCCTTTCTCCTCAGTTTTGCTTACTGTTTTTTAAATTTATTTTTGTTTTCCCCTCCACGGTATGGTGTGACAATGACTTCCGTAATTTCATTCCACTTGGAATGATAAAGAGCTTTTTGGGGTTTCCTTAAACCTGCTGCCTTATCAATTCCTTTTTTGCCTTTGATTCTTCCTGATAAGGAATAGGAATGGGGCACTCACAAATCAACGGTTTGGGAAATTCTCACGCACTGAGCACAAATCTGTTGTCTTTCACATCCAAGTAGACAGAATACTTGATAATCATACTCATTTTCCCAGGAATACTTATGATTAAAAACAAACACCACAACCAAACTTTAACACACATCTCATTTCCCCAAAAAGAGAGAACTTAGCATGTGTTGTAGCTGCTTTCATAGACTACATGCCAGGGAACATAATGCATGCTACAGAAATCAGTGAAAAAACCATCACATCTGCTTTTTATTTGTGACTGCATTCAAGGATTGGAAAATTTGTCCCAGAATTCAGTACGAGAGCCAAGTCTTCAACATTGCTCTCCTCTTGCAAACAGCAAAGCAGCAAGACCTCACCACTCCAGGAATCAAGAGTCAGAGCCATGGTGCCTGTCAGCAAAATGAATTGACATAGAGCAAAGAGCTTTGCATCTTTCACTGTGCTCAGTCAAATTCAGTTTATACCGTAGTGTACGGGCAGCCATATGCACCTTTGAATTTAGCAAACTCCTCTTGATCCAGTCCCTGTCCCTCTAGACAAATGTAGTTATGATAAAACCCACATATGCAAGTGGCAAGACGTATTTGAAGCAAGTGCAAGAAGGTCAAGAAATATTTAAGCACAGACTTCAAATCCTACGGAGCCTGGAAGGGGAAAGAGTGATGGGATGCCCATGGAGTCACTGCAAAGGTTGTCCTCAGTGCCCACTGCTGTCCTGTCTCAGCAGCCCAGCAATTCATCTGGCTTTTCAGTACTGGCAGTCTGACCTCTTTAAGGATAGATGCAAACTGTGCACACAAGCATTTGTAGGAATGTGAATAGCTGCAATCCTTCCATCTTTCATTTTTAAGTAAACAGAAAACTGTGGTAAACTCTTGTTACTAGCATTTTCACATCTATAGCTCAACTTTTAACATTTATGATAGCAGTTCTTTCTGGGGTGAAGAATGTATCTTGATTCTCAAGGGAAAAAAGGTATCAAACACTGCATAATGCAAAATCCATACAGCCAAATTAAAATTAACACCTGGTGTTGAATAACTGGTTTGAGAGAGCATATGTTTTAATATTCAGTTTGAGTAGAAAAGCTTACACCCTTCAGAAGATATCCATTATATTCTTAATGGATTAGAATGATATACAGCATTTAGAGAGCCACATATGCGCCCTTTGCAAGGCTATGCTGCATATCCCAGGGCATTTGAGGCATTGCACAATGAAGTTAACCCTGAGCCTATCTCTGCTGGATAATGGCATACACCTGTCAGACATCTAGGGAAAAAAAATAACAATATGATACTTAGATTGGATTCCTTTTAGAAGGCCTCTCATTTTTGCAGAAGATATTTCAACATGTAGACAGTAACATTTGTAATTCAATCCTGCTGACTAGCAGAACTGAGCATCAGAATGATTTTTAAAATAAGCTGTTGCATGCTGGTTTTCAGCTCAAGTTATTACAGTCTTAATTTTGCACAGACAAACCTAGACTCAAGTCTTCATATTTAACATTGATACTAGCTGATGGCAATGAAATAATATTTAAGTTAATAATTTTAGTGTTCATAGACCTAAGTGACTTCCAATGCAAAGAATACATTAATATATTCATTATTAATTAACTGTTGGTTGTTATCTTCATGGAAGTAACATGAGCTATGCTGGAAGAAAAATGTTTGTTTTTCTCTAAATAGAGAGACATAAATACTATCTTTGTCGTAGTTACTGATATTGAACATGATTGTTAAAAGACATCAGAAGAGCCACGTGGATTTAAATGAAGGGTCCATCTAGTTCAGTGCTCTGTCTCCAGTGGTATTGACAAGTGGATGCCTAGTGACCAGACACACATAGCTACTACCTTCTGCTTCAAGTCTCCAACTATTTTTTCTGTGAATTTCCTGAGCTACTGATTTTTGTCTGTTTAGCTCTTTCCACGTACTTGTGGAGTTTCCCTTTGAATGTGCACTTCTCTTGCATTCACATCCTTTAGTAGGGAGTACTATAGGTTATTGCATATTGCTAGGATGTCATGTTCTTTTATTTGTCTTGAACCTAAGTCTTGTTTTTGTCTTTTGGTGGTGTTTAGAATTATTATTAGAATTAAATCATGGAATAATAGAATCATTTAGGACTGAAAACACCTCAGGTATCATTAAGTCCAGCCATTAACCTAACACTGCCAAGTCCACGACTAAACAACGCCCTTAAGTGCCACTTCTGCGTGTCTTTTAGATACCTCCAGAGATGGTGACTCAACCACTTCCCTGGGCAGCCTGTTCCACTCTTTGACAGCCCTTTTGGTGAAGAAATGTTCCCTGAAATATAATCTAAACTTCCCTTGGTGCAACTTGAGGCCATTTCTTCTTTTCCTCTCACTGGGGAGAAGAGATCAGCCCCAAGCTGGCTACAACCCTGTTTTGGGTTTTTGTAGAAGGGAGTTTATGGTTGGTCTCTACACACTCATGATTCTTTATTCCTTTTGCATAGAGATTCCACATATACCATACTCAATCGTTGTTCATTACAGCCTTTTCTTCATCTTTGTTACTTTGTTACCCTTCTCTGAGCTTTCCCCGTTTTTAACATGCTCTTTTTGCCAGGAGGCAAGTAGAACTGCACAGAGATTTTAAGTTTCAGGCGATTTATATATCGGGGTGTTTTCTGGCTTTTCTCTAATCCTTTTCTAATAATTTCTAAGTTTTTATTTTAATTTTATTTTTTAAGGTTGGTTTTGGCTGATGCTAAGCAGGTCTATCATACACTGTTTTAAATTAATTTTCTTTGTTGTAGATCACCTGCCATTTTATTGCCTTGACATGCTGTCTTGTAAAGTCCTTTTGCCATCCTTCATAGTCTGTCCTCAACCTAACTTTGAATACCTTCAGATCATCACAAAACTTTTTTTAATGGACTGCTCAACCACTTTTCTAACTCACTGGCAGGTGTATTGAACAGTATGGACCCCAGCACAGACAGCTTGTAGAACACCTCTGGTGATTTCTTACTATTGCAGTCACTGACCATTTACTTCTAATGTCTGTTAGTTCTCCTTTGGTTAATTATCTGTTCTAGACCTTCCCTCACTCCTAATTGCTTGAGTGCAAGCATGGAAATAAGCTTTCATTTCTCCTATGCTCTGGAGAATTGCATGGTTAATAAATTAATTACTAAAATGTAAATAAAACAAACAAAAAAAAAATCCAACACCCACTCTCACCCGGCCAAAAAAAGATACCCCCAAAACCCCCGGGATTTTATAGTCTTTGCAGAGGGAAATCCTCCTGTAGTACTGAACCATTTTCATGGTAGTGGTCCCTGTATGTTGGTGTGTCCATGGCAGATGAAATTTATGCTGCACACATACCAGCTCAGTCCCAAGCCATAAAATCAGAGCTTTATGAGAACGACACTGGAGTCCTAAGTAGCCTCTTCCTACTGCTGTAGAATCTGTCTTCAAATTGCTTTTTTTTTCCAGGATTATGTCGGATAAGGGTAAGATAGAATTTCAAGGACTGGGCTGGTGTGTGTAAAAATCACACAGTTGTATAGACCAAAAAGAACATTTTTGCATCTAGTATCCGTTATAGCAGCACTGTAGGCTGGTAGATTAGTTCTAAGCAAAAGCCAAACTTTTATTCCATAAGCTAGGAAGTGTAATCCAAGCTCCCTTTATGTCATGAGGTCAAAGTCTATTCCCTTGGGCTTTGAGCAGGTGATTTGCCTATCAACCTCAGTAAAATAAAGGTCAGTCAGTGTTTAAAGTACCAAGTAATTTTTCCAAGATTGTAGAGATGGAATTCAAATTTTCATATATTGCTCTGAGGTTTGAATGCAGATGTGTTTAAAGAGTTAACACTGTGGCTCAATCAGAAAGAATGCTTGGCAATAAGAGGAAGCCTGGATTCATGATGGAAAAGAATTCTTAGCATTTTATAGCAGTGGGTATTCGAGATGAGACACAGCTAATGATCAACTAAAAAGGTATTTGCAGCTGTGGTGCTACCTCTCCCCATAATGCCAACATTAATCAAGCTTTTTCATGCAGCTTTCCAGTCCATTCTATTTTTCATTGTCCTGAATAGAAAAACAGAGCTCATGCCCTATTACACCGAGTCAGAGACCATACTTCTGTGTCACCAAAAACGATCATACCTTATTGATTTCTAAAATCTGTACTTTCTGTGCTGTGAAATAAATCCATAGCAAAGTCTGTAACAAAGCCAGTTTCATTTTTAAAGAAAAAAAGCCTCTTGCAACTCCAAACTATAAATACCTCTGGGATGTGAAGCAGTTATCGGATGAATTAACTGCTCATATATTTTATTTAAGTCTTGAATTACATCAAAACATCAGCTATAATTACTGCATCTCTAAGTCTAGTTTTGGAGTCAGCCATCTTGTTGAAAGACCTTGGCAGTGCAAAAAGCCAGTGAAATTGTGTAAGTCAATGTCCAGGCTGTTCAGATTCTGCCTTCGGAGTCAGAAGAAAAGCTTCATTATAGTAAAAAATGAAACGTTTGACATACAAGTTATTTTCAGAATGGCTTCAATCTTTTTAAATAATGAACCCCATTGAATCCTAACTTCTCAGCAAATGTTGATTATCTAAATTCCTTAAGTAAACTACACGTGATACAGCTTTTGAAACATGAACATGATCTTTCCTCATGTAAACAATCCTCTGCCTTTGTTGCCTGATGCTATCACATTTGGGCGCACATCCTTCTGGATTGCAGGCCCAAGCCTATAAAATCTTGCTATCAAATATCCACCCCGATCTGCAGATGCTTTATGCCTCTGCTTAACAGCCATGACTCATCCCGTTAAAGTCAACAAAGTTACAGTAGTAAAGTTAGGCGTGTGTTTGCAGGAATAGACCCGGATTCTCAGAAGAATTTAGGTAACTCAAGATGCAGAGAGATGAGTAGTGGGGGAATTTCATGCTGGTGTGACTAATCTCCCTAAGATCTCCTAAAATCGAGAGAGAGAGAGGGAGAAAGGGAAGGCTTTTGCAAAGGGGCTTCAGGACGACTAAATTAGGCTCCTGGTTTGGAGCATCTCCTAAAGGATCCTCCACCATTCCCTGTAATTTAAGAAGTGCTTTGAATGCTCAGTCCTGAACACGCAGCTCACACGGAAATCAGCAGCTCAGGGTGCCCAGCCAAAGCTTGCAAGGAGCTTGTCAGAGCTGTAGCCCTCTCGGCTCGGGGTGTTGAGCTCTGTGTACCTGTGGCTCCGAGGGGTGCCCACAGCAGCCACCTGCAGTGCCTGACATAGCTTCGCTATCTAATTGCCCCACGTGCAGCAAGACCAGAGACTGTTGAGACAGACTAAAGTTTACTTTTCAAACTGAAGGACCAAAGTGAAAATAAAAGGAAATGGTTTTGACTTCTGAAGACCTGGAGTTTTAAGATTCTTTTAAATAGATATTGTAGATAAAATTATTCACTCCTAAAAGTATAGGACTGACTAAGTGACCTATCTTTATTTTTGATGGTGATTTAGACATACCTGAAATTGAAGGACTAGGAAACATGCAGTGACTCCTGCATATTTTAATAAATAGAGTATATTTTGAGGATCCTCCAACAGCCATGGTTCTGCTGTACTAAATAAAGTAGATTTTATAGCACTTTAATCAGATTATGATGGAACATTATGCAAAATATTATGCAATGTAATGCAAAGTAATTAATGCAAGCAGAGAACATGAGACAACTGAGCAGCATGCATTTGTGTTACATACTGCCTGCTGATTTTGAATATTTCTTTCTTTCTTAGATAGTGGTTTCCCGTTCAGAACCCACAGCTCCACATGTCAGCTTTCAGCTAGACACCCACCCCATCTCTCCCCAGGTTGTTGTGAAGAATTCTTTAGCAGATGATGGCTATACCCTGGTAGTGACTGGGAAAAAGGTGAGTGGTTCATAATCTGATCCTCCTGTGCACTGTGTAAACCTGCCTGCAGAGCAGCAGCTCCTGGTAAGAGCAGCTGTTCACACTGCTGCTTTATGCTCTGCATCCTCTTAGCCCTGTCATTCCCTCAGAACACTGAGGGTGCAAGTTTCCTCCAAGATACAGTTTTTCCCATACTAAACAAAATGGCAGCCTAATATTGAGAAATGTTTAAATAATGTAAGAGCTGGTGATATAAACCAACAAAAGCCAGGAAATGCAAATTTTAAGCCTGAAAATCTGTCCCTAATTCAAGTGCTTGCAAAGACAAAGCACACAATGGCTTATGAAAAGAATGGTGCTCAGTTTCCTGGTTTTTGTAGGTTTGTGTCATAGCATTGTAACTTTTTAAGGAGGGTTGTGTGTGCAAGAGTTTCATGGGTTTCTGTACAACTACGAGTCAGTAAAGCTTGAAAATTACTTTAGCATGTAGTCTACAAAGAGTTAATAAAAGATGAAGAGCTATCATAAGTATGCTATTGTCATAAGTAGATATGCATTGAAGAATAGGTTTAAAACATCAGCAGATAATATTACAGATAATCCTAAACCATGATTGTAAGCAATAATTTGACCCCTTGAGTTCTATAAGGACTTACAGAAATACATCAGCCATAAAGATTGTTATTAATCATTTACTAGAAACGTATGAGATATTTATAAGAGTGGTCTTCAGAAAATGTACAAAATAAATTTAAGGGATGTCCTGAAGTATAAAGAAATATGAGGCACTTACATAATAATGTAATTATAGATTGATTTTAATATTTTGACCAAAAATAATTCTTACATGTTTAGAGTGACTATTACATAACTATCCTGATATTTTAAATAATATAAATTTTAACTTGTATTTTAGGTAAAGTATAGGTTTTTTCATGATAGTTGTTAAAAAACAAGTACATGGGTAGTCACATGCTGTAAGTGTGCCACAGATATTAACACAGCCTCACCGAAGTTGAAATAGCCATCATGCCTGTTTTTACAAATGTATAAACTAAGGCATACTGAGATACACTGAGATACAGAACTGGGAGGAGCACGCTGCTGTTTTCTTTCTCCATCAGCAAAAAAATGCTATCTTGCTGTAAACACCAGATGCTGGTGGTAACTGTATATAACATTAAGATGCCTTTAGGGTTTCTCCCAAGCGAATTTAAAATCATGTCAGTTAAATTACTTATAAGATCCTATAATTACTGAGCTAAAGAGAAGTCGAACTGTGGCTTCCACATCTGAAATCTGAGTAGCACCAGCACGCTATGCATAAATAGAGATTCTCCTTGCCACTTAGTGCATGTATTAAAAGGATGTGTGCATCATGTCTCTCCATTGACAGATAACAAAGATCCCTCTGAAGGGGCCAGGCTGCCATCACTTCAGGTCCTGCAGCCAGTGCCTGCTGGCACCAGCCTTCATGCAGTGTGGCTGGTGCAGCCAGCAGTGCCTCAGGTCTTCTGAGTGCCCCAGCAACACCTGGACCCAGGACACCTGCTTGCCTAGGGTTTATGAGGTAAAGTGGTGGATTTCTCACATCTGTCTCTTGAGGGAAGAACAGTCTGCACTCTGTAGACATCTTCTGTTAATGTAATCATGAAAAATTGTCAGCTTTCCTCAACTTCCCCTCAGCCTTGATGTCCATAAATCCTCTGACTGGATGCACGTGGTCTCCCTGAGTACTGTGGGCTGAAGTGCTCGTGGATGGACAGGTTTGTCTGATCATCCTTACCAGCCTTGGGAGATCCCTGGCCCTACAAAGCACTTCTGATGGGGAAACAAGATAGGTCTGAGCCAGCCTGGCAGGGGTCTGACAGGAAAGCCAGTCACAGAAAGGAGCATCCCTCCTCTTAGACTTCTCTCAGAGACAAAAGTGGAGGAAAGCGCTTCCTGCCCAGAGCCACCACAGCCTGACCCAGCAGAGGAGGTCTCTGGCCCCCACTCCTCATCCATCCTTGTGCTGGCTCCAGTGTTGGAGGAAAGTCTGGTGTTTCTTTGTGAGAAAAATCCACTCTTTCCCCTACCCAAGGTCCTGGGGAAATGTTTTTTCCATAATGTCCCTCCCTGGCTCCTCGTTCCCATGGGTCCACTTGGCACCAGTGAGGAACAAGCTTGTAGCTGCACCCCGGGACAGGGGCAGCCAGAGGCTGCTGCCAGCCAGACAAAGCTCATCCAGGGTGTGTGAGAACAAAAAGGCAGAGCTGAGCAGGGAGCTGCACTGGAACAGTCCAGTTTTAATTTAGCTGTGGTTAACGCAGGATTTGTGCTCTACAGTTGATGGACTAGAAATCTAAGGGAAGGACAAGCGTAAAACTTCCTGGTAGCATTTATACCCATTCACTTGTGTTAGTGCATTTAAACTACATCGTGTAGTTAAAAATACATTTTCCTTTATTAGAATACAACTTGATGAGATACAGAGATGACAGTTTGATATGCTAAACTCTTAGAGAGAAAGGGAGAAAAAAGTGGGTCTTTAAATAAATAATGTATTTCTTTCATCCAGGCATATGATTTCATGTACAACAGTATTTTTAAGTTCTAATGCAAAACTGCTACTAATCTTGAAATAAGTATAGAAACACATGTTTGTGTGTTTCTATAAAACACGCAGGGTTGGTTTTTTCCATGTTCACCTTTCAGATACAAAATTTAGGATTAACACAGGCAAAGTTCAGTGAAAAAAACAGTGAAGAGTTATAGGAATCAAACCCACAATGGATGGAAAATGGAAGGGGGAGGGGCGGTTTGCCTCACCTTCTATGTCCATTTACTTAGGATAAAGCAGACGCACAAAAATTGCTAATGCAAAATGTGAATAGTTTACTTTTCCTTTATATAAAACCGTATTTATTTCAAAAAGGTTTTATTAGATAGTGAAATAATCCTTTCCAGCCTTAGCCTGTATGAGACTGAATCACCAATTCAAAGGTATACAGTGAGAAGTAGCTCTTACACATTTTTCTGTATCTCTGCGGGCCCAAGGTACTCAACTATCCTGCTCAGTTTGTTTCATCTTTTCTAGAGCTCAAGCACCCTTAATGTTTTTTAATTCACAAACCTTCTAGCAGTGGCTATATATTTCCATAGCTCAAAAAATATTCCTCAGGCTCTGAACTGCTTAGTTTCTGATTTTCAGAGGTGCTGAACTTATGTAGCCCTCTTTAATTTCAATTTTGAGTGTGTTCACTCAGCAGTTTTAAGAACCAAGAGCCTGGAGCCCAGGCACAGGCACTTAGACCAAGAGGTGTATCCCCCACAGCCAGCTCTGCAGTCCCTGTGAAGCTGCTGGAAGGAGAGCACACCTTGGACATAGGGAGTGGGAACAGGTGTGAGGTGTTCCCCTCTCCCAGGTGCTCCCCTTCCCCATGTGGCTCAGCCCAGCCTGCTCAGCAAAAGCCCAGCCTACCCTTGTAAATGAATATGGATCTGTGACACTGATGGATCTTAAAGTGAATCTCAAATTACTGCATGCCGATGCTGGTAGATGTTGCTTCCAGAAGGCTTGTCAGGAAAAAAAATGCAGCTGGGTACTTAAATCCATTGGATTGCTAGCTGTTAAGACAAATTTCATGCTCTACTGGACCATGACATTTAACATGATTACTGAAAAAAAAATAAAACAGATTATTCATCTTCTGATCTGTCTTTAAACTCACATGCATAAAATGTAAGGAACAAGCTAGTTTTGTTCCTAACAAACAGAGGATGACCTGCTTTGCATAGTATCTGAAATTCAGTCCGAACCTCTCCCTAATACTTTGCAGCTTTCGGAGGGACAGATTGCTTGAGATATGTCATATGATCACTTTAACCCGAGGGGAACAGATTGCTCTCTGAGGCTCTGGTCCAGTGGATGTTAGCTAAATAAGTCTTCAATGACGTTTTCCCAGGTTATTACACAGAGTGGTATACAATGGGGAAAAAAAAATTTTTTTTCCTCTCAGGAAGGATGGCAGAGAAGAAGCCCAGTGTTTTCCCATGGAGTCCTGCAGATCCTTTGATTCTTTTCCCTGCTTTAAGCACTTTCCCTTGGAGCTGTGTGTTGGAGAGGAGTCTGCCCAGACACAGACAGCATAGTAGGGCAGACACTGGGACACATCCCCTCCACAGCTCAGCTGCCAGGCTGCTCCCATCCACTGCCTCTGCCAACAATAAGGAGTTTCATCAGCCTGGACGAGCAGTTCTAGAGGGAAGCCAGGGAGGGAGTCTCCTCGGAGATCACTCGGTGCTGGAACAAATTGCAGGCATCTGCGCGTGGTGTTCAGGTCACGCTAAAAGGTGAAGGGTGTAAAAGAAGAAATAAATTGGTCTCCCTTCTGATTCTTTGTTGTGGTTAAAAATCTGACATGGTTTGTTGTTGTTTTTAAAGTGAGTCATTTTAGCTGGCTTTTGTATCAGGCATATCAAGAGCATCAGGCCTTCTGCTGCCTGTTTAGGTTGGAGGCTTTGCTGGAAATCTCACATGTGGTTGTACGTGTTTTTATCTTTGCATTAAAATGAATGGGCTGATGAAACTTTAATAAATAGATATTTTCTTCCAAAACATATATTAAGTATATAAGTGGATAGTAACTGTCAACATAAATAAAAGGAAAACACAATGCTTTAAATTTTTCCAAAAACAAAAAGTTAACTTTCTCCCTTAACCAAAAGTTCAAGGAATACCAGAATGACAGACCTTGCAGAATACTTGCTCCATATTATCAGTGGAGATAGCACAATATTTTTTTGAATCCCTGCATTTTTAACTGGTTTGCATTTTGATTGTTTTCTGTTACTACCAGTGCAATGTAAGTAGTCAGAAGAGGCCTGCAAGACCAGGAGGTTCACTGTCCATTCTTGTCAACTCTCCCAAGAAAAAGTCTGGAAAACCACGTTTGATTTTCAGAAATTTCATCATACCGAACAATTTTTGTTCAAATGGAAGAAAAATAAATCTTGAATTAAAATGAGGGAGTTCTACAGAACTTAAAAACAAAACTTTAAGATTTTGTTTATTTATTTTTTGCTATCTACTTAGAGGAGTTGCCTTCTAAATTTGTTGACAGAATGTACTAAATGTACTTTCTGTCCCTCTACTAAGGCACACAGGTTGCTATCACAAGTCTCTTTTGCCATGTAAGAGCACTAAAAATGTGATCAGTACGTTCAGTTTTAATTCTGTATGGCTTTGTGAAGCCCTTATTTTGCTAACTTGTGGATTTCATTTCAAACTCTTCAAATGCCACATGTCAATGTATTTTAAAAACTGTTGGGACATCCTATACCCCCACAGAGCAATTTCAGTTTCTTCTAGAGTTTTGTCATTTCAAAAATACATGATGTGCTGAGATACTGAGTAGAATGGAAAACTAAAATCTGAAGTCAAATCTAGGTTTTGAAGAAGAAAACTCCAAAGAAATAGGGAAGAGTTAAACTTGGGAATAGCACAGACTTTGTGGGCACAGTATGACTCCAAGCTCATAGCTGCAGTTATGTGTCAGGGAGCTGTGTGAGTTATCACTCTTTTTTGCAGATTTGTACAAAACTGCTGCTCCTGCATAGGTTCCCTCTTTGCTCATTGAGAGCTGATTCAAAGCTCTTTAAAACAGGAAAGGTTCATTCTGGCTTCAGTGCATTTTAAAGCAGACTCTTTGTCTGGTTTCTAATGAGGGCAGTAAATTTCCCCATATATAGTATATAGTATAATTCTTTTGAAGTATTCTTCAGCTGCCTTTCTATCTACAATAGTTCATTTGTGAGAGTCTTGAAGTATAGCTGCAAGAGAGTTGAAAAGAAATGTGCTGTCTTGCTGGATTTCCAGATGAAATAATAGCCAAGTATCACTCAAACACTTTCCTTTCAGCTTGAAAATTAAGCCGGGTTCTTTGAAGGACACAGCTGTATTGCATTTTAGGGGCAAAATTATTATCACTAAAGCATTAAGTTTAAGATACTTAGGCACTATAATCACAAGTATAAATTCAGCCTCTCATTCCTTTCATTCTTTTTTGTTTGTCTAGTGGTACTGGTATGTTTGCAAAATTGTGCAGTATTGTTGAAAGTCCTCATAATTCCTGAACTAATGTCTTTTCTTTTTGGTTGGTTTTTTGGTGGGCTTTGGGTTTTTTTACTGACAGTACTAGCCAGTACTTTTACAGAGTTTTGTAAGACTTCTATAGTGTTCCTACGTTTTTCCCACCATTGTTATATTTTACAGGACAATTTACAATACACACACACATACAAAAAAAAAAAGTATTTCCTTTGTAGATTGTCTCTGTGTTTCTGAGGGGCAGTTTATTTTTAACTTGGAATTAGAGGTGACCAAATGTAAAATGTTTAAGGAAAGAATAGCAGAAGTCATGTTAACTTTATCACAGTCAGTGTGGTATTGGATTATGGTGTCTTTGAAGCTACTTCACTCTGAACCCGACTTTCATCAAGCTGACAAAAAACGGTTATTTGGGGGCTCTTTTGTGTTCAGCATTCAGCTTCTAACAAAATAAGTATATTGTATGTTTAACACGCCCGAAATAAGATGTGAAAGACAAGAACGGCAGGATTTAAAAGACTATTACAATGCACAGCTTGTTCAGTGCCCCTAAACACTATCTTTCAAAGCTTTCTAGTATAGGTTTTGTTATTTATTGCTACTGTCATAGAAAGCTCATAATGTGACAAATGAAAGGTGAAGAACAATTAAGATGAATGCTAGGACATAGTCTACCAAAAAGAAATGCTTTTCTAAAGTTCTTCCTTTGCCCATTCTTTAGCTCCAAGTGAAGTTCAAGAAAACCTGATTCAACTAACACAATATTTTTTTAACAGATTCTCCCGAGCAGTGCTCCCATAGAAGGCGGTACAAAATTGACACTGTGTGGATGGGACTTTGGATTCAGCAAAAATAACAGATTTGAGTTAAAAAATACTGTAGTCCATATTGGGGGACAAATTTGTCCTCTGGAAGCAAAATCTAGCAACAAAAATAGGTAAGAACCTAAAATATTAATTTCCATTTATACAGATGTTCTTTATGTGGTACGGACTTTTTTGTAAATACAAACATTCAGCCAATAAGTATCGTCTCTGATTCTGAAATATCAAATTTGAAAAAATCTCATGGTTTAATAAACTCCCCAAGAAAAACAATGCTCAAAATGGAGATGAAATAAATCTAGTTTCTGCAAATATCTCCTGCAGTAGTTTTTCTGATTTGTCTGTGAAATGCTGTTCAATATCTGTGGAAGCTGGCAAGAATAAATCTATTCAAAGCTTTGAAAAGGGGGCAGTTCCTTTGGCTGGGATCCTGCTGAGCCTTAGTTATGTCACCTCTGTCTTCCTGATCTGTAAAGCTGCTAGAGAGAAGTGTGAGAAGATGCAGGTATTTCATTATCCAGAAGTTTATGACCCTCATCTGCACCTTTTCTCCTCCTCCTCCCCAGAAATAAGTATTTGAGACACTGGGATTATGGCTTAAGTTTAAGACAGAGGTTACTCTGGTTGTTACCTTTCAGAAATACAGTAATATCCTCTCTCTGACACCAAAGCAATGCACAAATCGTGGCACAGCTTTCCTATTCGCATACATAGCAATGCAGATACTCCAGCAAGTGCTCCAGAAGTGTTGAGCACTCTCCCAAATGCTGTTCTGAACAGTCTTAATGGAAACAAGATGATTTAAGGAGACTAGATTATATATGAGACTATGTGAATGTAATATAATACATTGACACATGCTGCTGCAGAAGTTTCAAGTTTAATTTTTGGTAATATTTTATTTTTAACAACAAACTTGTGTATATGATTCATTTTTTTAATGCTATTGTCTGCCAAAATTTGATACTGAATGAAAGTTCAAAAGCATCCATCAGCTATTGAATAGAGGTATTTGTTTTTTTCTATCATGCTTCTTTTTTCTGAAATGTAGATGATATACTAAAATTATTTTCTGTGGCCAAGTATTATGAAGACCACAGCGTTGAAGACAGCATTTATATTTATTGTTAAAGAAGAGGGACACAGTTCTTTTAACTGTTATTTCTGAAATGTCTGTGATGCACAGAGACTGATGATCTGTTTAGTATGGATTCCCCATTACTATGGGTTTGAAGTGGTTCTATTTTAATATGAAAAAAAAAAAATCAATCAGAAAAAAAATGTAACCCCATTTTTTCCTTGTTTTCTAAAGGCTGGAATGCACAGTTCCTGCTGCAAAAAGTCCAGGTTTTAATATATCCAGTAGTGTTTCTGTTGGACATGGCAAAACAGTGTTCAATACATTTTCATACGTGGTAAGCACTGTGATTAAACTATTATAGTCAAAATTAGTGTCAATATTTGCTGATAGGGACTCCTCAAGAGTCCAATATAGCATGGTAATTTCTGTATTCATGTTGGCTTTATTGTTACTTCATGGAAATGTTAATAAATGTTTTAAGATTTCCTCTTTACATTTTGAAAATTATTTTATAATCCGTTGGTTTTATTTTTACCTTCCCTCAGAATCCTGTAATAACAAGTATATCTCCCACCTATGGCCCCAAATCTGGAGGAACATTGCTGACTGTAGCTGGAAAGTACCTAGACAGTGGGAAATCCATGAGGATTTTTGTTGGTGAGCAACCATGCACTTTGAAAAGGTAATGTTCTAACTAAAACACAACACCTTTAATAATGAAATGTCTTGATTAAAAGCCTTGGAGTTAAAAATACCAAACCCAAACATTTGCTTTCCTCTCCTTGTGTCACTAATTACAGAATTTATATAATAAGCAGCATCTGTCCTGAAAGATTTCTAGAAGGGACTGCAGTTCTCTGGAAGTCTTGTTTATTCTGTAATGTCTTCATTCACCTCATTAAAAGGTTGCATAGAGAAGTGTCAAATCAGCTTCTAATGGACAAGAAAATATTTCCCACCATTTTTGTCACCCTGATTCCCACCCACTCAGCCCTCTCTCTTGTGTTAGCAAGAGCTGCTGTTCATGCAGCAGCTGCCAGTGAGCAGCCAGTGGGCACAAGTTACCATTTCCTACTGCCTTGTTGGGTGGAAACCTGACCACTGTGACAATGTCTATCCCATGCAGAGGAGCACTATTTCTGCACTGCTATCAGTGAACAGTCTACAAAATAGAGGCAGCATCAGTTTGGGACTTCTGGTATCTAGAAAATCGTTTTGGAGGTTTAAGCCAGAATTTCTTGTGGCTCTGTACTGGATCCAGTAGGAGCTCAGTCACAAACCTCTGATGTGTTCTGTGTGGAAATGCCTTCAACTGTAGTAATTATGTCGAGACAGACACGACTGGCATCATCACCAGTCTTTTATTAAAAACTTCTCATGCCTTCTCTCAGTGGACTTCTTTCCAGGCAACTCTGACTCCTTTCCTCACATGCGGCTCCACACAGTACTGACTCCTCTCCTCTCTGCAAGTCTTCCTTCTGCATGACTGGCTAACCCCAAGCTGTCCCTTTCCCAGCTCCCTAACCCTGACTGTCCCTCACCCAACATCTTCTCACCATATCTGCCCCTTGCACAACCTCACATCCCTTCCTCCTCACAGCACAGCCAGCAGCCTCCATCCCAAACTCCAGCAGACTCTGGCTCTCAAGCTCTAACTGTAACTTGTGGCTAGCTAGCCCACTCTTTTATAACATTGGGCAGGCAAGGCTGTCTCCACTTCTCAGCCATCAGTACAGCAGTAATCCATTGAGGAAAATTGCCTTCTGCACTATCCTTACAAGCTACCTTCCCACATTGAGCCACAGCTGTATATAAGCATTAAATACCAAGTACAGATTCTCTGCTATGAGTAGACAAGATTTCTGAATTTGGTAGCCATTCTACCATGGCATAAGTCCTAGTTGGTTCTGTGCTTAGGTACAGCAGGATGATTCCAGAATTGTCACCTCTGCGGACAAGGGCAGAATCTGGCCCAAGGTGTTCCAGAAACGGGATATCCAGCAATTCCTATGAAATTTGAGCATCATCTAACGATTATGGAAAGTCATAGTGGTAAAACTTCACACTTCTGGAGATGTGGGGAAGCAGCAGCCTATAAGTTAATGCAAGACTCAGAGTCAGGAGAGATGAAATTTATTCTTTATTGCCAGATGATTTATTGTATGCTCTTGATCAAATCAGCCAAGTCTGACTAAATCAAGAAAAATAATTTAGATATTCAAGTCTGATCCCCAAAAAGATCTTCATCACTTCTGTTCCTTAATAGCTATGGTTGCATTTCTTGGTGTCTTCATCTCAACTTTTCAGCTAATGGAGAAGTGTATAAACCTTTTGGGAATTATTCATTTGAGACATCTGCTATGGGGGTGGGACAGCAGCCAGCTCAGATGCAGATATTGCTCAGGTGGGCCTCTAGGTATTGAACAATAGCTGAGACTTACCCAGTAAGTATTTCTAGCACCCCTCTTTCTCACTAGCCAAGTTGCCTGTAGACTTCTATGCAGGTCTTAACCAATTTCTCAAGGCAGGTGTTTCTCTAGCTAAACAGGCAGCTTTCCCCAGTTCTGAGGGCAGCTAGAGCAAGGTTAGTTTTTTCCTTCAAGAGATGTTAAAAAGCTTCCAGATACAGAAGAATGAATCACTATCCCTTATGGTGAATCCCACCTTCCTGGAAAGCATTATAAGTTGTAGCAAATGTCCCTTTTGTCTAATTTGGAAACCATCTCTTACGTTCTGTGAGAACAACCTCACTTGGATGGCCCATGGATGTGCTTGAGCCCAAATCACTGAAACCAGCTAGTAGAGTTACATTTGCTTCTCCAGTCAGTTGCCACCCTTGTCCCTGTGCCCTGCTCCCTGCAGCTGCATTTTATTTGCTTCAAACTTCAGGATCCTCCTGCTGCCAGCTCACCCACTGAGCTCACTGTAGAAGGAAGAGGACTTCCATGGCCAGGCATGATAGCAAGGGAAAGGTGAATATCCTAGACACTCTGCTGATGTGCTGAATTCAGCCAGCTCTTCTTGAGTTTTCTCCTTCTTCTTTCTTCTTGCCCTCTGCCTGCCCCTCAGCATCTGGTACATCCCACACAAGCACCTTTACTTGAGGCTTTTAACACAGAGTAAGTCCTGTGGATTTGAAAGAGGCATTATCCTATAGCAGATCAAGTCATTCTCCTTAAACCTGGAATGTGCTCTTGTTTTCCAGGCTGGAAGCTGCCTTTGCAGGGTTCAGGGGCTCATGAGGTTGTCACCAGTACCAGGGCAACACCTTCCATCAGGCAAGGTGCAAGTCACCTTAATTAAGATGAATCTTGAGCCTAAGCCATGCTGTTGCAATTTCTACCTTATGTCGTGCTTACTTGTTGAAATTTGATTATCCAATGGGAAAATCAATGACATTTTTTTTAGAAACAGATCCTTAGGCAATGTTGGGGCTCAGTAAAGGACAGTGTTTTAAGCCAAGTACGTTTATAAGGGTGACAAGCAATCTGTTTTCAGTCCTCCCAGCATATCGGCGAGCACTGTGGAGTGCTACACTCCAGCACAGCAAATTCCCCAGGAATATCGTGTGAGAATGGAAATCGATGAAGCTATTCGAGACACAAGCAGACATTTCACATACAGAGAAGACCCAGTTGTTTTAAACATTCATCCAGCCAAATCTTTTCTTAGGTGAGTAAAATTTTGTTATAGAAATAACAAAAGCAACAAATGAACAAAGAACAGCTATGCTGCCCAGCAATCTATCAAAAGAAATTGCATTTTTATCTCTATCTTCCATGCCAATTGTTTCTATTATGGTGCAGTTGCAGAGGGCAAATCATTTCCTTTCAGAGGTGAAGGAGAAGGGGGAAGGGTGCCTCTTTTCTCTTTGTGATTTCACTCCCAGCTGCTGCTGAGCCTACCTGTGATGTCCTGCAGAGATACCCACTGCACAGCTAAGTGTGTCTCCTATACTGTGTCTGGACATTACACTGATTGCTGAGGAAAATCATTTAATGTGACAAGTCAGCGGACTCAGGAGAGCAAATGGATTTTAAAATAGTCTAAATACAGTGCTATATAAATATTATGAATATATATGTATGGTAGTATGTGTGTGTTTTCAAGTGACATATTTATGGTCTCAGTAGCTCTAATCCAAGCCATCTGCCTTTGCCAAAAAAATGTCATCAGTAAAAAAAGCACCTTTTTCAGCACCACTGAAAGCAATAGGTGAAATAAGTTAGTTAGCAAATGATAAATACAAAAAAAGCTACCTCTTTTAAAATGTATACATTTGGTTTTTACCCTGGCTTATCACAGTTTAAAAAATTATTTTTCTTTTCTTTTTTTTGATTCGTTATTATAGTAAATGTAAAATCTGTTTCCCAGAAAAATGATCTCACTACTCAAAGCTGAGTATTTGCATTTACCCAGTATATCTCTAATTCTGGTTTTATGTTATCATTTACTCTAAAATATAATTTATCATTAACATTACATTAGGGTAGTTATTTATCCTACTTATCTTCTCTCTTTCTTTTCTTCTTTTGGTAAATTTTCCTAGTGGTGGAAGTACAATCACGGCTCAGGGAATCAACTTGAACTCAGTGTGCTTTCCTCAGATGGTGATTACTGTACCTAAACTAGGAATGAACTTCTCTGTGGTGAGTCAGTCTTAGAGAAGACAATCTGTTATCTTTTCATCCTGGTGTGGTAAATGGTTGTGAATTTGCAGTCAAAATACTTTGACTTTCGCCTTGAAACTTTGAGTCTTCCACTGATATTTTGGTGTTTTCTGCAAAGACTGTTTTCACTGTATAGGCAAAATTCAAGACAAATTTGAAATTAAGCTGAGGATAAAACAACCGTTTCCAAGAAACCTTTTCCAAAGAAATAAGGCTAGTACAGTATCTGTTAAGAAGATTTTTATATTTCAATTTAACAATACAAATTCAGTGACTGAACACAGAGCAATGCAATATAGATATGTCAGATTACATGGCAAGTTCAAGTACGACTGTGATACTGAAGTGGTGACTGTGAATAAATATCAAAGGAAGAGTAAATATATAAAATCAAAAGTATGTATTATTTTTAAGAATTTCTGATGGCCAAAATCCCTTTTGTGGAAATTTGTCCTAACTTTGTTAAGTTCAGCAACTAAGTTTTAAGATGGGTTTGGACTCTTTCAATCGGGTACCTCTGCTTAAACAGCAGGTCAGTGAAAGATGTAAGTCTTCTTTTATTTTGTTCCTGAGTTGAAACTACACAGTGTCCAAATCTAAGCACAGATATGACCATGTGATCTGCTTTAATTCTTACAAGGCAAAGATGGCATTTGTCACCTAGTTCTACTGAAACTGCCTTCTGTAAGCTTTTGTCTACACATTTTTGTTGTACCTCCAACATTTTCTTATCCTGCAAGGTTTGTTTAGTCTAACTGAAGCTAAATTGACCTACACTCTTTATGACATGCTACTTACTGTTCATATACTCAGCTTATTTCCAATGATCATCATACCCTGTTTCCTGAATTGAATTCTAACTATTAGAGCTAGGTTTGCTCAATGCATTTTAAATTGTATGTCTGCAAATTTGCAGTCTTGTATAGCTTCAAGGTCATCATATTCTTCATGATCCTAATTTGTATAATATTATGAGTGTCAGGACCTGAATTTCTGCAGCATGTAGTCGTGGCTTGTAATTTAATGGGTTCAGATTTTAATCTAAAAATCAGTTCCTTTCCAATGAAACATAGTGTTAAGTGTTATCAAATAGTCACTTTACCCATCAGTCAGAAGATAAAACCTTGCAGTGAAATCTACCAAACTCAAAATTTATTAGATTTTGAGTAATGTGAGCATAATTATTTCTAAGCACAAAGGATTTTGAAGGAAAGGATCATTACTGAAATCAGGTCTTGAGATTTTCCTTCGTGTAAAGATCATTCGTTTGCTTTTTCTGTTCCCCTGTGGGAATGTGCAATATTGCTTCTCTTCAGGCCCTGATACCTCATACCTTGCAAATATTTAGGACTTCTTAGAATCTGAACAGATTTTAAAGATAGGAAGTTTTAAAGAAAATCCACTGTCCAAAAGTGACTGGCAACTCCTGGCAATAAACACCATAGAATTTACTCTTTTGCCCCAAATATTGGGGATTAACCTTGCCTTTGAGCAGTGTTTTGCTTTCATCCTGGCTCTAAGATGCTTTTGAAAAAATATATGGATTTAGTCAGTCAGAATTTTCTCTTTTATTCTTTTTCTTTTCACACCTTGCAGTGTGTTTGACATTTGCCAACAAATAAATCTCCTGCCACTGCCAATCTCTAAGAAATTGCCCCAGTGTATGAGCAGCTGTACACAAATTCATTCCCCCTGCACAAAAGGTGGAATATAACCTCAAATGGATTATAATCCAGAGTGTTTCGTACTTTGACATTGCTCAAGTAATATATTTTTTGCTCTACTAAAATTAAAGGCTTCTGGCACTCAGTTGCCTTCCCTGCCTCTGTGACAGCCATTTGTTCTGCCACTATTCTCTACCTCAAGCATATTTCTAGAGGAGGATTATTAATTCTCATGTAGAAAGGGAAGATTTATAAGTGGCAAAACAAGATTGTACTGTTGATGAGGAAGTTTCTGGTGGAGGATGCCTATGCCTGTAGTCTTACCCATGCTGCACTGGAAGTTCTGGGCTCTCTGCATAAGGGATATACCAAAAAACCCCAACATTTCATCCAGTCATTACAAAAATAAACAACAATGATGAACCGTTTCCAGCAGAGAGCCAGACCAACCATCCCATTTATAAAGGAGAACACAGGTTGTTGTCCTGAACAGACCAAAGAAGTGCTCAAGAAGTGCTATAGCTGAGGATACATGTCTTTTTGCTTCTTTAGTTTGGGAGAGGATAGCTAAATGAGTCATTTTTTTAAATAGTTATTTAAGCCTTTTTTCTTTTCAGTTTTCTCTCACTAGCCTCCTCCAAGAAGCTGCTTTTGTCAGCATTCAGAAACTCTGGCTCTTGGGAAAACCAAAGCCAGCACTGAAACACATCCCAAAGCATCAAAGGAAAGTACAGCTGGGAGGGACCACAACAGCCTAGCATGGCCCACTTCCCTGTGCCAGGAGCAAATGTACCCAGACCACTGCCTAACAGATACTTGTTTAGGCTGTTATTAAAGCTCCTTGTGAAAGAAATTTCACAATCTTGCTTAAACAAGCTTTAGAGAGAGCTGCTCTACCTGCTTACCTAGTGGTTTGGAAAGACTTCTTTCTAATAATTAACCTAAATCCTGTGGCTAATTACCCATCTCCTTGCTTAACCCTCTGTGGATACAAGCAACAGATTATCAATCTCTCCAGCTAATTTTATATATTTGCACTAAATTATGATTCAGTCTTTCTCTTTTCCAGTTAAAATAACCAAACCACTCCAAATTCTCCTGATAAATGTTGTGTCCTAGAGCTCTTCTCATTCTTTCTCCCACCTCCTGGACCCTTTTCCATTTGCCTACAACTGGCGGTGCCCAATTTAAAACAAGTCTCACCTTTTCCTGTCACCTGTCTGTCCTCAGGTTTAATTGTGACCTAGAGTCCTGATAGAGTCACAATGTAGGTGGAGGGTTATTTCTGTAAACAGCAGGAGCTGTAGGGGATACTCTGCATCCCAAAGTCTCAGGGAGCAGAGCCAGTAGACACGCCGTGGGGCATTTGCTTTTCTGTGCCTTTTTCCATCCTGGTGTTAGAGGTGAGTGGTACAACAAAACAAACAAAAACCAAAAGTTTTTCTGGAAGAGTTTCCTATAAGAAGTGCAGTTTCACTGAGACTGAAAAGTTTTGGGTGCAATATGCCAGCCCCCTGTAGAAGAAATATTTAAGTTGAGCTTTTCAGCTTTCATGTTTGTAGTTTAGTATCTCTGAAATTTTTTTTCTATAGAGCAAAAAATGCCTTGTTTCCATTTTACAGTATTCTTTTCATATTTATTTACATTTCCTTAAAATTGTTCAGTGCTGTGTTCACACTAGTTGTGTTTATATTACATTTTATGTTAACGCTGTCAAAATAAAACATTTTGCCTTCACTGAATTTATTTCAGTGAGTGAAAAAATGTATTGAACCATATGTTTCAATAATTGCAATGTGTTTCTTTTAATTTTCTGTTTCATGAGTTCTTTTGATCATTTGTTCTGACTAGGGAAAAAAAGAAGGAATTTAGGCAGTGCTGCATAAATTCCCAAGAATTCTAGAGAATGCATAAGAATACAGAAACCTTCTTACTTCTGTTCACATGTCCTGTTCCTGTGTGAGGTACACAAGCAGGGAAGCAGCTCATTCCCTCCTTTAGAAAAACCCTAGGCATAGTTTGGAATGGTGTTTGATCAGGAACCTGTGTTGTAGTCATGCTAGATGATTCTTCTGCTTCTGAAGCACTGGGGAATAATGTTTTTTTCTTTGAAAACCTGTAGTTTGCATTGATTCCCCAAAGTGAGCAAGTGGTCATTTGGGGATCCTTTCTTGTAGCATTTTCAATATTCCATCTATTAACTAATTTGGATATATATTCCCACTGCCTAATCTCTTCTAACAAGGAATGTCCCAAGATATGCAAGGCTGCAAAACTAAGGAGATGCATTTTTTAATACGTGACCTTCAACAACTGACCCTGTAGCTATGCAAGATCTTCTCTTTCCACAGACTTTTAATTATCTCTTCAGTAAGTAGTCTTTTGAATGTTCTTCAGCATTTCATAATTTCTCCCTGCCAGGTGCCATTTCCTGCTGTTTTACAGGCGATTTTTAAAATATTCTAAAGTTCATTCAATGCTTAAAATTTGCAGTCTTTTAGCAAAAGTCTGTAAGCAACTCATACTCATATTCATCCAGATCCAGCCTAGAATTCAGCAGTGGGTGTCTACCTTAGATGTATTAAATAATGATAAAACAAATTCCCTGTAAAGTGTGGGTAGTGAGTGTGTGATTATTGAAGATATTCATGATTCCCTATCCAAAGACACCTAGGCTTGGATCCTCTGTCTGTCTTGACTCCATGGCACAAAGCTGCCGCAGAAGCCCAGTGAAGAGTTTCCCACAAAGTGGAAAATTCGTCTTTCTTTCTGTGCCAAATCTGTATCTCACGCATATCTCCTGCCAAGGAAAGGGTACAGCAGGGATGTCAGGGAAAAGCCACTGTGTGAAATCACCAGGGTGCCAGGGATGCAGTGCTACAAGGTACATCGACCATCCCAAGCCCCAGGAGGAATTTGGACTCCCAGTCAGTATTGATCATCTTGGGCAAAGGGCTGGCTCTCAGACCCAAGAGCAAGAGAGGTTTTACTCTGCCTTCCAGTCTGATGATCTGATAGGCTAGAAGTATCATCTCCCATGCCTTCATACAAGGAGAAAACTAAAATTAAAAGTACACTGCTTGAGTGTCACTGTTTTACACAGAAAAGTCTTCTGAATGGGCTTCTCTTCATGTTGGACTTATATTTTCTTCTCTTTCTATTAAGAAATCATCCTTTGGCAAAGACAGTTGGAGAGTCTCCAGCTCTGTCTTTAACTTCATTCGTATTTCATTCTTCACTGGAACTCCAAAAGTTTACTTTTTATGAAAGAAAAATTGGCCCTTTTCTCCCTTCTGACAGCTGCAGATCCTGTAATACACATCCAGCTGCCCCTCTCTAATCTGGGTCAGCTGCGGGGAGACCTCTGCAACTCAGAGATCCTCCCTCATACTTTTCCTGTTGTTCTATCAGATGAAAAAAAATTGAATTGAGCACTGAATTTCAGGTTCTGTGGGTCAGATTTGAATTAATTGCCTCAAGGGTCATATTTTACAAATGGAACAAGAATACATACCTTAAGTGATGAGTCATACATTGTGCAATGCATTATTATTCTCTTTGGGGTATAGCATTTACTTATGCTTGTGAAATGCTCCATAATTTTTGTATTTTTTCTTCCTCTTTGTCTTCAGATGTAGATTATAGTCACAAGAAAAATGTAGGCTTAGCTTTTAAAGTGAATGTACTTTAAAGTTTAATTAAATAAAAGTTAAAGGTGCTGGGTGATAGGCAGTATCTTAATTGAGAAGGCAATAGATTGAATTAGGGGGGTTTTCTTGGAGATCCTCAATCCAATATTTCTTGAAAACTAAACCATCATATTCTTCAATTGCTAAAACCAATTTCAAGGTAAAAATGTCATGTCAAATGATGTACCAATAAGGGCATTGCAAATAAGATTTTTCTTGACCTTACCAATCAGTCACATTGCATCCCCTCCAAAGAGTATTATTAGATTTTTATCATTTTCTGAAAGCTTCTGCTTCAGAGACCAGCCTGATAAAGTAAAGTATCTGATTCTAATAGATAGCCACAAACAAAGTTATGAATACCACTGCTATTCATTTAATGGACATCACTACTCTACAGTAGATAAAGAGTCTAATGAATTTACATTAATCAAATAAATATAATGATTACTTGGGACATATTTGGGTTTGTAATTATATATATTTTAGTAATCCCTTTTAATAATCGACACAGTATGATAGATATCTTAAAGAATATTCATATATCATAGAAAAGTATGGCTTGAGCATCCATTATACTAATGATGCATCTTATTATTTCCATACTAATTGAAATTAATTTCTAGATCTATGTGATTGAACAAAGGCTGAGATATGATCAGTGGTGTATAACAAGGTATTCAGAAGAACAGTCTTATACTGTAAGCAAATGGAGCAAAAATCTGCCTTGTCTTGTGTCCCACAGCTTACCTTGTTGACATGGGAGTTACAAAAATATTTCTGAATTTCTGTTAGGAATATAAATGGGCTGTTAGATTCACAGGTGCAAGTTCCGTTAGTATGACAGAGAGCTCCACCAAGTTATTTAACTGAGTGCAGAACTCACAGCTCTAAACACACACGAGCTCTAAAACTGTAATGCTCAGAGCTTTGAAAATGTTTCCCTTGGCAGATTCAAGATTTCACAATATTATTCACAGAAACATGAATTGCTATGGTGATAACAGAAAGCCCTGATTTGCAGTTAGCTAATTTAATCCCACTTTTCAAGCTAATGTGGGTATATAGCTGATACAGCCTGAGTGGTTATGTCACTCATTTGAAACAGCAAAATTACATTGCATTAATTTAAACTAATTGCAAAGCTCCTTCAGGCAGCATTTGATAATGAGAACAAATTTATTTTGAAAAACAAAACAGAAAAATATATATTTTGGCCTTCTCTGGATGCACAAAGGTATTCTAGAGTATTGTTGATCTTCCAAGAAAAACTCTTGTAGAATAAATGTAAGATTTTTAATAAGCAACTTAGCTCCATTCTTTTGGGACACATGTCAGATACGCTCTTTTATGTTTTTTTTAAAATTTACAAGTTTGATCTGCTCTCAGGGCACAGTGCACAAGGAACTACTTACAGAAGGTTTGTAGTGTTGGAAGAGAAATACTTCTGTGGAGCTGCAGCAACTCTGTGCCTGAAGTCGTCCAACCACACCGTTGTTAGGCAGCGTGCAGGGCAGGCACAGGGAAGGGAGTACAGGGTACAATGACAAACCAGCCCCTCTGCAGTTCCTGTGGTGCCGTCCGGCACACACTGTGCCTCCCACTGGTGTTTGTGAATGTGCTGTTGACATTATAAGCAAAGGACTCCTGTAGAAACCTTCACAGTCTAGACAAAGTTGGCACTTCTAGAGCACCATTAATCTAATAAAAGATTAGATTGTTGTCTATAGTGGATCCGATGAAACCCACTCTAGACGAGCTCTGTCCCTCTGCAAAGGCAGTTCAGACGAGTCCTGCACTTTGTACTGGGTCACGTCCCCATGGCACAGAGCACCCTCTGGAAGGTCTTTGATCATGGGGTACAGCAGCAGCTTTCCCCCAGGGCAGGCTGTCGTGAGGAAGAGGCAGAGTGAGGGGCGAGCGTGGCTTCGTGCCTGTTGTCGGGCAGCTGCTGCGCTGCAGCAGGGACAAGCATCTCACCCTGCTGCTCCGGGATGCCGTGCAAAGCTCGTCCCACTCTCAACACTCGCAGGAGGAGCTTGCACGGCTGCCTACCTAGGCACCAGGTGCCTCACATCTGAGGGCTTAAGCAAGCATTTTTAGAAAGCAGACACACTTTGCTAGCTTTTGTGGCCCAGAATACACGGTGGCTTTGGCTGTAAAGCCCTTTCTCAGAGTCAACAGTGCCTTTCTGGAAACACGGAAACTTAGTTAGACTGTGGGTAAACAGTGCTTTACTTCTGTTTTCCACGGTTCCAGTTAGCAGTGTTGGCTTTTACCTTGTCCTCTGGTCCCTTATCTTGGTAATGAAGATTGCTTTGGTAGTGAAAAAGAAAGGGAAATCCCTGTTGCAGTCACTGTGACAGTCTGGGCAAGCTGAGCTATGGCTGCTCAGTACACCAGGCTAGCCTCCTGATGGTCCTTGGCTTTGGAAATAATTTTCCATTAATTATCTGCAAAATATTTACTTTAAAAGTGCTGTGAACAATCAAGCCAGGAAGCTTGTTTACTTGAACATTTCCTCAACACGAGTGCAAACACCATTGACATGAAGTTTTTATACTTTTCTCCCAGCTCTACATAAAAGCTGTGTAGCACTGGTCAGGATTTTGCTTTGGTTAAAGAAGAACAAGACCCTTGCTGTTTATTTTTTCAATATATGTGTATTGTTAAAGAAAGTTGCATTAATCAGTGACTTCCTATGCATGTACTTACTGCAATTACCTCTTTCTTTTTCTTATAGGCATGCAGCCACCGCTCTAGCTCAGAGATAATCTGCTGTACAACACCTTCACTGAAAGCTTTCAACCTCCAACCACCCTTTGTAACCAAAGTGTTCTTTATTTTTGATGGTGTCAGCTCCCTGTACTTTGATTTTGATTACGTAAATAACCCTGTATTTAAGCATTTTGAAAAGACAGTGTTCATCTCAAGAGGCAACCAAAATGTTCTGGAAATTAAGGTAAGAAATGCTGAAATAAGTTTTTCAATTATTCGCAAGCGCACATCAGCAGCCGAGCGTGGAGCAGATATTCTGATGAAATAAAGGAAGCCCCAAGAAAGCGAGGGCAGAGAGATCACTGTGTTCAGTACTGCATTCACCCAAGCCCAGTTGTCACCACATTTAAAAGACGCAGAGGTGAAAACAAAGATGTATGTACCGTGGTGATTGTTGTCATCAGGGGAAGTGGGAGAGGGGTTTTCCTTGTCCTCATGGGAGGACCACACTGCATCAGCTTCTGATTACAATAAGCTGCTCCAGCAGTTCAGGGTTAAACATGGCCAGCAGCCCAGAACCTGAAGTATGTGGTCTGTGCACGAGCCCTGGCTCTTACTGTCACATGCCTCTGTGTCCTTCCTCACAAAAGATGTGCTCTGGCTTCTTCAGTCCTTCTGAGCTGAGGGAAACTCTGGCCTGTGCACAAAGTCACTCATGAGGATCAGTCACTGCTGTAGCCTAAATATTTATGGATACATAAAAAATGCAAAGTTGATGCTGAATGCCTCTTCAAAGTGCACTGAGAATAGTCTACACAGCACTGAGAAGCATCTCTTAGGAATTTGGGGCCCTCAATAGCACAGGTCGCTCTCTACTACAGTGCTGCAGAGAAAGTTAAATCTATTCTGCATGAGTCCAATTTCCTGAAGTCTAGTTTTTTTCTGAGTATTAAACAGAAAAGGTATAAATATTATTATTTCTAGTTTATTAAAATTTATTGGTGTTTATATGATATTTACATAGATATCTATAATTTATATAAAATATAATGGATAAAAATGTTTTATGGAAGACAATCAATCTTAATACTTAGGTTACCTCTTTGTGTCACTCCTGCACAGCTCTGTAAACCAAAACTTCTCTCCCATCACAATGAAGAAATCTTGAAGCCCTAAGGTCTTTGATTCCAAGATGGCCCAGTGGGCCAACTTCTGGTCTGCTCAGAAGGATTACTTCAGAGTTCCTATCAGCCATGCTGAATTCCAGTTAAACTCTGAATACTAATCCATCTCTGCAAAGTGTTTTAGGCAAATACAAAAGAATAATTGGTCTGATTTTTACTTTTTTTTTTACTTTTACTTTTTTCTGCTTGGAGCTCTTAGCCATACAATCACTTTTTCCTCAATGTGGAGCACATCTCTTGTTCAGTTATGGAGAAACGCTAGAAAGAGTTCTGGTGTGCAGGTCAGCAGAGATCTGGGAATATATAGCTGCTGCATGGCTCAGTGCTTCTGTGCAATGACAGTAGTGTTTTCCAGTATTTTCCAGGTCATGCATATCAACCAGTTGGAAAGAGGACTAATTTGGGAAAAATTTCAGAATAATGTAGATTGGAAGGAACCTCTGGAGGTCTTGATAGTCTAACCCCATTGCTCAAAGCAGGGCGAAATTAAAAATTAGGTCAGGCTGCCTATGGCTTTGTGTAAATGAGTTTTGAAAATATCCAAGAATGGAGATTCTACAGCTTTAAAACACTCCGCTCCACTAGCCTTGCATTGTGTGTCTTATGCTTGAGATCCCCTCCTAGCTCAGTGACCCTCTTTTGTACTTCATCCAGTTTGTCAGTACCTCTCCTTTTCTGTGGGGCTCAAGACTTGACACTGTTCTAAAGGTGTGGCTCCACAAGTGCTGACCAGAGAAGAACAATCACCTTCAATCTGCTGACTTTGCTGCTGCTAAAATGTGTCCTGAGCCTTCATCACTAAAGTGGCATACTGCTGCCTAATTTCACATTATGGTCCAGTATATCAGTAATTTTCCTAAGTCTGATATCATCTGAAAGCTCAAAGACAGTGCATCCTATCCCTTTGTCCAAGCTGTCAAAAAGTAGTATTGGTCCCACTATCAGCCATTGACAAATGAAGATTTTATCTCTGTCCAATCTGTTTTTCACTTCTTTACTTTTATCTACTATCCATCCAGCCCATGCCATCCTAAGTTTTTTTCATTGCTAGGAGAAATCGTGTTGCAAAATTTGCTAAAACCAAGGTCCACTAGTCCAATGCTCTCCTTTCATCGAGAGTGCCAGTCCTGTCTGCATAGAAGGTTGGTCAGGCAAAATACACTCTTGGGAAACCTGTGCTGACTGTTCCCAATCATGTTCTTGTTCGTCCTCTGCCTGGAAGTGCATCCATCTGTATAATCTTCAGAGACACTGAGGGTCAAAAAAGTTTTTTAACTCTCTATTTTGTTTACTTTTTTGTTCTCCCTGAAGAAGTCTCTGATGGTGTTTATTGCTGGAGAAAAATACTAGATAAGAAAGGCTGACTGAGGATTGTGATAGTGACAACTGACCAAAGGCACAATTTTGTAGTATTGGCCTGGAGTGATGGCACCCAAGGCAGATGTCTCCCTAAGCCTAAAGTTCTGGTTGTTTCTTGACAACCAGCTGGAGAACAGCACTAGTGAAAGCTGGTCTCTTAGAACGAAGCATGAACAGACACCAATTTAACATCTTCCTCTAAATAGAATTAGTTATAGTGGGGTGCTTCTATCAAAACAGTGAGACAACTTCCATAAATTATAGTCAGGAGCCAAAAGAGCATTACAAGCCATATTGGCAACACTTTTCCTTTGCCCTGTACCCCCACTCAAAAATACACACAAGTTTACATGCCTCATGATCATATTTTGTGTGTGCAGTAATTAAGCAAGCTCAGCATGAAATTAAATGGCAGCTTGCTTCAGTGAACAGTCTGTTCTACCAAACCAAAGTTCTTTTATCTCTTTCTTAATTAGTTTCAGAGGGGCGGAGGGAGCTTTTATCACAAGTTTTTCAATCTAACTAATCTAGTGTGACATATTTGGCTTTCATCAAATGACAGTGGGTACCGATTGAAATGTTCTGTTTGGTTTCCCCTGATGACCACAAGATGTTTTTGTAAGAAAATGTTATACACAATAAAACATTGGGTTTTCTATTTAAAACACACTCAGGGCACTATGTGCCACAAATGCCATCCTCCTTTTCTTCAGTGCCAGCTTCTCAACATCCCACACCATCACTGTCTTCCTCTGCCAAGTATGTGGCTCTTTCAAGTCTCTTGGTGCCCACCATGCCAGTCAGAAGGGTCATGATAGAGTGGCACTAGACAATGCTCTGCTTCAACACCACGAAGACACCACTTCAGAAGTGCTCCCATCTCCTGCCACATGGAAAGCTGTCAGGGCAGGAGAAATTCTGGTGTTTCACTGCTGAGTCTGCTGAAAAGGAGAGAATCCACTTGCTGCCTCTCCCAGAAGCCACTGATCCAGACCTGCAAGCTGGGCTGCTGACAGCCCAGAGCATCCTAGCTGTGAAAAAAAAAATTAAAAAACAAAACTAAGCAACAAATATATAAGAAAAGCATCTTTCTTCAGTTAGCCCAGAGGCCTGGTCTGTTCTGGGGTTGTGATTGTGCACTATTAAGTATATTTTCAAATATAAATCTTCCACTGGAGAAATAGCACAGTTGTAATTCAATGTGTAACAACTGGCATACTCTACAGCACATCTGAGATCTTGGCTGTGCTCTGGCAGTTCTGTCTTAAAACTCAGAGTAGGATAAGACTTAATAAATTGCTATTCTATTCTTAAGCCATGCTACACATTCTTTATGAGACAATCTTAAGGAAATCTTCTTGCCTGTTTATAGGTCATTCTATTGTCAATCCTTGACATCGCATAGGAAATTCCTACTCTCAAAACCTGGTGCAAAAGAGAGCAATATAGAAACTGTGGTATTTTTAAGCAAGTTGAAGAGGAACCTCTGCAGCTACAGTAATTCCTCATTCTGCCAAAGTCAACCTGCTCACTATGCTTAGGAGCTTCAAAAATGCTTCTGACACCAGTCTCAGAATTTCCACACCTTAATTAGTTTACTGTTCTTCTGCTGCTTTTAGACGTTTCCCAAGTTATTCCCATTTATCTAAAGTTGTGAGGTGGCCATGCTATCAGATTGAGTTGCAACAGCTACCCAGTACAGCTTGAAGATTAACTTCTCCAGCTTGCATTCAAGGGCATTGCTCACCAAGAAGGGGGTAATACACATTTGGAAAGAGGAAATATTTTTTCCAGTTCTCACAGGAGCCAGTTTCCCCCTTTTCTTAAAATGGTAGGGAAATTCTGTTGTCCAAGAAGAGCAAAACCACTGCTGAAAGTGGTTATAGATATATAGTGAAAGATGTATTTAGATATCATAATGAATATATTTGAAAATATAATATATTAATGGTAATGTACTGGTCATAGTAAGTAAAAGCTAGCACCTTTATAATTGGCTAAAAACCACCTTAGGAAATATCAGTATGATTTTTTTTTTCCAACGGTTTTGGAGAAAAAATTCTAGGCTTTGGTGTAGAAGAAGAGACCACTCAACTACACTCTATATATAATATATTTATCCTGAAGATGGAAGAATTAAATTCAAGTCTTTTGAGGTACATCATTCAGAGGGAAGATTTTAATGGTTCACAATCTGCCACAAGTCTCTCTACTAATAAGCACTAGCATTCATATTCTCCCTGGCCCAGGAATATTTTCTTACTTAACGCCAAACAGAATGGCTTTAACTAGACAGAAGATAAAGTGCAAAGTGGACTTTTATGGCCAGCAATTAAAAAGCATTTACCTGGAGTGTGGCTTTGCCATCAAAATAGGACATTAAACTGGCTCCCCTATACGTTTATTACAATTTTCCCAGGGTTCAGTCTCATTCTGAAGCAGATCTAAAACATATGCCAAAGTTAGAATATTTTTGCCCCTCGGAATGGGATTCTTGTTTCCTTTCCAATATACAAAGCTTCACAGTGGTGTCAGCTGTGATGCCTTCCTCTCTTCTCATGGAAAACTTCCAGATCCAGCCCATATAAATAGCCTGTATTAGTCCCATACTCCCTTCTCCCCTTCTAATCCTATTTAATATGCCTCTTCTTTCATCCTGAGCTGGGCTGTACATGGGCTAGGGCAGCTTCTTAAATAGAGATGCACTCCTGAGCATAAAAGATCCTAAACTTGGCCTTTGGATTCTACTGTCACAATATCAGAAGGAATGATTTTTCATTCAAGTCTGGGATGTGAGAGCAGGTTTTCTGGGTAAGAAGTGTACTTTTCATGCCTCATCTTGACTAAGGTTTTTTTTCCTTTTTGGTCTGTGGAACATGATTTTAACAGACTTGTGTATTATTATAATTAATTACTTCTTTTTGAAAACTTCTGCTACCATAGCCACTTGCAAAACAAAATGTTTGCGGTGCCTTTAGCTTGTGGATAATATAATGCCAGTTTTGTGTCCACAACAGCGTTACATAATGTGTCATTTCTTGAACAAATTATGCAAAAGTCTTAACAGGACCAACAGGATTAATCCCTCAGACATTTACAATTTCAGAAGTCTGTATGAGCTGTATGAATGACAGTAGATTTTATCTGAAAAGTCTACCATCCTACGCTGGCCTGTCTGTCAAAGTCGCATTTACATGAAATAAGCCTATACATGCATATTGACAGGACAGTGTAAATTCTCATTAGTCTTTTATTTCACAATTTATTTTTCATTAAAAATATTTTCCAAGCTTGTAACTACTTAAGTTTTATGAGATGGTTATGTAATATGAAATTGATTTTTTTTTTCCCAAGGGAAATTATATTGATTCAGAAGCTGTCAAAGGTGAGGTGCTAAAAGTTGGAAATAAAAGCTGCGAAAACCTTCTCCTGCAGTCAGAATCAATTCTGTGTACGGTTCCCAGCGATCTCCTGAAATCCAACAGTGAGCTAAATATAGAGGTGAGGCAACTACACCACACATGAGATATTAATGCCATTTTTATTGTTATTCACAGTGTCACTATTGAACCAATAAACTTTAAGCCTAAATAAAATTCAAGCCTAAGCCTGTGCTTACAGACCTATCTCTATCCCTGTTTGTTTGGGATGGAAATTCAAATAATATCAGCTGTTTAAAAATAAATGTGGTCATCATTGGTGTTACTACCTGTTTGTACAGAGACTTTCTGGAGCCTTAGGCACAAAGTAGGACCTGAACTAAGCACAGAAATAAAATTATAGCTATTAATCCAAACACAAAAGGAAACGTGGGGAAGAATAAGAAGCTATAATGGAGTAGTTTTAGTTGGAATTCACAGCCCTTTTTTCAACAAAACATTCTGCTGCAGTCAAGAAGATCAAATCTTTCCTGAAATATTTTTTTTTTGGTCTGCATTTTATAGTTTAATTTCAATTCTTCTTGTAAGAAGAAGACACTTAGGACAAATGATTGAGTCATTGCTTTAAAGGTGGTCTCATTAGAGTCATTCAGTGTGCTACTGCAAATTTAAATTGTAGACAGACTGTATTACAGAATAAGACATAAATCTTTTTAAAAGATAAAAAATAAATCATAAATACATTTGTATTTTTCTAAATATATGGAAAAAAGGAAATTGGAATGGGATTACCTTTAAACTATGAAACTGCACTCTGATTCACTGAAAACAGTGGAGACTTTGCTGGTCATGTAAGTGTGGCTAGGATCAAAGTCTATGTGAGCTCTTTGAAGCAAGGACATCTATTTTTTCTATGTCTTTATAACATTTATCTCATAGGATCCTGGGCTTTGAATGATATCCCTATGTGCTACTGCAATCTAAATAAATAGTAATAACTAATCTGATTTATTAATATGGTAACTAGTAATTTATTTTAATATTAATTTATTTTTTGAAGTAAGTATTAATTTTCTTGGATACATCAGGCAAACTATAAAATTAGATGCAGCTCTCTTTTTGGTGTAGGTGTCCCAGACTTCTGAGTGCCTAGTTTCATATAATACTTGTGCACAATTTGCATCCAGTTAATATATTGTATTTTTTACATACGCACCCAGGACTAACATTGCATTGAATTAGTTCTACTATGTGATATTTTCTTAACCTCTAAGAAACAGATATGTGTGACATGTTTCATGCACAGAAAAGAACAAAACATAAAGGGGTTAAATAAGGTTTCTACTTGTTTACTGGCAAAGAGACTCAGAAATTGTAGTCTGCCCAGTGAAGAAGAAAATTTGCTCTTTTGACGGGCAAATCCATCATTACAGTACCCAGAGGGATGAATTCCACAGGAGGAAGAGAAAAGATGGCCAAATGCATTCCAACTGACTGAGCTAGTGCTGTGTGACCTAAAACCGTTTGTCCCTTTTAGCTGCTTGGTGTTAGTTTGGTTGTTGGTTTTTGGGCTTGGTTTTTTGGTTTTGTTTTGTTTGTTTAAACTGTCAGCAAGCTAGAAGCTGGCAAGGGACAGGCTCACGTGACCTTGGGAACTAAAATGCAAGCACGCTGTCAACAAGAGAGTGAGTTTGATGTTACAGCGTATTTGTGCCAGAGGGACACACATTAAAGACAGTTGGGCCATTTTTTTTCAATGTACATCTCAGCCCCTAAGGCCCTAGGCCCATTCCTTGTACCATATGAGTAAAAGTACGATTTTCACATTTTGAATTAGCATCTGGTAACAGTGGAACCCAGTTATCCAGAGTGAATGTGAGTGCATGCTGTGTATCAAATACAGGTTTTCATGTACACCAATATAACAACTTCTCCATTCACGGTGCCTCATCTCAGTACAGTGTCACAAAATCAAGATTTAATACATACGGGACATATCAGCTCATACTTTAGTACTAATAATCTAGTTCTTACTTGTCTTTGGAAATCATTACAGTATTTTTTTTCTTTGTTGTTTCAGTGGAAGCAAGAAGTTTTGTCAACAGTTATCGGAAAAGTGCTGATCCGGCAAGATCAGAATTTCACAGGACTAATTGCTGGAATTCTTTCAACATCAATCTTAATTTTTATCTTTTTGGCGATTTTCTTCTGGAGAAGGAAGAAAAAACAAATTAAAGGTCGGTCATAGTCAATCCCATCAAATAATTCCATTATTACCTTAGATTTTAAAAACTGACATAATTTTATGCTTTACTTAACTGCCATGCATTGCCCTGTTGTAACCTGTCAGCAGAGGTTTCACAATCAAGTTCCAATGTTTAGTTGCATATCAGTGCTTGGCAAGAGACCGAGCTGGGTAAAGGGCCACATTTTGCCTTAAGCAGAAGGATTTCTGAGGAACTCTGAGCTATTAGGAAAACTTAGTAACTTCTTTTCCCTAATCAGCTTTGGAAGAGGGGATGAGTAAACAACATTCATGGAATCATGAGTACTTCAGCTTCATCCAGTTGCCTTGCATTCCTCCAGGCTGTGCCTGAGTTGTGCAAGACACAGAGCACTGCAGTCTCCTGATCTCTTTTCACCCCAAATCAGGAACTCGTTCAGACTCTGGTTCTTCTCTGGCCCCTGTGTCTGGGTTTCCTTCCAGTGGGAGCTGCCACACTACATAAGGTGGGAGGAGGAGGGCAGCTAGTGTATCACCAAGTCTTGTCCTGATGCTCTATCACAGTCAGACCACGAAGCTGGCCCTAGAGTCTTCAAAGCTGTCTTTGATCTTCCAGTGTGGCTAAGAGTGGGTCTTCAACACAAGATTTTTTTGCAGAAAATCTTGCACTATACAAATAGCTCAAGTCGTGCACGTCTGCCACAGCAGCAATTTGACCCTCTTCCCAGCAGAGCAGAACATCTAAATTTAAATAAATAGATAATTCAACATTGGCATGCCAAAAACATGAGGGTTTTCTAATATTGCTTTCTCCTCCCCCTTCAGATCTGGGAAGTGACCTAGTTCGTTATGATGGCAGAGTGCACACTCCTCACCTGGACAGGCTGGTGAGTGCAAGGAGTGTAAGTCCAACAACAGAAATGGTTTCAAGTGAATCTGTGGACTACAGATCAACTTTTCTAGAAGGTATGCCTCTATTACGAATCAATGTGGACGATATTTTACACATTTTGATTTTCACATGTCTTCAGATTATAGCTATTTTGATCAGTATCCTAATTTCAATTTCTCATCTGATTTGTCTGTGTCTGCAGTTTTGGGACTCTCACGTGTTCACAGGCTTACTATTTTAACTGAGCTTCTCAGGTGCTTCCCAAGATTAAGGTGCAAAGGATTTTTACTCAGGTTGAAGGAATAAATAAAATACAATTAGTAAAAATTCTATAACTATGCTTCACAAGTTATTAGGAGCTAGTGTATATAGTGATTCTGTCTTGTCATAAGATCCATCACGCCATGTGCAAATCCACTCTGAAAGGACTGATTTTAATGATAGCATCAAGTGGCTGTAGGTTTGGTGTGTCTCAGTGACTTCCTACAGTTACAATAAAGCAGTTGTGTTGGCCCAACATGGGACATGGAGTCTTGTAAACTGATACTCTTCTGTCTGTTAATGCCCCTCCTGTAAAATGGGATGTTGAATAATGCAGAAATGTTAATTTTAAAAATTAAGCTAAAAGGATATGAAGACTGTGACAAATTGAATGGAGGTCCATGTGCACTGTTACGCCAGTCTCAGGGAAGAATAATCCTATGCCAAATATATTTTTGTGCTGTATAGTAAGATTTTAAAGTGGGTATTCTTCAGAAGAGCAGTCTGCTACACTTATAATACCACACTAGGCTCCTTTAACACCTGTGGAGACCGTGTTCTGTGATTACCATTAAAGAGCCTTTATCTGTTAGGAGTTAGCACATTATGGTATGTGAGATATCACAGATATTTGTTAGTCTTGGTGTAGAAATAGTATTGTGCTATTTCAGGTGCTGCTGTGTACAACACTCTAATAGAAATGACTCCAAATCTTTATTCTGCATTTGTAAGCCCCAGTCACAGAGCTATCTGAGACACAGGCCTGCTCCCAGCTTCCCCTATTATTCGTTAATTGCTGCCACCAGCTCGTACAGGAAGTTTCTTGATTGAAAAATTTCCAAAGGGAAAGGAAAGCCTGTGCCACTGGTTAGATGGGAAAGTGGTACATGAGACAAAACTATGGAAAGATCCTTGGTGGAAGGTAAATCCACTGTGGTCATGCAGCCACTGTGTACTGGCAAAGCACAGTGGAGAGTGCATCCAAGAAGGGCATGTGTTCATCTAATGTTTGCAACGTCGATGTCAATATTATCAAAGAATAAAATAAAAGAAACATTAGAAAACATGCAGGTTTACATTTAGCAGCTGCAAAAATTATTTTTCAGCCATTGCTAGATTATTTTACTGTGTTTATTAAATAGATATTTGCCCTTAGTTACAAATAAACTAATTTGTAAATTGTAGGAGTTGGTATTTTTGCTCCTAGATAAAATAACAGAGTATTTCTCAGCACCTAGAGTGATAAAAACACTTTACAAAAATTTCACAGGTTTTATGCAGAAATAAATAAAGCATATCTGTACAATACTTCTTACTTTTTGTAATAAGATACCTGATAATTTCTGTTGGTAAATTTCTCCCCTTTTTTTGTTTTTGACCCTGGGCTAAATTCAGCTCACTGACTACACTGAAATCATTCCGGACTGAAATTGGTATAAACTAAACATAGTTCTTTCATTCAGTCACACAAAATGCTAGGAAAGAGGTTTTAAACAAAACCAATTTGAAATACCTGAACAACATGCTGTTGATAAAAAAAAATCTCAGATAGATACTCCTGGATTTACTGAAATATTTTAGTTTCTACTATATCAGATGGCTCATGTTATTTTCATGAGTAGCACCAACTGTATTATCTTCAGCAGCTACAGGAAATGAATCACCTCTAGGCATTTCCCTGGTTGAATATTTACTATTGGATAAATATAGCTAGTCACCAGCACTTTGGGAACCTTCGTGAAGTGTAAAGTTCCCTACCAAATTAGAACATGACAATAATAAAAAGCTTTGTGTTTTTAATTGTTCACTACCTCCTCCGCCCATATTGCTGTCATTTTTCTGTTTTGCTCTTGTTACTCCCAATTGCTAGAAATGCTATAACCTCTATTTGGCCAGAAGTGACAAGGCTTCATTCCATCCCCTCAGAAAAGTGGAAGTTTTGCCTTTTACTTTCATAAAAGTAGAGCTGAGACAAGCATAAGTTTCTAGTGACATGGTTTTCCTGGAGGTTGGCAGATTACCAATGCATATTTTCATTCTCCCTTTGTGACCAAAACTTCCGTAAAGCCAAGCCACTTCCAAACTGATAAAATCAAACCTTGCTTACCAATGCAATAAAACTCTTCATTTTTCAAGGAGAAGTTTGAAAGGATTATAACAGTTTCTGTTCATTTTGCAGATCAGTTTCCAAGCATGTCTCAGAATGGATCATGCAGACCTGCCCAGTATCCTCACTCTGACCTCTCCCCAATTCTGTCTAGTGGAGACTCAGATTTAGCCAGTCCACTTCTCCAAACTAATGTCCACATTGACATCAGTGCCTTAAATCCTGACCTGGTCAAAGAAGTGCAGCATGTGGTTATTGGTGCTGACAGTCTGATTGTGCACTTCAGTGAAGTAATAGGAAGAGGTGGGTACTGCAACTCTTACATTGCAAACTGCTCCTTTTTTTGCACACCTACTCATTATAAACCATTCTGAATAAGGTGTCTACACAGAGATTTTTATCAAGCTCTTTAGCTCTTATAGCATTGCATGCTATGCACTGAATCAAGGGGGAATGAAGGGCCTTTCCTTTAAAGTCAGTGCATATGATCATTTGGAGAAGACACCATCAGGAGGAAGGAGACTGCCAGCTAATGAGGCTCTTTGGAACCCATGGATTTGCTGGTCCCCTTCCAACTGCCTCACTCTCACCCTTTTCCAGGCTACAGAAAGCTCAGCCAGGGCTTCTGATCCATGAGGCTGTGGTATGGGAGTGAATCCGCTGCAGAACATTATGTGAAACCTAAGGCACACACCTGCAAGTCAGGGGATGCCGAGGCAGAAACACAAGTGACCTTAAACTTGGGTGACACAGGAGACTCCTGCAGCCATTAGAGTATGCAGTAAAAGTCCCCGTGGCCCAGGTGAAATGCCCACACTCCTTTTCCCTCCTCAAGTTTCCACGAGCTCTGAGGAATTTGCTGCTTGTTTCCTCCCAGCAAATGCTCTTCATATCACCTCATTCCTCTCATGCCAGCTGCAGAAATATGCAGCTCCTGATTCCCTTCCCCTTAGTTTTGTCCCTGATTTAGAAAGTCTCCTATTTTTCTAAATTTCTCTCATCACTCCTATTCCTCTACATCTTCATAAGCAAGTTCCCTTCACCTTTCATAGCCCAAGGCAGTATTTCTGTTAGGGACATTTTTAAACTCTGTATGATTTAGTACCTATTAGTAACCAGAATACAAACTGGATTTTCAGTTTTACAGATCGTGCATGAGAGGTCTCTTGTTGAGTATCAGAATACTGATAAAAATTGGCTATAAATTATATTCTTAATGACTCTTCTGCACGATAAGAGCCACAAATCAGACAAACAGTCAGTGTGTTTTACTTCTATGTATTACACTTCATCATCCCCAAAGCAAGGGTGGGCCTTTTTCTTTTCTTTTTTGTTTTGGAAAACTCCAAGTAATTTCCCATTTTTTAAATGTTGAAAAATATCTGGAATGACACAAAGATAATTAACCACTTTAAATTTTCTCCTTTCTAACCAGAAATGGGCCAAACCCTAAAATATTTTAGACACACCCAATCCAAGCTTTCGGATCTGTGGTCTGATGGGATTTTTAGTTGCTTTTATAAAACAAACTTTGGATTAATTTTACCTCAAGCCAAAAGCAACGCCAACTGAGCTCTGACCAGAGCTTATGACTGGAATGTAGTAAAATTAATCAGATAGTCTTGTTCTCTGTAGAACTCACACTTAAGAAAAAAATAGTTTGCTTTCTAACTGCAAATATTAGTATTTTTAAAGTGTCCAGTAAAGAGTTCATCTGTGAAAGAAAGCTACAACTGCACGTAGATAGTTTGATTTAGAGAAATTAATGCATGAGCCTGGAGCTCAAACTTCACTGTTTCCTAAACTGGTAAACCTGACTTCTTATAGGAAGTTTTGGTAGACAACATCGTTTGCTTAGCAAGAAAGCACAGGATTTCTGTGTCCCTGGCAGTTCATTTCACTGCTTAGACTATGAGAAAGAAGGCAAATTTTGTTCAGCATCTTTTAGTGATATTTTATACTTGGAACTAAGCCGTAGAAAAAACTGCCAAGTGGTGTCATCAGTCTGTGATCAGTAGAGCAACTCCCAAACCATCCACGGCCAACACATCACTTTTAACATTCAACATTTTCCATGGAATAGCAAGACCTGAGCGACTGTAATCCCAGAGTGGCTGTCCTTTCCATCAGATGCATCAAGTTTGTACAGTCCAGTGGACCACTTAGCACGGGCTTGCAGATCACTGGGAACCACCAATCCAGTGGTCATGTCAGCTCCTAACTGCTCCCTGTGCCTTCCAGGTGTCCTCCTTCAACACCTGTGTCACAGGAGAAGATGGTGGGAATGGGCTGACATGGGTTTTGTGTGCATAGTCATTACAGGAAAATGAAATATTTGTGGCGCCAGCTTAGTCATTATTTATACTCTCCATTTAGGTCAAGAAATACCAATTATGCTGCAAATAGAGTTTTCATTTTATGCAGTGGTGGTTTTATGTAATGGCGATTTTATGAATGGTGGTTTTATGTAATGGTCCAATTCCATTAATTTTAATATGTTAGTTAGGAAGTATATATTACAAGTGTTGGGAATTGGACAGAAATGGAGTGTGATCACTAACTTACAGTATAATTGCTACCCAGTAGAAAATACCAGAAAGCTAATTTTACTTCTTAAAGCTAATATTGCTTACTTTTTTACACAGGACATTTTGGCTGTGTGTACCATGGGACATTGCTGGATAATGATAGCAGGAAAATTCATTGTGCTGTGAAGTCACTGAATAGTGAGTTACATGTTTAATAGTGAGACATTACTATTAATTCCAAAGATAACTGGGGTGAACCAATAAATTCCAGTGAAGTATACATTCAGAAACAAAGATTCTTAGTTGCAGCTGAATCAGATTTATCTTTGGAGCAATTCCAGTTACTTCAGATTACCAGAACACATTGGCATATATTTTTACATCAAATAAAATGTCCATATATTTCCTCTACAAGGAAAAGAACACTGGAAAATAAGGGAAAGGTAGCATCATTTTTTATTCTACTGAGTCCTGAAGATTTGGGTTTGGAAGTTAAATTGCTGAAGAGTGGGCAAAGCTGCTGGAAAAACAGGAAGATAGTATAACAACATTTATTAAGGACTTTACTCAAGTGTTGTTATTCAATTTTAAATGATTCAAAATAAGAAATGGAGAAACAGAATTAAAATCACCATCAGCCTATATTTGGTCATTGTAGGAAAACCAATGCACATAACCTGGTTGCAATGTGGGAGGTGGAGAGCATGTTTGTAGTCTCTCATTATCACTTTGTTGTGCAATGACATGTTGTAGAGAAATGAACCCTAGTTTGTTTCTGTTTCTTTTAATTAACTCCTTTTATTACTGGATTTCTCAGGGATTACAGACCTGGAAGAAGTAGCGCAGTTTCTGAAAGAAGGAATAATCATGAAAGATTTCACTCATCCCAATGTTCTGTCACTCTTGGGAATCTGTTTGCCCAATGAAGGATCCCCATTAGTTGTTCTTCCATACATGAAACATGGAGATCTTCGAAACTTCATTAGGAATGAGACTCACGTAAGTACCTGGTGAGGTAGAAGTGGTGATGCGAGTCTGGCCACGCCCTGCTCCAACACCACACATCACAAGCTCTCATAATTACATTACGTCTGCGACTTGCTGCTCTTACTACACCTTAACCTTTAGCACTTGCTTGGTCTGGCATCAAGCCCAGCCACAGCACTGCCACGCCTTCCCTTCCCCCTCTAATTCCTCTCTAGAATGTTTCCCAGAAATTATCAGCAATAAGTATTTCTCATTTCCCATCCATAAGCCTCTTTATAAACAAATGCATTTATGAGACCTGCGTCCAGGGGCCCAATCATCTGATGGTTAAACTGGCACATCTCTGTTGACTTTAGCACAGCTGAGCCAGTCGTCAACATCTGCTCTTCCAGCTCCTAGGTAAAGGAACTCCATATCCCGCTAGTGTCACAGTCCGTTTATTATCAATATTTTTTCTTCCTATCTTAAGAAGGAAAAGCGGGAACTGTTACATAAACTATGAGTACTCTCTTATCAGCAATCTTCCCCATTTTCATTGAAAGACTGTAGATTCCTCAAATGTGCCTCACTGCTTTCTCCCAAGGAGGAGACTGCAGATCTTATCTCAGGCAGTGTAAGCATTTATGCTTTGCACTGCAGTATTTCATCTATTTCACAGTGTTAGGACAATACAAAGTGACTTCTGAGCCAATAGGATTTTGTCCTTGCTTTTATGGCAATCAGCAATACCCAGCATCATTTTTAAAAAAATGCATTTCGAGAAATTTTTGGAGGAGTTTGGCTTTCTGAGTCCAGGACCTGCTCCCATTTCAGCTCCTTTCATTCTACAAGCACTAGGGCCGTTGTTTGCAAATAGTGCCACAGTCCTTTCTGAAATAAATAGAATGACCACAGTTGAATCAGATTGTTCCACAGAAGAAAATTATAACGAGCAATGTCAAAACCACAAAAAACTGTAGGATCCTTACTGTTACATAACAAGTCATATGATTGCCATAAAAGATTTACAGGTTTATGTTTATATTTACTTTGATATTTAACATTTTGAGTATCACCATGTAGGCAAGCAGAAAGAGTTAACAATCATTGCCAAAAATCTTTCTCTGGTAGCTGCTAAGGTCTCATTTGCCTTTTTCATGACATCATACTGATGCACCTGTTTTGTCCCAAATAGGGCTTTTTCTTCTTGGTCATCTCCAGCTGATGAGCTCTATGTTCATAGTTCCACTGAGTTACATGCTGTCACTCTTAAGTCCACATATGTGAATTTTGTATATCATCTGTGATGCTGAGGTTTCAGCATACGGTTCCACTTCCCAGGCCAGGTTATGCGGCTTATGCTGCAAATTCTGCTCTTCTGGAGACTGTCAGCTCTTTCGTTTTCCTATAGTGTGTTTTCTCACTGGGGGTAAGAAGTTGATGTAAACTTTAACCAGTTTCACTACAAGCACCAACCTTTCTCGATCATTCTGGTGGCAGGAGAGATGTGTAAAACCTAAAGAGTCACAGCATAAAGCAGTCTGATCCTTAAGCTTCTGCATTCATTTTATCATAAATGTTTGTATTTTACAGAATCCAACAGTAAAAGATTTAATTGGATTTGGCCTTCAGGTTGCAAAAGGAATGAAATACCTTGCAAGTAAAAAGTTTGTCCATAGAGATTTGGCAGCGAGAAACTGTATGTAAGTACAAACTTCTACTTTCAGCCACATTACGATACTCTTCTGTGTAAAACAGTGAGATGGGATAAACTGAAGTTTCCAGGATTCTGCTATTTTTTTGTCACAAGATGGTGGTTTTTTCATTGCTCTGCAATTATATTGATGTTTTTCTTGCATTATGATGAGCTACTCATCTTGCTAAGGGCTCATTTCTTACACATAAGCTTTTTTTGAGTGTGAGAAATAAGAAAGCTGAGGTCAAAATCATTGGTTAGAGTTTAAAAGGCATCTCCTAAGGGAAGTTAAACTGCTGTTGTCTCAACTTGCTGTGCTTCCACCCAGCCTCTTCAGAAGCAGCATGTCTCTGCTGCCACACCTATCCAGGAGGGAGAGGAGCACAGGGGAGCTTTGTGAGAAAAACAGGAACACTAAGAAATACCAGTGAGACCTCTTGACAGTAGTCTTTCATTACATGAGTATGAGCTTACTTTGGCTCAACTAGGCACACAAATTAACATTCAAAGAATCTTACTAGTGTCTGGGAAGCCAGACAGTTCAGTTCCCACAAAGACGAACTGATACAGGAGTTGCCAATATGATTATGCTGATTTATCACTGATGTTGTGAATTAATGAGGCAGAGCCTTAAACATTAAAGTTTATTTTTAGTACATCATAAACTGGAATTCTGACTGCAAAAAGGTCATTAACCTGTGACATCAGATATCTTATTCTTTTTTCAAGGGTGCACACCTGTGCAGCTGAATAGCCTCTGAGAAAGAACATTTTCTTACAGGTATTGGGTTTTTTAAGGGATGAAAAAAGCCACAAGCAGATTTTCAGATTTCCTAAGAAGAAATGCATCGGGTTACTGAACGAAAGACCTAGTTCATCTAATGAAAGTCCAAATAGTGGCAGCAGGACATTCCTCTTGGCCTACTGTCTCTTCCTTGGGTGAGGAAGGAGCAGCTTTCAGGATGTCTCACATGAACACTGAATGACTCCTTTTGTACTTCCATATGGATAAGCACTTCAGAGCCTGGAGAGCTGCTGCCTTAAGACCCACTTTCTCCAGTGGCCGTTTGCCATCCAACACTCAGTATAGGCCCTGCTACAGTGGTGATGTCTATCAGAAAGGAAGCCAGCATGCATATATAGTCCTCAGGGACTCTTAACTCTATTCTACTATTCTGGAAGAGGTGCAGGAACATGCTATGGCATAAATTGTTTCCTGTTGAACCATCAAAGTTCCTTCCTACTCCCTTCATCAGATCAAGTTACATCAGTACATCAGTAAAAGCATCAGTAAATACAGCAGATGGTTCTGTCCCATGCACTGGGACTTCAACAGACCAGAGCTGTCCAGACAGAAACCTCATAAATTCAAGACAGGGAAATGTCACGTGTAGACACTGAGAGAGACAGGATCATTTAGCCTAGAGAAGGTTCAAAGAGATCTTATCCATATATATAAATACCTAATATGGTGGATTAAAAAAGAGGAAGCCAGATTCTTCTAAGTGGTTCCCAAGGACAGGCAGCAGGCACAAACTGAAATAGGGAAAATTGCATTTAAACATAGTAATGTTTTTATTGTACGGATGACTGAACAGTGGCCCAGGTTGCCAGAGAGGTAGTGGAGTCCTTATCCTTGCAGATATCAAAACCCACCTGGTTCCGAGCAACCTGTGGTAGGGGAACCCTGCTTTGAGCAGGGAAGATAGTGGTGAGCTAAATGATCTTCAGGGGCCCCTTCCAACCACAGCACACTGTGACTGTGTGATGCTGTAAAGAAGCCCAAAAAGAAGTGTTTGCTGTGACCAGGTCTGTACATGTAAAGAAGGATAGGCTTGAAAATGCCAACACCCATGCTCTGTTTGTGACAATGACACCACTTATCAGGACAAATACCAAGCTTGGGAGAAGCAAAGCTAAGGAGGTCTTCTGGTATGGCTAAGCTGTAACCCCAACAGAACTTTTGTTATGCTGTCATTTTCTCATAGAACAAACACTAAACTCATCCTTAATTACAGGACTACATTATTACATAAAGGCAGTCACTGAGATAATGATGGATCTCTCCTTATCAAAATTGAGATTAAGTAGGAAAGGTGGTGCATTGATTTGAAATTAAAATGAGCAACTTTTAAGGATACAGAAGAAAAAACAGCTGTGGAAGTAATGATGTAGAACTCCATCAGGATGTACAGGCTATTAGCAAAAATCTTTTTATACATAGCAATTGTTTTAAAATAACTGTAATTCAAATTGCATAATCAAAACAATATCAGTCATTTCCTGAGTTCATTCACTGTGTTAAATGGGTGTCAAATATACTTTGCTGCACTTTTGTTTCAATGTTACATTAGTTCATAGATCCCACATAAAGTACTGCCATCCAAAGTCACAGTCTCAAAAATTCAAGTCAGTCATTATAATCCACTAACATGGTAAATCTTGCCTGCTCAGTTGCAAATAATACCTTTTGTCATTTCTCTAGGTTGGATGAAAAATTCACTGTCAAGGTTGCTGATTTTGGTCTTGCTAGAGATGTCTATGATAAAGAATACTACAGTGTGCACAATAAAACAGGAGCTAAACTGCCAGTGAAATGGATGGCTTTAGAAAGTTTACAAACTCAGAAGTTCACAACGAAGTCAGATGTGGTAATGTACAAACGTATTTGTATCACCTATTTATTTCTTTTATATTGCCTGAGGCATCTTTCTAATATTTAGTTAATGGAACAACTCCAAATCTTATATTTGAATCTAGCTTTTGTTCACATAAGAATAAAAGATTCTTTCTACATCCAGAAAGCATATTTGTCCCAATCACTAAGCAAGAAGTTGTTGACCTGATTGTATCTTACTGCTCAGGAAAGAATTAAGAGTTTAACCCTGTTCCAAGGGAAACTAAGGACATTCCAAGAAGCCAGGTTGGAGCCCCTATAGCTCCCCTGCTATAGGAGGGGCTCTGGAAACTTGACAGAACAGGCTAACTTGGAGACTCGTAAAAGTTAATAGTTCTCCAAAATACTTTATTTGCTTCATAAAGAATTACTGGCTGCCTACAGCAATCTCAAGTATTACCTGGCCATTTTTGAAGAAAAAAAAGTTACAATGAAGTTAGTTGGCTGGATTGCTTTGTATTTTAGCTCTCCATTCAATTCAGATTCAGACTGACCTGTGATACATAGGATTTTCACCATGTATATTGTCTTTAGCACGTATTTACACAGAGTTAGTCAGATCATCAGTTCATGTAAATTGGCAGAACTCCATTAACCTCAAAAGTGGTCTGCCAATTTATATCAGCAAAGTAGCAGGCCTATAGGCTTTTATATTCTTTCATTTACTTAGTTGAGATTCTCTGGCTCTTATTTAAGTGGCTCCTCAAGTCTCTACAGCATTTATTAGTCCACTTAAAAGAAAGCTGAGTGCAGTAAAACAACTTTTCAAAGGGAAAACCCATGCACTTGAATGCTTAAATCTCTCAGACCATTTTCTAAAACAAGAATGTAAAGCCCTCCAACCCTTTAACTTTTTATTTATTTATTTATTTGTTTGTTTTCTTAGTGGTCCTTTGGTGTATTATTATGGGAACTTATGACACGAGGGGCACCACCTTATCCTGATGTAAATTCTTTTGATATAACTGTTTACTTACTACAAGGAAGAAGGCTGCTGCAACCTGAATACTGCCCTGATCCACTGTAAGTAAATAGTTTGCAAAGGCTTCTGCAAATGCCAGTGATTCTATAGTACTATAGTAACTGAGGCTGTGGGAGGAAAGAGAGTTGGGGTTTTTTTCTTTATATGTGATTTCATAATTGAACACTTCTTTTATTTGAATGGCAGGTATGAAGTCATGCTGAAGTGCTGGCATCCGAAACCTGAGATGCGTCCAGCATTTTCTGAACTTGTTTCAAAAATATCAACAATCTTCTCCACTTTTATTGGGGAACACTATGTTCATGTCAATGCTACTTATGTCAATGTGAAGAGCATTGCTCCCTATCCTTCTCTTCTATCATCACAAGACAACACAGACATGGATGTTGACACATGATGGGTATGTCTGAAATTAAGGAAAATCCATTCTTAGTTGTATGAACAAAGAGCAAAACATTTTGTCCACTAGTTTTTACTGCCCTACTGGTCTTTGTGAGAACACTGTTGCACATGTTTATGTTGTTGCCCAAGTTGCACTAGTACAAGGACACGATATCATATTGTTTAAGGATACAGGATTCCATAAACCAACACAGTAATTTCCGAGTATTTGGAGAACGCCATCAATTTACCAAATGGAAATGTGGTGTGCTACCATCCAGAGCTGGTTCCCACAAACTGTCATTAATGTGTGCTCAGACCCAAGAACAAATGCCATGAAAGCAGAATATCAATCAGTATGGCTGGAAGGACTGTTACTGTGCATGTACTTTAGGATAATGAGCAGTGCAAAAACGGTTTGCACACAAAAGAAATGCAATGAGAATAACAAGAGTTTAAAATGTATTTTCATCCCACATGGGGCAAACTTTGGATTTTTGAACTACATCAACAAGGTTTCAAAGAACCTAGGCAGCCAAGATAGCCAGCCTCATGGTTTCTTAACAGAAATCAAAATCAAGAAATGGTGTGCAGTAAAATAAGTATAGAAAAGTATGATTGAGTAAGCACTGGGTGACGAAGTCCAAGACAACACTGGAACTGAACATGGCAAGGGATGCAAAGAATAACAGAAAGGGCTTCTACAGGTACATTAATCGGAAAAGTAAAGCCAAAGAAGGTGTTCCCCCTCTGTTAAACAATGCTGGTGGACGAGGAGAAGTCTGAGGTACTTAACTTTCTTTCCTCAGTCTTCAGTGGCAACATCTCTTCCCACACCTCTTGAATGGATGGACAACGGGATGAGGACTGGGAGAGCAAAGCCCCTCCTACTGTAAACAAAGACCAGGTTCATGACCACCCAGGGGACCAGAATGTGCACAAGTCTATGGGACCTGATGAAATGTATCCCAGAGTCTGGAAGGAATTGGCTGATGCAGTTGCCAAGCTGCTCTCCATGATATTCAGTGTCATGGCAGTCAGGGAAAGTCACAGGTGACTGGAAAAAGGGGAACAGTGTACCTGTCTTTAAGAAGAGAACAAAGACCAGAGACCCCTGGGAACTACCAACCTCTCAGCCTCACCTCTGTGCCTGGGAAAGTCATGGAACACAACCTCATAGAAGGCACATGAAGGACAGAGTGGTCCTTCACTGGGATTCAAGACACCAGCACAGTTTCTCCAAGGGCAAATCCTGTCTGACCAGCTAGTGGCCTTTTATGATGGAGTGACTACACCAGTGAACAAGGGAAGGGCTACCAGCTATCATTTATCTGGGCTTCTGTAAAGCTTTTGCCATGGCCCCTTATCCCACGGGTAAGAAATTAGCTGGACAGTCACCTCCAGAGGATAGTGGTCAATGGCTCAGAGTCCCAATGGCCATCAGTGACAAGTGGTGTCCCTTCCCTCAGGGGTTTGCATTGGGACCAGTGTTATTTAATATCTTCATTAATGACATAGACAAAGGGCACGAGTGCACCCTCAGCAGATTTGCAGATGACACGGAGCTGAGCAGTGCAGTTGACACAATTGAAGGGTGGGATGCCATCCAGAGGCACCTGGACAAGCTCAAGAAGTGGGCTCATGGAAATGCCATGAGTTTTAACAGGACCAAATGCAAGGTGCTGCTGCTGGGTCAGGGCAGCCCTTGTATCACCACAGGCAGGGGGAGGAACAGATCCAGAGCAGCCCTGCCAAGAAGGACTTGGGGTGCATGAGAGGCTGGACATGAGCAGGCAAAGTGCCCTCCCAGCCCAGAAAGCCAATTGTATCCTGGGCTGCATCAGGAGCAGCATGGCCAGCTGCTCAAGGGAGGGGATTCTGCCCCACTGCTCCACTCTGCTGAGACCCCACCTGGAGTGCTGCATCCAGCTCTGGGGCCCCATCACAGGAAAGACATCAATCATCAACCATGATGATTAGAGAGTTGGAGCCCCTCTCCAGTGGGGAAAGGCTGGGAAATTGGGATTGTTTAGCCTGGAAGAGAGAAGGCTTTGGGGTGACCTAATTGTGGCCTCCCAGTACCTGAAGGGAACTTGCAGGAAAGACGGAACAAGACTATTTACAAAGGCATGTAGTGACAGAACAAGGTGGAATGAATTTAAACTGAAAGACAGTAGGTTTAAGTTAGATATGGGGGGAAAAGCTCTTTACTGTGAGGGTGGTGATGCACTGGAACAGGTTGTCCAGAGAAGTTGTGGATGCCCCATCCCTGGATTTTTCAACATTCATCAAGGTACCCACAACAGAGGGGCTGGATCTATATGATCTTCAAGGTCCCTTCTAACCTGGGCCACTCTATGATTCTGATTCTGCATCTTGCCAGTTCTCTGGTATAGTCAGACGGTACAAAAAACAAAAGGAAAATCATCTAGCTTAAAGCATTCCTAATGTCAACATTATTCCAACATTCAACCATTTCTTTGAGTCAAACAGTCTATAGCAACAGATCTCTTGCTGAAAAATGAAAAGCCTCCATTTCTTTCAATAAACAATGAATCACTCTGAGAATTAAAACTTGAAGGCTGCTGTCTGGTGAGTCACTTGGTGAGCAGCTGAAACCCTGCTACCTACCCTTGGGTGAAGCTACTGGCAAAGGTGAGTCAGGAGCAGAGGAGTTGCAGGAAGCCCTGATCTAAAAAGACACCACCATAAGCAGGCATATCAGTAACTACTTCATATCAGCCCTGAAGAGCAGAGAAGACTGATCAAAAGAAGAAATGGCTTTAGGCCCTCTTTACTCTCTTCTTGGATCACACAACCCAGTGAATTATCTACTTTTAATGCTAAGTTATGACCAGAGAAACAATTTTGAAAAGAGATAGTAAATGAAACTTTTATTCATTAGGGAAGAGTACTATAACTTAAGGGCAAACATCACATGTCATTTCTGTTCCTGTGGAATTCTGTGCATACTACTGTATAGTTTGTTTAGAATAGGATAGAACTGGGTTTGCTGGTGTAAACACATAAAGTATTCTATTTTTATATTAAAAAAAAGTTTATTTTTAATGACATTTACAAAGTTTGGTTAGGCCACAAAATACTGCACTGTGAACATTTCAGAAAACGTATGTCAATGTACATGATTCATAAATTGTAGCAACCTTAAGAAATACTGTGTAAATATTAAAAAGGAAAAGAACTGACTGTAAACAGACTCCACCCTAAGTATAATATCTCCATTGCTGCAGGCCAACCATTTTAAGATCTTCAAAGAGACGTAATGCAGATAAAGAACTGATATAAGGGAGATATATTGTTCTTGGGAGACTGTGTTATAACTGAAAGATTTATAATGAGGGCAGAGTGTGTAGGCAAGCTATGAGCAGATAATATTGTATTGTGTTTCATCACTACTTTCATTTCAGAAATGAACTTTCATGTCTGCTGAGAGTGATACTAATTGTAGATTGCTCAAGGACAAAAGGCTTTGCTGCAGGCAAAAAAAAATCATCTCTATGGTTGTTAAAACAGCTAAGGAAGTTTATGACACATAGATTTGGAGAAGTTACTCCAAACTTGTACGTACATGCTTGAGGAACGCTGCAATGTGAAACAGAGGACATTTTTACTATTTATGAACTTTTGCTTAATAAAGTTAATGTTGTGTCTGGGACACCTGTAAGAATATGTGATTCTGGTAAAGATTTGATGTTAGTAAGTTCATATATCTGCAAAGAGCTGAATGGTACTTATGTTTATAGTTGTTGTTATGACTGAATAAACATGTTATTGAAATGAATTCTTGTAATACTTTAAGTTCCTAGTGCTATAATTACTGTTCACATTGACTGTTAAACTGACAAGTCTGTCCATACGCTTTTTCTGACTAACATGGGAAGAGCAACCTGTGGAACTGGGGGAGGGGAAAAAACTCCGAAATCTAAAAATACAGAGCACACCAATAAATCAAACACACAGTTCATCAGCCTCCTAGCCATTATTATGTCAGAGAAAAATGCTGAATATTTGTTGTCAACAACTATGGCATAGTTCGTTTGAATAGCAAGCTTCTTGCCCAACCACAGGCTGTACCCATGCAGAGCCTTACAATTCTTGATGCACTTAGAGCTGGGGTGGCATTTGAAGCTTAGAATTTAGCTATCATAAGGAGTACCAACATGTCCCAACATGGATGGCAGCACTTGTTTGGTATCCAAGTCCCTAATCAGTTATGATCCACAAGAAATTTCAAGTACCTGAATCTGTGTCCCTCAGGGTCATCCATCCTGCATTTCATGTCTGCAAGGTGTTCTGTATCTGTGACACCTGAAGAAAAAAATCCGCAGGGCTCTTGGTTCTTCTAGAGCAAGAGGAGCCAGCCCCACCCTTCTCCCACACATTTCCTCCCAGTTACATGAGATGTCTCCCACTAAATTCACACGTTTCCTTTTGTGAGGAGTATTTTAAACGGGTACCTCTCAAACACTGCAATATACACTGTCCTGTGCCACTCTAAGTCAGACCCTACAAGCTTATTTCTCCAGTGTCTTATCTCAGGGGAACATTTTGTACTTAACTCACTCAAAAATATTTCAATGCATATCATTTCATTGGCAACAGGCTGAGCATGAGCCAGTGTGTGCCCAGGTGGCCAAGAAAGCCAGTGGCATCCGGGGTTGGACCAGAAGTGGTGTGGCCAGCAGGACCAGGGAAGTGATTCCTTTCCTGCACTTGGCACTGATTACTGTGAATGCTGTGTCCAGTTCTGGGCCCCCAGTTCAGGAGGCATGGTGGGATGTTGAAGTGTGTCCAGAGAAGGGCAATAAAGCTGGTGAAGGATCTGGAACACAAGTCCTGTGAGGAGCAGCTGAGGCAGATGGGGTTGTTTATCCTGGAGAAGAGAAGGCTCAGGGGAGACCTTATTGCTCTCTACAACCACCTGAAAGGAGGCTTTAGCCAGGTGGGGGGGTCAGTCTCTTCTCCCAGGGAACCAGCAACAGGACAAGAGGACACAGTCTTAAGCTGGGCCAGAGGAGGTTTAGGTTGGAAGATATTCTTCACAGAGGGTGATTGGGCATTGGAGTGGGGTGCCCAGGAAGGTGGTGAAGTTACTGTCCCTGGAGGTGTTTTAGAAAAGAATGGATGTGGCACTCAGTGCCATGGTCTAGTTGACAAAGTGGTATTAGGTCATAGGTTAGACTTGATGATTTCAAAGATCTCCAACCTAGTTAATTCTGTGATCTCAACTGATTAAAAACAGCATTTATATGCTCTTGTCATTTCGAAATATCAGGAAAACCCAGCATCAAAACACATTTTCTCCAGACACATTTACTTCTTAACAAAAGATATATATGCTCAGTTTCACCTCAAAGTATATTTGAGGGAAAAGTTCAGACTTGATGATCTCCAGAGGTCCCTTCTAACCCTAAAATATTCTTTTATTCTGTGAAAAAGGCATTGAAAATAGTAGCTAAGAACATTCTGCTATGTCACAAGACCAATCCATTTTTTCTATTCTAATTATTTATATTTCATTTATTTTCCAGTAAATGTTCAGGATTTCCCTGAAAAGTCAGTAAAAAATCTCCAAGATTTTAACACAGTCTGCAATTAATATCAGGGTCTTCAACCTAAACCAGCATAACACACAGTCAAATGATGGTCTGAACTTAAATACCAGATTTGTAACACATTCCTCTGATTACTTCTCATGATTTCTCAGGGATGCTATATATTGCATTTTTGAAAGGGTCAACAGAATCACAAGCTTCCCATGCTCAGTTTTTCATCCTAGTAATTTTCATCATACCAGGTACACAGTGTAGGAGATCTGCAGCTGACTTACACTGGCAGGCTTCCCACTGCAGGAATATTAACAGTGGATGAGGCCCATGGTCAAAACATTGCATAACAGATACCCTACACAAAAGCCAAGAGACTGAAAAACAGGGAGGGATATCCTCACCCCACAGAAATTTTCCTGTTGAGTTCACATCAACTCTTTGAGTGCATTATTAATTCAACCATTGAGAGTCATTTGCCTCTATTTAGGAAGATTTTTAATCCATTGAGAGTAACTTGCCTTTGTTAAGGAAGATTTTTCATATATCCAACAATATTAAAGGTTTCCAAAACAAAGGAAAATGGTACACAGTACCACTGGGTTGCTAAGGCTTAGCATATTGGTAATTTTCTGTCTCTGGTGTTAAAATCAGTCATGAAGAAGAGACCTACATGCTTAATGTAAATAAATTATGAGGTTGCAGCAGCAAAAACAGTACAGGTGAGAAACTGCAAAAGGGCCTCAAAATAATTTTATACCTAAAGATGAAACTCTCCCTTCAGAAATTTCATTTCTGGTATTTAGCCATAATACTGTATCAGAGGAAAGGGTCATAGCAGATAAATGAAATAGAAATCCTAATAGGTTTTTTACTCACTAAGCAAAACATCTATTCCTGAAAATTCCAATTTCCATTCTTTGTAACAAACAGGTCATGAACTGAGTATTCCGAGCATGAAAGAAAGACACAGAAAATCTTAGGATTGTGCCAATTTGATTAGTAAAAACATTTACAAGAAATTGTGATCTCACAGACAGCAGGGAGAACTCAAAACAACTTTATTGACTCAATAGACACCAGCCCGGTAGAAGTCAGTCTCTCATGCCAGACCTGTGCTCTGACACTAAACCCGAATTTTCCTTTTGCAATCCCCATACACCTGCTAACACTACAGGAGACTAAAGGAGACTCTGATTAAGATTAAGCACTTGTAGCCACTCCTGGGGGACAGAAGAAAAAATATTTCTCTTTTATAAGAAAATCTGCTTCTCTGGCTGCTGCTACTATTAATTTTGGTGCTTTCTTTTCAAGAGCCAGCAGCCTCCTCACTACACACAATGCCTGGGGAAAGACCCTCAGCAGAAGGTAAATCCTTGCCATATTCAGCCCAGGGAGACCCTCTGGTTTCCCTGTGTTTTTCTGCTCAGTAGTAAGTACCTTGATGCAGCCTGGTGCTGTCTGGAGGTTCATCACAATCTGCCGAACGTTTTCTTACATTCATTACAATTTGACAGGGCAGTCGTCCTTGTTTGGGCCTCTGAGGCTCTGTGCATTCCTACAAACGCCATGCATTAACATTTGCCAGGTTCTAATTATCAAGCAAACATTGAGACCCTCTCTGGCACAAATGACAGTTGAATATCCTCCTTTAGGATGTGAAAAGTGTTACTGCCAAAAACTTTAGGGTGCATGACCAAACATGGGCACCTCAGCTGCCAGGAGGCTGCAGCTCACTGGGGCAGTTGGCATGCTATGCAAGTGTGACAAAACTGAAGGCAAATGCTAAAAATAGAGTTTGAAGTTTAATTAGGAAGGAAAAAAGGCCTCCAAACAACAGTGGTATATTCTCTATCTAGTGTGGCTCAATATAAAATAAAGGCAATTTAAGAAAGACAGTGGGGCTGCAGCCTGAGCTCGTGGTAGGGAACTGATGGCAAACACATGGGAAGATGTGACAATAAATACACCCTCGTCAGCAAGTGGAACATAACAAGGAGTGTGTCACACCCAACTCCAATTGCATGTTATCAGTTTCTTTAAGCAAACCTTAGAAGAGAAGACTGCTACAGGAATGACAACCACCATCAGAAGTTAAAACACTTTCACCATGTGACTTCTGCGTTTGTAGAGAAATGTAATTAAATTAATGGCTTCTTCATTCATTGTCAGTTACTGGAAATGTATCTACTGAAATTACCTGGTCTATTAAATCACTAACTGTGCCTATGTGATTTATCTGCCACCTGGCCACAAGAACTGCAACAGCATTGAAACATTTCCCTCAAAGGTCAATAGCTCAATAATTGTAAAAATGCTCCAGCACTGCTGTGTTCTCCATTGAGCACAAAATTGTTGCAGCTATTGTCAGAATTTTCAAACAGTAGCTCTGAATCAGATGGGAAGAGGACAAAAAATTGTCAGGCCCATGCAGTTCCCATGAATCCTGCTACTAAAGTGATGAAAACAAACTCACCTCACATTGAAAGGTGTAACCTGAGCTGCTGTGTGAAATGCAGGTAAACAAAGGGCATCTATGTCAGAACTATTTCTACTTCTTTTTATGAATATTAAGTTTATTCAAAAATATCCTGAAAAAATGCCTGTACATCTGTAATAACAGTGATAAAATACATTTGCTAGGAATCTTATTATTAATTTGTATCAGCAGGGTTTTCTTACAACCATCACAAAAATTCAAAGTAAATTATTTTAAAATATGTTTAAATCTATGTCATATATCTAGGAGCTTCAAAGTGTATCTGCCAATTCCTTTGGATAAATTCAGGGAATTATTTTCTATTAGCCATTCTGGGCACCTTGAAATAGGTTTTCTGTCTTCTGAAAGCTGAGTTTGATTCAAGGGAAACTGATTTGGGGTTATTTGGCAGAAACTACATTTCTCTGCAGTACTTGAGGGTTCATCTGTCTGCCAAAACTGATCTGCCAAATACTTAGTCCTAGTCCCTGCCTCTAATGTCTTCACACTACCAAGAAGGCATCATGACATAGAGGTTCTGTGTACAAATACCTACCCAGTATTATTCTCTGTAGATAATTCCAATTAGGAAGACAAGGTCTGGATAGTGATGAACAATATGTTTATATCATTACTACTGTGATGAACAAATCATTATTGACACAGGACTTCTCCCAAGACTTCTTGTCAAAAGTCATTATAGTACTTAGCATAAAACTTTTGTAGTTATATATTTTACTGCCTAAAATAGTGAATGGTGTTAAAATAGTAACTTCATTGCAGGGAAAGTAGCATCCACGAAGGTTAATGGCCCATACTGAATAGCCAATAACAAATGTCTTTGCCTAATGAAATGCTTGGTTTAGATCATATTTTTCATATTGTGCTTCTGCACTAGTCTGCCAAGCAGATAGTATAAAACAGACTCCTGACTCATTCATAAAGTACAACATACAGGATCAACACTGGTATTTTCAACCTGAATTCAAATCAACAAGGTCTCATTTCAATGAAAAAAAAACAACAAAAACCAACCCATCAGACTTCATTCATCACCTGAAGGAGAATATAGAAACTTTGTCCATCATTCCTACTTTAAGCCACAATCGAGAAATTAGAGACTGCAAGAAAATCAAGGCATTTTACTGCTCAAGGTACCCAACACTATTTTCTACAAGTTTTATGCCACTCCTCCCCACCACTCACATTAATACCCCTAAATAGCTAGGTCAAATTTTATGAGGAGTAATTTTAAAAGCTGGAAGAGCTCTCTCTGGAAAAAAGCCATCTGTTTGAAGTGCTCAACTGCAAGATCTGAAACACTTCCCAGCATTTTTCCACTTCCCAGATGTACTGCAAGTTCCAAATATCTGAGCATAAAGTGACAGATTTGCACAGTTGCAAGAGAACTTCTGTTCAGTAGAAAAGCAGAACTGAGCAGTAAGCTGTCAGATACAGGGGATCTGAACAAGGAAGGCTGCTGCTTTGGCTTATCTATGTTTTGCAGTGCCAGTGTTGTGTTTTTCATGTATGTGAAAGGTATCCACAAATGCAGACACTTTGTTGTGCAGTGGGTTTTCTTTAGGTACAGATTGCATATATATCACATCTTCCCACAGAACCAAGCTACACTTAGAGAATATGAGAGATGTTCCTCAGTTCCTCAGTCATTTTTAACCTCAAGACAAGGGAAAACTGATAAAATGCTCTTGAAAAAGCATCAAATCCATGCTTCCTCTGTGATCAGCTAACATCAGTACACTGTTCAACATGAAGGTATTAACCAGTAATGCAGACCATAGCATACAGCTCAAAAATCAATCACTCTTAGGAAGACTTATTAAGGAAATTATTAGGAAAATTATTTGTGATTAGGAAATACTGAAAAATGCAGAAATGTCATCATAAAAGCGTCCTTGTTTCCAGAGAATTAGCAGAAAGGACTAATTTTGGAGATACGAGTTTTCCTTTATTATAATGAATACTACAACCTAGTTTGGAGAGAGTTCTTTTCATAAATATATTTCAAAGCACCTGCACAGAAATACACAGCTGGAAGACGTGTCAGGAGATTATTTGGTCCAACCCATGTCACTAAGATAAGGTGAACACACTTGGCAAACATTTGTCCAATATTTTCTTTTAAAAACTCACTTGTAAAAGCTACAAGGATTTCAAGGTTTCATTATCTGTATAGTGCAAAAAGTTCTCCTGGATTTCTTTTCTAAATCTTTCTTACTCAGTATGAGACCCATATCCTTCTTTTTGCCCCAACACTGGCTACATAGCCAACATACAACTATATACTAGATATAGGTTATCTATAGAAAAAATTTAAGCAAAGATGCTCCACCTTAATTTCTTTTTTCCTCAGATTTAAAAGTTCTTTTCATTCCTTAGTCACAGTCTTTATTTTCTTAACTGGTTCTTCCCAGTCTATCTTTATTTCTTTACTTCTGAAGTGTGGTGCCAAAGATAAACTTGGTACTCTCAAAATGTACCACTTTATAGAGTGATTAGGTCAGCGTTTGTGTTGCTCATGGCTAAATTAAGTCACCAATAATATAACCCAAGTTGCCTGGACAAACAACGTACTACAGCACATTATGTGCTTAGAGGTTTTTTTCCACAAACAGATTGAGAAATGTGGCTCTAGGTGTGAACAAGGCAAATAAATAACTTGCTTGAGGATCTTTCTGGTCAAACAAGTTAGATGGGTCTGCAATATACTGAACCCTCTTTTTTATAAGTCTATATCCTACTTTTGTCTTGAGACGATGTCCCTCCTCTACCTCATTCTTTTGTGATTACCTTCATTGAACCACTGCAGTCAAGAGGACAACTTTTAACCAAAGAGCTACAGCAAAGCCAGGCACAGGAACTCAAGTTAGTTGGAACCCTAATCCTTCATCCCTTAGCCTGCATTAAAAGAATATTACATTCATTTTACATAGTACATATTTTTAAATACATATGTATTTAGTGGTTTCACACTTCCTTTGTCTCTATTTTAACTAACTTTGATCCATTAACTTTAAATAACTTGCATAATCCAGCGAGGCAATACCAACGAATGATAGATCTCTGGTTTCTAAAAAGGGAGCTGTACCAAAAGGAATTTCTTGAGCACTTATTCATGGATGGGTCAGGCAGAAAACAGGCCAGATTCAGGAAACAGAGCAAAGCTAAGAGCACAATAGAGACATTGTTCATGGTGTAATAGGAAGTTATGATATTTGGAAAGATGGAAACATTAGACTTGGGTAGGTAAGGGAGGAGACACACTGAGGCTCCACGTTTGCAATGCTATACCAACACTCCTGCCACTCTCTCCCTCATGCCAAACCTGATGCATGGAAAAATGTCCAAGGGCCCCGGGAGGTGTCTCCTCTAACGAGTGCTCTCTAAGGCCACTGACCCTGACAGAGAGCTCTGTGAGGATGCAGCCGGTGGGCAAGGCACGAAGTTCTCTCAAACTCCTGAGAGAAGTTATTTCTTCAGCAGTGCTTACACACGCACTGGTAATGGCACATTCTGAGCAAAGACTGGCACAGCAGCTAAAACTCAGAGGCACGCACGCTGAACATCAGCTCCCCCTACTGTAAATACTTTGGGTTATGTTCTTCTGCCACCCCACCGCCCCCCAAAATGGCCAGATTTGACAAAAGTACTACTCTGAAGCACTGTGACTAAGATCACTGGAAAAATTGATTCTGTAGAACCGGCAGACAGGAAGACAGCACAGATTTTTCTTTTCAATTCTTGTGGTTATGATAATTGAGTTTTCAGTCTTCTTGTATGCTGCATATATCCATCTCTAGTTTGTCTCAAAACTAGAATAAATTTCATGATCTTAATCTAATATCTTACAAACAACTGTAGGCTACAGTCTACAGAACAGTCTGCTGCAGTAACTGCAGTCCTGCCTTTATTAGTCACAATATTAATTCCTGACAGAAAATGTAATGGCGTGGACCATAACCTCTGCTGATCATTTTCCTAATTATGATATTTTGTTTTCCTGAAAAGGTTAAAATTCTGACAAGTCTCAATATCTGATGGCTGTGTCCAGCTATACTGAGGGCTATTCTTGGTTCCAGCAGAAATCAGAGACATTTGTAGCTCAGCTCAGTAACATAGTTCCATTAATTGATAAGATTTACTCAAAAGTATCACTTGAAAGGACAGAAATATTTGCTCAGGCCAGACTGAATTCAATTAATAGTTTAAATATAAAAATACAAGACTCTGGCTTTTTATGAGAAACTGAAATATTTTTGTTTTGCAATTGACCTTATTTTTTTAATGCTAGACTAAACAAAAGTTTAATCTCAGCTTAAACCAGTGCCCATGGTTTTACTCAGCATGAAATCCAATTAAACAATCAAAGTATCAAAAGTCAGCCAAAAGATCAACAAAGATGAAGACAGCAGAAAGGTTCTGAGACTTGCCCAAGAGTGGCTAGTCAGAGCCTGTAGTGAAATTTTTATGTAATGGAAAGCAAAGACACAAGATCAGAAAGAAACCAAACAGCCAGAGAAGTGATCAATAGCCTATCCATGAAAATGGCTCATTTATTGATTACAAAAAGGAGAAGGAAGGTGTAAGACAGGGATAGAGAGCTGAGCGCTGAGATTTCAGTCTGCTTGAACGTTGAAGAACAGAGACAAAGAAGAAGATGAAAGAGTGAACAGATGAAAATATGATCAAGGAAGGTTAGCTCAGGGGACAAGGATGCATCAAGGGGATGGGCTGAAAGCACTGGAGAAGCACTGAAAGCTAGCAAATATCTCCAAGTAAGGAGCCTGAGAGACAGACAGAGCTGCCCTAGACAATAGGAGAAAGGGACAGGAGGCCAGAACACCAGCACGTCTGACATGTTGGAGAGATTTCAAAAAACAGCCCAGCTTCTCATGCCATCCTTCCTATATGCTGTAGTACAGATGGCCACATCTCATCTTTAGCCATGGGCCTCTACAGTCCCCAAAGACAGATAATGAAAGAACAGGGATAAAAAGCAAAAAGCCATTTTGATCAACTTAATGCTTACTTTGTACCATTCCTTTGATAGGAACGGAATAGGCAAAGCAAATAAAGCTGCTTTGAAATGGGAATTGACAGGACAAAATATAGCAAGTACATGAGTGGAACTTTACCAGAATTATGCCCCAACTCATTAATCTGTACCACAGTAATGGTGTTACTTTAAAGTTAATGCCAGTATTTCAAAGCAAAAGGTCTTCTGGATCTCTAGCAACTCACTGCAAACCCTTTACAACTAATCAGTATCACTGCTTCAAGGAAATTAAACTGTCTCCACCCAGTAACTCTAGTGGCATTTGATCTACAATTGGCTTGAAGTTAAAAATTAATTACCCTTCCAACATATTGATTACATGACTATAAATATAAAAGCAGCAGCCCAGAACAATGTACACTGAACCTCTGTTGAAACAGCATGTTTGTTTTCAAAAGGAGCTAATTAAGACAAGTTCCCGAGAAGAGGCAGCAGTAAAACTAAAACCAACAGTGCCATCTAGTGCATTGCTGTGGTCAGAGCATCACACAGAATCACATTATTCTTCATTTCACTATTTCCTAATGCTAACGGGAAAGGACTGATAAATTAATGCCACACTCTATATGCCTGAGCTCCCGAGGCTTACCAGTGGGGAATATATAACTTTCAGACAAAGACAGTCTTACATCATATTTATATTTGTATTATTAATAAAACCTCACAATTAAATCTTCTCGGTAGATTTAACTACTGTGAATTAACGGAAATAAATAAAGTTCTACATTGACATTAATTCTCATGTTCTAAATAATTTTGTTTCAAAACAGCTACACTGAAATATTTCTGTTATTTTTAGATGTTATCTGGGCTGAGAGAGGAGTTGTTCAGCCTGGAGAAGACTCCAAGGAGAGCTGACAGCATCCTTCCAGTGTCTGAATGGGCCTACAGGAAAGCTAGAGAGGCCCTTTTTATGACGGTATGGAGTGACAGGAAAAGGGAGAATGGCTTTAAACTAAAAGAGGGCAGATTTAGGTTAGATGTCAGAAAGAAATTCTTTACTGTGAGGGTGGTGACACAATGGAACAGGTTACCCAGAGAAGCTGTGGATGCCCCATGCCTACAAGTGCTGAAGGCCAGGCTGGATGGTGCTTTGAACAACCTGCTCTAGTGGAAAGTATCCCTGACCACGGCAGGGGCAGGCAAAGTAGGGGGGAAGGTGCAACTAGGTGATCTTTAGGGTCTTTTCCAACCCAAGTTATAATCTTTATATTATGCATAAAATAGACAAAAAATTTCCCCATATGTTTCAAATATTTTTGTTAGAATCACAGAACATGGTGAGCTGGAAGGTACTCACAAGGATCATCAAGTCCAGTTCCCAGCCCTGCACAGGACATCCCAAGACTCACACCAATGCCTGAGAGCATTGTCCAAATGCTTCTTGAATTCTGTCAGGCTGGTGCTGTGACCACTTCCCTGGGGACCCTGTTCCAGTACTCACCCACCTTCTGGGAGAAAAATCTTTTCCTAATATACAACCTAAATCTACCCTGACTCAGATTCATGCAGTTTCCTCAGGTCCTGTCACTGGTCACAAGAATGAAGAGATCAGTGTCTGCCCCTCCTCTTCCCCTCATGAGGAAGTGGTAACTGCAGTGAGGTCTCCCCTCAGTCTCCTCCAGGCTGAACAGACCAAGTGACCTCAGCTGCTCTTCATATGGTCTCCCCTCAAGGCCCTTCACCATCTTCATAGCCCTCTTCTGGATGCCTCTCATAGCTTTACATCTTTCTTATATTCTGGCACCCAAAACCGCCAAGAATATTCAAGGTGAGGCTGCCCCAGCCCAGAGCAGAGCAGGACAATTCCCTCCCTTGCCTGGCTGGTGATGCTGTGCCTGATGTAACCCAGAACACAGGTTGTCCTCCTGGCTCCAGGGCACTGCTGACTCACATTCAACTTGCCATCGACCCCCAGGTCCCTTTCTGCAGCACTGCTTTCCAACATCTTATTCCTCAGTCTGTACCTATGTCCAGCAGTCCCTTCCAGGTAAACAGAATACAGATGCAGCTCCCTTTTCCCAAAATCCTATACAGCCCTTCCACTGTATCCAGTATCATACTTGGCCCTCTACACTAGATTAGAGTACATTCATTGTCAGCTTTTAATACAGATAGCCTTAAACTACAAAAGAGACCTTAAAATTAAGGCTGTATATCCTGCAGCAGGAAAAGAAAGATTACAATCTCTATGCCAATTGCCTCAGATTCCCTTCTACCCTAAGGACTCGTATTTCACCAGGGTTTTTTTGTACCTATAGCCTGGTATCACTAATCTTTAATCCATAAAATATAGTGTCAGGCACGTCTCAGTTGACATTGGGACACAGATGTGTGCAGCATGCACAGAAGTCAAGCACACATCCTTCAGACTTTGCAGCTTTATTTATCAGCTTCTCCCTGACATCAGGGGAACTAGTGCATTGACATTCACCGGAAACCCTTCACTGTTTGTTTTAGTTTCCCTTTTGTTTTCTTTTGGTTGGCCAAGAGAAATTCCTGTAAAAGTTAAAACACAAAAACCCTTGGTACGACATAGACCTGGCCCATTTTAGTTCATTCCTCTCCATCTTGTTCCATGGGCAGGATCAGGCCATTGCCACTGTTCTTCCCAGCCTCTGCCATGAGCAGGGCTGATCACCAGCATGTGACCCCACCAGGCTGTCCACCATACACACAACAAAACTCAAATTTTGCCAGGTTTAGAGAGCTGCAACAGACTTTCGTGACTCAATCAGGATTTATTAACAGACCAGTTGAAAAATCCTTCCCTGGAATACAGCCCACAACAAGAGACAGGCTGTATTGCATGGAAAATGTGAAGAGCAATGTGCTGCAAGGAAAAAAGTTACATGAGATCTTTTCCCTTTTCTCCCCATCTTCCCATTTCCCCACTCCTTTCCTAGGTCTTCTCTTTCTTCCCTGGCTCCCAGGAGATTCCCAGCAGACAAGGCAGCGAGCAATGGTGGAATCTGATGTGGCTCAGAGCGAAGACCGTGACTAAAAGGAATGTAAAGCCAAACCCAGAAACAAGTGGCAATGAAGAGCTAAAACTACCAAAAATTAACACACCAAGTCCAATCATCAGGTACTACACAAGGGGACAGCCAGAAAACGACGTGTGATGACACAAGTTGTATGAGGAAGCTGGACTCGGTTACAGCAGTTCTGTAAGCTCAACCAGGTTTCGAAACAGCTCTTCATGTCATCGTGTCAGCAGGCAGCACAGGAAGGCAGTGGCCCACCTGTGTCTTACCACCTCCACCCTCTTTCCTTCTAGGTCCTTCATAGGTTATCAAACTCTCATTTTCTGCTACCATGACATTCCAAGAAAACTGTTTTTGTCCTGTGTTGAACCTGAAACATCTATAAGGGCACCTTCCTGCCCTTCTTTCCCCCTTCCCTAAAAAATTACTCTTGAGGGCCAAAAAAATTCAAAAACCAAGCAATAGGGAGACTAGATAACCCTCTTCATCACACTAGATGCTGTTACTTTACATATCTAGATATCCCACTTCTGCTTGTAGCTCTTCATCACTTTATCCTACATATCACAACAGAGACATGTGACTTCTTTTTTTGCTGCATATGCTGATCTGACATGAGAGTCTAAAAACAGAACTTCAAAATCTTACTGTGAGGAAGGAAGTGTAGCACAGTATTTGCTCTAACTTTCCACAGATTGCAAAAGCCTGAGCTTACCATTTGCAAAGAATGTACACGAGGCTTTCTCTCAGATTAATACTGATCCATATCAGTCAGGGATATCATTAGAGCACAGCAACAGGAGTTAAAACAGGCACAGGTATGTAGCAAATGCAATTCTCTAAAAATTGGAAAACTGGTTAAAGTATATTTGGAATAAAGCTTTGTTCCCTTACAGGATCAAAAGCATTTTCTTTGGTTCAAAATAGTTCATCTAGATATTAAAAATTTTTAGTGAGTTATTACTTATGACCAAAATACAGTTACAGTTGTAAGGTTTTCTACTCCCAGTTAGTCCATACAAAATCCTTTCTAAAGTGCCACTAAGAGGAAAATGACAGCATTTTTCCAAAGTAGGTTTAATGATTTACTCCTTTGTGCATTTCTTGAGCTTGGAGAAATGAAACTGGTAAAATCAGACCTTTAATCTTTGTGTTACTTTTTTTCAGATTTGCTGTTCTTAACCAAAAAATTACTCCTTTGGGGGGCTGTTGAGGACATTATGGTGAGATGTATTTTCTCTGGGTTTGCATTAGACTTTGTCAATTGTCTTCATGAGAGTTGAGGCAGAATGATCCCTATAAACCAATTTACTGCAACAACAAAAGGTATTTTCCCTTTTTACAAACTTCTTGGGAATAAACAGAATTGTCAATCTAATAAAAAACTCATTCCCATAGAGATAATCAACAGTGGAAATATTTAGGGGAGGGGGTGAAAATTCTTCCTTTTAAACAATTGAATAAGGGTTTGTCCATATGAAGCCTATGAAATTGGTCACAGCTGAGTTCAAAACAAGCGTTTGTTGATTAATAATGCTTGTTTTGAAGTTATTAAATTAATAATACAATTAATAATGCACTGTTTGTTACGCCTCTGATATTAATCTTGCTCTTTGCAACAGACATCTGTACTACCATTATAAACCAAATTAAGTGTAAAATTGAGGCCTCAGAATCAGAAAATGTAGGGGTTTTAAGTCAAACAAGTTGAATGCTATCTTGGGACAATGTATAGTAATATAAAACTTAGCATTCCCTCAGACACAATGCCCATTTACCTGTAACCTTCCTTGATTCCTGCTCATTTAATTTACCTGACCTGATCCACAGCCATCATCAGCTTCAGAATCCATGTGGGTAAAATCTTGGCTCTCTTGTAGTGTCAAATTTCTATGACAACAGAAAATTGAGAACAATGCAATTACTACAGTCACATAAAGGACTACTTTTGCTAAAGTCAAATGGCAAGATGGATTCTCCAGTATCTTTTACATCTAATGGGGTTTCACTGTGTTCCAGTGCAGTGTTAAGAAATGACAGATCTCCCAAGGAAGCAGATCTTGGGCTCTAAGGCCACAGGTGAGTCCTGGCTCGTACAAGCAAATTGCACCACAGTTTTTGATTAAACAGAACACTGAAGAACAACAACAATCACCAAACAAAAAAACACAAACAAATTATCTTTTAATAGATCAGTGTGATAAATACACAATATGGCAACTGTTTCAAAAGTAGACAAAAGAAGTAATGTTCCTACATGAACATTTGGACACTGTCCTCATTTTCACAAATATTTAGCATTCAGAACTTTTATTGAGGTCAGAAGCAAGTGTGCTCAAGTGCTTATGCTGCATATCATTCAGAGGCCCAACATTCAAAAATATAATTACATTATTTTACTTCAAAATCCAACCTTCTCTTCCTACTATTCCTTCCAATATGTGCACAAGATCAAAAGCTAAGGCCCCACACCACTGTTAAACAACATGAAGTACCACTGACTCTGGGAGGCATTTTTCTCTACACTATCCCAGAAATTCTCAGCTCTTCACTCACATCTGCTTGAATGGTTTATCTTTACTGAGATTTTATCTACATAAGACATTCAGTTCGACAGAGAGTAAAACAAAAAAGGAATTTGGGCTCCTACAGTGAATCTCAACTTCATTAAACAAATCAGCACATTTACTATTTCCTGTTGAAAAATAAAATTGTCAAACAATGTCTCCTTTAGAACAAAAGTAAATAAATCCAGCTAGAAGACTACAGTTTTTTTTTTAAGAAAGGAATAACTAAAAATACAAGCAAGAACCAGGTTTGGTGAGAGGGAAGGAAATGAATTTTTATGTTTTCTCATGGAGCTTTTCAAAATCAGGTGGCTGCTCAGATCCTGTGAGCTACTGTTCTATTCCTGCAACAATCTGATGGCTGGGGCAAACAGTGCTCTCCTCAGTTTTACTTTCTAAATTTATCCAGGTACAGAGCAAAGGCAAACAAATAGGTACAGTGAAAGACAGCAAGACTGGTTCAGGCTGGAGAAGTTTTGGACTTGCTGTAAGGCACAGTGTTATCTTAAGGGCCCTCTTTAGCCTTTATGGGGTGCAGAACCCTTACACTTTGATTCTGCTCTGTTTCCTAGCCCCTAGCCTATCCTCTTCCTTTGCTAATCCTAACCCTGCTCTATCTCCATATTATCAATAGCTACTGATACAGCATTCCTGATGTCTGAGTAGGAGCTGCAATAGAGGCAGTACAGAAGTACAGCCCTCTTGGTACAAAGTCCTCTGTGCATAAATATGTGATTTCCCTCTTTGAGTACAGCTTCCCTAGGGAGCCCAGAGCAGTGCTCAACTACAAATCCAGTCCTCTCTCCTTTCCCTTAACTTTTTAACTTCAGCTGCCCTTTGTGTTCTTCCCTTAGCCCTTGTGCCTCTTCACTGGCCCACCACCTTCTTTCCTTTGGATCTTCTAATAGTAAAAGGGCATTTGGCTGTCATAATACAGGTACCTAATATTTAGACAGCTGGGTCTGAACTCATATAGGCAATAATCTTGTCCTAAGACAAGTGTCTTAACTAGAACAGAAAAATCTCACCTTTGGAGTGCTTATGTGCTTCCCTGTTGATGGTAGCTGAGGGTCATGAGCTGAGACTCAGGTGTTTATCAGCTAAGTATCAAAAATATTACCCAATAATCCAACTTTAAATACTCAATTAAACCTTTTTACAGATGATTCATTTGACCATGATATTCCCTATTTCATTAATACCCGCCTTACCCTCAATAATTTCCCTGGTACATTTTTTCACTCCTTTTTGTACTCCATTCTCACTGGATTCAGTTCATGACATTCTACTATCCTCTCTCTTCTTCATCTCTTCTGTGGAGCCACTTCCATTCTAACTTCAGTTTCTGTCCATCAGATGCTGAAAAGGAAAAGGATTCAGAGACTCAGTGTCAGGAGGGATTGCTTCAGGATATTCCTTGCTACCTTCTCCTGCAACATAGATCATAAGACTCCTTAAGTCATCGCTGAATTGGAGAACGTATGTTCTAGAAAAATGGTCAGTCTTTACTCTAAAATTGCTAGTGCCGGTGTTGCCTTGGTTAAATCATTAAATCATAGCTAACTGCTCTGACAATCAACATTATGTTTATTTTTAGCCTGAATTTATCCTGTTCTAACTACTAGCCACGAATCCTGTATTCTAATACACCAAAACATCCTAATCACAACTTTCTGATATCCCTGAAAGTACCTACAAACATTCAAGAAGTGTTTTGGTTAATAAAACTAATCAGAGATTGTAATGCTTGCATTTTCCAGTCCCTGATTATTCTTTGAACTCTTTGCAATGCATAAATGTTCTCCTTGAAAGCTTCTAGCTGTACCTGTCTATAACAAATGTATTTATCGTTTTTAAAAAGGCTATAAAACAGACATACTAATACTCTTCTTTCCAAAGCACTATCACAGCACATGGCTATGATATAATTTATTAATAAAATATTTAGCACTTTAGCATAGATTAAGTTAGCAACTTCTCCATAGATACTGTAAACAATCCTACAGAAAATTTCTCTAGTTGCCCTATTTTCCCTGTAAACTCTGCTGTTTTTATTTAAGCCCCAAAAATTGCTCAGTTCTAGCAATCCATCATGCACAGCTAACTTCAAGGACACTTTTAGAATACACTTTCATTATTCGGTTGTTTTTCACATTGCATCAGAACTGAGAGAAGATTTTCTGTAATGAAAGACATTTTATAAGAAATCATTAATCTTTTTTGCTTGACAGTACTTCCTTTTACATTTCAGCAGGAAATCAGGATTCCTTCTCAGGGAATTTTGGATTAAGGCCTTTTGCAAGTCTGACAATTTTATCAAACAATACATTCAAGGAGTCAAAGGACAGGTAAAGAAAAGAAGCTGGCCACTATAGACAACATTTTAATAGTTAACACTGTGGCTTTTAAAAAGCTGACATACTAAGATAGCAAAGATAACTAACATATTTGGAGAAACCTACAATCAGAACTCTTATGTCAGAAGAATACAGGCTACAGAACCAGTACAATGTGAAAATATGTAAGTATTGCTCACTTAGAAAGCTAGTTGGAGACTGACTAGAATCCAAAGTAGATGGTTCAGTATGCAGCACTTCATCCTTATCTTCTTGTTCACTTCAGCTCTTTGCAGGTGTTGCTGCACTATTGACCATTGACCTCACACCTCTTTGTCTCTGCTGGAAATGGAGTAGCAGCCAACAAAGGCCTAGGAGTATCTCCTTTCTTTGGTTGCCCTTCTCTAAAATGCTCAACACTTGCTCTTTTCCACCCTCCTTTTGCACGTTCCCATCCCTGAATACAAATTTTGTATCACAAATAAATAATTCCACTCTACTTCAAAGCATCTCGATTTATGGGAGAATTAAATCTTGTTGTAACCACTAAAGTGAACTACTGGTCTGCATTTCAAGATAAATCTAAGTAACAACATCGGTATCTACTTCCTAAAACATGGGTACATGTCAAAAGAAAGGCAAATACTAGACTTTGAATTTTAATTATGTAAGGCAAGCTAGGGGATGGGGTGGATAAAGAAGCTGAGAAAATTTCTTAGAATAAATCAGAATAAGAAGTCACAAAGCAAGCATGGATAAGATCTGAATGCAATTCTGTGCTTAAAAACTTAAAAGAGTTTCTAAGGTGACCGTGTTAGTAAAGACCCCTCTAACTGACAAAAGCTGTACACTCTAAATATCCAGTTTGTCATTGCATCCATAGTCTCCATGAAAAGCATAAAATGTGGTGCAAAATTAACAAAATTTCCAAAAGTATTATGGTTGTAAAGCATAAAGAATAGTGTAACAATTTAAAAAATGTCACAGTAAGCAGGACCATGAACTTTTTGATGAATTGATGAGCAAAAACTCAATAAATTTACCAACAGTAAATTCTAAGGTATCAGCAAAATTCTTGCTATAGGAAAGACATTTAACAACTTCCAAGATGGGGTAATTGGAAAGTTCAGTTGGAAAGAGAGAAATCTCATTTATGCTCCCTTTCCCACAAAAGATTGGATCAGTTGATCTTTCAAGATCCCTTCCAAGCTGGGCTGTTCCATCATTTTAAGAAGCACCTCCACAGTAAATGAAGGGCTACTGGAGTCATTCCCTTGAATATCCATTAGGGTCTAAAATACCCTAAGTGCTATCTAAGAAGGTGGCTCAGTCTCAGGCTTACTCTACAGTTATACTTGCTAATATTTTTCTACCTATCACAGCTTTCTTTCCAACACTATTTTAAGGATTTATCACTTAACTTGTCTAGAAGAATCCTATTTGCTTTTGCTGCTAAGGATTTCTAAGGTACAAATAGCAAATTGAGAGGTTTGCAAATACTAAGCCCCAAACACACAGACACAATTTGGTAGACTATTCCCAAGGCCCTAAAATCTGATACATACTCGGGAATCTCAGGAACTGGAGTATGTCTCCTACCATCTCACAGGAACTTGAGGATTTATTCCAACAGGTATCAGGATGCAAGAAGGTGCTTCCCATGGAAAGGAGCAGGTATCAGGGACAGGCTGCCCCACCTTTCTGAGCACTCCTCTCCTCTTGCCAGAAGCTCTACCTGAGCCAGGCTCAGAGCTTGGCCAGAGTTGATCTTTGTCCTAGAAAACAGAATGTTGTACACCCTTCAGGTTAAACAAGCAGGCCCCAAATAGATCTCTCATGAATTTGTCCTTTGAGCAGTTGCAATAGATAAAATGTCAATCACCTGCCTTGATGAAGGAGAATTAAAATATAATTTATTTTTTCTGCATTATTTATCTCAATGTTCAGGGCCAGTGCAGAAGGACACAAGTGTGCTGTGTTAACCACTATGCCCTATCACCTCATTACCAATCTTCAGGATGGCTTTAGCACAGAAAGTGCACTTCTCTCAAGCCATATTGGTAGCCCTGCAGGGAGATCTTGCAGAGCTCTATGCTCTCCCTCCCAGTGCTACTCAAGGGCCAGGGCTCTGGCTCTACAGAGTTAATACAAAAACATGACAGAAGCAGTACAGCAAAATAGCAACGTACTCGATTGGAAGCTCTGTGTCTGATCAGATTAAGTGAAACTCAATAGCTGTTGTTTGGGGGCTGGGTTGGTTCTTTTAAAAATTAATTAATTTTTCTCTCACTACATCACTAAACCACATGCTGATCATCAGACAGATCTGCCAGCCCATGGTGAGCTTCACATAGCAGGACTAGACAGCTGCAAAGACATGAGCTAGCTAGTAAGGATCAGGATATTTTGCTGTTCTGTACGTGATTGTAGTGCAAATTAACCTTTGATCAGTGTGTAGAGATAACGACACATGAAAAATATTAAATTTTATAAATGAGATTTACTGGTTGAAAATTAGCTGTATTCAATTTAAAACAGCAAACAGAGATAGACGACTTCAGAGAAGATGCGTTTAAATTCCAAACTAACTCGTGCATCACTGCTATATCCAAAATCACTTCTCAATCTTGACATCCTTAAGCCCCATATCTTGAAAGTTTTTCTGCATCTCCAGGATTAAAACCCCTCTGAAATTCCCATATTCTTCCTGAGAAGACATACAAACATTCCAAAATACTCTAGTCACAAAATACGAAGTCACAAAGTCACATTATTTCTGCATGATTACTCATTTCCCATTAAGTCCTAAGGTCACAGTAAAGTACCTGTGAAGGTACCATTAAGAAGATTCACATAATTTTCTATGATGATTACAATGTCCTCCTCTGAATCATTCACTTCATGTTAGTTTCAGCACACTTCCAATAACAATTTGGTGTAAACATGGTTCATCCAACAAACAGATGTATTAATGTATAAGAAAACTGTCCACATTTATCTGAGAATATCTGCCATTTTGAACTATCCTCCTGATACATATTAAATAAAGCAACACCCATGGCAATATCCCCCAGCTGGAAAGTCCCAAGGTGTGTTAAAAATTAAAAGGAGCATTTCACAGACCTCGGGTAGTTACTCTTAAAGACTCCTGGGTGGAATCTATAAAGTACTGTTGCATGAGAGGACACTTGCATGAATGCTGCACAATACTGTTCCATGCCACAGACCACTACCTTTTTTTATTGAATCTAAATAATATACATAGAATGTTCAAAACCCAAATATCTCTTAGATACACATTTCCTGCTCTATACCTCACTTTAAATCTAGCAACGGTCTTATCAAACATTAGCTTTGGCTGTCATTTATCTTGTTCCTGACATAAATACACTACTGTCCATTATCTTTATCTTCCATGGCTTCAGGTATTTTAAACCTTTCTTCAACTGTCCTGAACCAGCCACGTTGTCCAGCTTATACATTAATTATTTTTACTTATTTTCATGTACGTGTTTTCATTCCTGACTTTTCTTGTGCCATTGTAATACCCACATTTGACTTAAACAACTTTTTGTCCAATTTCACTTTCCTTCATTTTCATGTGACAGTCCTCTTACAGTATTTAGAGTAACAGCCTTGAAAAATTCTACAGATATAGGTATATTTTGCTCTACGACATGTTGGCAACATTTGTGCAGAAATACTCATGCAAGAAAGACAGATGTGGATGAACTCCATAGTACAACAAGATCCTTTGTCTTGAAGCTGGCTACATTCACACCACTAACTGTGACTGACATAGGTGTATCTCAACACCTGTGATTTTCCCATCAACAATCAGCTTTTCCTTGTCCATCATAACTGAGGTGAAGTACACTGTGCTGGACACTAAGAAACTGTATTTTTAAATGTTCCCAAAGAGTAACCACTATCCCAGAGGCAATCCTTTCAAGTCATCATCCCAAATCCCCATGTACCTGCAATGCCGTGCTGTTGGATGACATTCTTCACAATTTCTCAGCCTGGAGGTAAAAAACTTCAAATCTACTTATTTTTCTCCCACTGTCCCCATTCCATGTCCAATCTTCTACAGTACAAATCACTTCACAGATTTCTCTGTCGCTGGTATTAGACTGATCTTCCGTCAAGCTCCTGCAGCACCTATGGGTGCCTGGGCCCAGCCCCAGCACCCAGTGACCCGCACTGAGCTCCTGCCACAGCGGGGCCGAAACCTGGACATTCTCCTCCCGTCCGAAAGCAGGCTGCAGCCAGGCAGGGTCGGTCTCCTCTTCCAGGCAACCAGCCACAAGACAAGGGGACACAACCCTAAGCTGTGCCAGGGGAACTTTATTTTGGATGTTAGGAGGAATTTCGTCACTGACAGGGTGATTAGATATATTAGGTATATTAGATGTATTAGATACATCAGACGTATTAGATAAATCAGATGTTAGATATGGGTTGACCAGGGAGGTAGGGAGGTTACTGTCCCTGGAGCTGTTTAAGAAGAGACTGGATGCCATGGTCTAGTTGAACAGGTGGTGTTCGTCATAGGTTGGACTTGATGATCTCAGAGGTCTTTTCCAACCTAACTGATTTTGTGAGTTTTACTTCTGGCTGCCCATAATTCTAGTTGCTAGTCAAACCCTTCCAGAATCCCCCGGTTCCCATTCCCAACACGCCCCTCCATTCCGGGATCCCCCATTTCCCATTCCCAACACGCCCCCCCATTCCCAACACGCCCTCTCCACTCCGGGATCCCCGCCCGCCGCGCGCGCGCGCACAAGGCTCCGCCCCCGCCGGGAGCGCGCGCGGTCCCGCCCTTCCTGCCGGGAAGGAGGAGCGGGAGGGGGCGGGCGCAGCCGGACGGGAAGATGGCGGACCTGGAGGAGCAGCTGTCCGACGAGGAGAAGGTAGGGATGGGTGGATACGCTGCGCCGAGCCGCCCGCTTGTCCTCCGTCCCTCCGAGCCGGCGGGGCTCCTGTTTCCAGCGTGGCCGCGCAGCCGGGCCCGGCCGCAGCAGGGGCGGGCGGACGGTCGGGGGAGGCCGGGGCAGGGCCGGCCCGGCCCGGCCGCATCTCCCGCCGCGCCTTGTACGGTGCGGACCCGGCGGGGGAGGCGCCCGGGGCCCGGCGGGGGCGGCGGCCGCTGCTCTGCCGGTCCCCTTGGCCGCCCCAACCCGGCGTGCGGGGCGCGGGGCCGGCAGGGAGAGGCAGAAGAGACGCGGAAGGGCTTTCCCTTCCCCCACCTCCACTTCCCGTTCCCGAGGCGCCGTGCCCGTGCCAGCCGGCTGCTCCCAAGCACCCGGCCTGCCGTCCCCAGGCACCCCCGCAGGCTCCGGGGGAGATGGGATGGATACCTGTGATTTACGGGAGGAAGGAGCTGTGGGAATAAGGCGGGCTGTTTTGCTTCCTGCTAGGAGGCAGTAACTGGGGAAGTGTGAGGTCAAGGAGCAGATGTTAACGAGATGTACCATGTACTCTTTTTGTGGCAGTTGGAAACTCAAATTTAAGGCAGATTTTTCCAGAAGAGTCTCAAAAAGAGCAGGATGTTTTGTGAGACGTCAGTTATCGCTGCTCCTTGTCATCCTCTGTGGGATCCAGCTTCACGGCAGCTGCTTGTTTCCAAGCTAGGGTGTGGTGTTATGTGTACATGGTGCTGGTGCACTGCTCCTGCCCTTATGTAACGTATGCTCTTGCTCACTTTCCACTTCAAAAACCTATACTTTCATGTCTGTGGAAGTTGTGAGATGACTCAAATGTGGAAGGCATCAATAAATGATGTTTCAAACTTGTTTGAAGTTAGAAGGATGTCTAAAATATCTCAGTGGTTACAGTAAAGCAGATTTTCTGTTTGACCTTGTTTTAGAACTAGAAATGCCCTGATATGCCTAGGGGTGCATAGCACCAAGATCTTGCTCTCCTCTTCCCAAGAGGTTTGAAAATTCTTCCTTCCTCTACCTAATTCACATTTCAATGCCACCTCTCTGTTGATAGAAGTAGTAATGTGATCCAGAAGTATAAGCGGTAATTGCGTTTTTTCTAGCCCCTTGTAGAAAATACAAGTAACACAAATCAAGCACGTTGTTCCAGAAGGTATGCTGAAAATACTTTGCAAGTTATCTTGCCATCACTGAATGGTTAAGATTGGAAGGGATCCTTGGATATAATTTTGTAGAGTCATCTAGAGCAGGCTGCCCAGTACTATGTGCAGATGGCTTTTGGGAATCTCTAAGGATGCAGACTCCTCAGCCTCCTTGGACAACCTGTGGCAGTGCTTGGTCACCCTTGCAGAGAAAAAGTGTTTCCTTGTGCTCAGATGGCACCTCATGTGTTTCATTTTGTGCCCATTGCTTCTTGTCCTGTCAAATAATAAAAGACAGAATGACAGTTTTATCTTGTCTCTATGATCTTGGAAGCACTGTCTGTGCTTTTGTGGCTGATGGAGTTAAGTTCTTAACTTTCTTCCACTTACTTAAAAAATTTCATTTTTTCTCCAAAAATGAGTGCAGAGACTCATAGAGACTGTTCCTGCCTTGGTATAAGTGATTAGAATGAGCATTCATCCATTGTAAATTTAAGTTGATTTCTCTATCAGTCCCATATAATATTGACTTTCCTATACCAGTGGAATTTTCCAAGCCTGATAGTATATTTTATTGACTAAGAAACCAACGATGGGTAACATGGAAATATACATGGGGCGATATACATGAGATACCTTAAGATTTTATTTCTAATGGATTAACTTGTGCCATCGTTGTACAATAAAAATGTTATTTTGAATATTCAGTTTTACTGAGCTTAAAAAAAAACAGCTGGACGACATTTGACAAACACACCCTTCTCACTCATCCAGTTGGGACTATAAATAAATGCAGGAATAGATGCGAAGAGGCAAACATTGATTTTCATGAGAAATGAATCACATTGCTCCTTTATGTTCTTTCCTCCTATGATACAGACCTGATAGTATTGAAGGCTGATGCAGATGATGGTGGTCATGTAGTTTTGTAGATAATTTCTGTAGAAGCATAACTAGAACCTTGAAACTCCTAAAACTCAAGGAGGAAAGAAGGTGAACCAAATAACAGATTTTTTTTTTTGTGACTCAGACTTGTAATAATGATGTATGAGCACAAATAGGTAGGAGATCGAGTGATGTAATGATAGGACAAGTTCAGAAGGGTCTTGATTCATGTCTTCATGTTTGGTCAAAAGATTAAGTGCTGCAAAGGCAGTAGGCAGTTCCATATACCTTGCTATTGCTAAATTTAAGATGACAGTGTTTAGCTGTAGCATAATTCAAGTTTAAAATTTGCAGTGTTCAGATAATTGAGAATATAGAAATGGGCATAATTGGAATAATGGCAGACCAGATTGTTACAGGTCAGGCAAAGAATCTTTAAAATCAAGGAAGGAGAAGAACTAGAAAGAGCATTTCACTATTCAAGATTGCATTAATGGTTTTGAGCTCAGTCTTGTTCCCTAGATTCACATTTTTGAAGAGATTTTTGAAGCCTTTGCTTTCAGTGATGCAATGAGTGTGTCAGTAAATTTGAGCAAGCTTTTAAAAAAAAGAATACAAGGACTGTTTGTAGCAAATAAGGTGTGTAAGATTTGTGTAGATCCAAATATCTCAAGTTGGACTGTTGCCAGTGAAATTTACTGGTTTTAGCATCCAGGAGCAGCAATTTTTCAAGGCTAAAGACAGCTTTTGTCATCCACAGTGTTTTGTAGTTGCATTATTCACATAGGTCACTGAAAGTTCAGAAGCATTTAGGTATGTTGAATAACATAAGTTTGTTTAAAAATGAGGTGTGAGAGGTGGAAATCTACAAGCCCTGAACTCTCAAGCAACAGTGTCATCATTTCTGCACCCTTCCTATAGATAATGCATTATCACTTAACAGGTTTTGAATGCAAAACCTATTTATGTATGCAGGATATTTGAAGTAGTTTTGTTAAATCTAGTAACAATTTTTTGCAGTTCAATTTTATTCTAGTTTATCTAGAAATGGTTTTCTTACCTGTAGCTACAACAACTTAATATACATATATAAAAATACTAAAGGTAGAATTATCTACATGAATATAGGTCATATTTGATGAAAGGTACTGATTTTACTGTAAAAGTTGCATTTGCTAATGTAAATACTCATTTACAAACAACGGCACAAATTAAAAACAGCACAAAAACTATTTAAATCATAAAACTAGTGTTCTGTAGTCCATTTTTGGTGACTTGAAGGGACATGTTTTCTGTAGATTTGGTTGGGGTTTTTTTGTTTTTAATATGAATCTACAAAGCACAGTAGTTAAAACTGTGTATGACTTGAGATAAAGCCTCAGAAAGTCAGGATGCCTTCAGGGGGCAAAGGAGAACACATGAAGTTGTTCGATACTGAATTAGCTCCTGCATTCTTTAAAATGCTGAACATAATAAATATGGGAATTGTCAAACATATTTTTTTTAAAAAACGGATCTACACCTCTTTCAGTAAGCTTATATCTCAGTAGTTTCACTTTTTTGGAAAGATGGGGTTTAACAGTGTGATTAGAGGAAAACTTCTCTTACAATGAGGAAGTAGTCCCATTTGTGAAAGTGAGACTGGATGGCTTCCAGGTACTTCCTGGTCCATTGGGGAACTTCGTAACTTCTTAGATTTGTAGATTTTGACACCTAATTTACCAAATAAAGTTAAACTAAACTCTGCAGTATAGTTTTGTCAGATTAAGGAAAACTCATTTCTTATGTCACTACTTTGGAATGAAAAGTCTATGCCAATAAACTGAATCTCTCACCTGTAGTGTTGTCTTTAAAGTGTTAATACGTTGACAGCAGATTGCACTTCCATGTACAAGCCTACCGATGTGGGGGGCTCAGGTACTTTTCTCTGTGCAAATATAAACCTTTTTCCTAAAACTGCTTTGAAAGCATTAGCAGAATTTTTGACAGAAAAACATTTCTAATTTACATGTGTTAAAGCAATTCTCTGCTCTACATCGTTTATTTTGAAAAGATTTAGAATTCCGACTTTCAGAATTGCATCAAATGAGACTTGGAGACTGTAGATGAGTAGGAGCTGCAATTGAATAACCTTTTATGGGTATAATTACACTGTAATCTATAAAGTACACGTAAAGACTTAAAGTCTTGCAAGTGTCCTTGATAACATTTTGATGAAATTCTTTAGTAAGAATGAGGGAGTTAGGAGTGCTTTTCAGATTGACATGTAGTTTTTAATATTGGAGGCCTTCCAAGATTTAAGATTTTCAAGTCCATCTCAGGATATGTATGAAAATGTTTGTGAAGATAGCATGTTGTCTTGAGTTGAGTTGGTTTTTTTTTTAATTAAAAATGCATCAATACCATTGAGATTGAAGGACAGAATAGATATTTGAATCACTTTCTTGGGTAAGTGTTAACAATTATCTGAAGAAGCGATCATACACTGTATGTGTAACTGCAAATAATAACTTGGTTTGCTTCTACAGTTGTAGCGGTTGGAAGAAATTTCTGAAGGTAACTCAAATGCTGCTTAGTCAAAATGGGAGACCTTAGATAAGGTTGCCTAGGGACTTGCCCTTTGAGTTTTGGGTATCTCCAGGGACAGAGACTGGACTGGCTCTCTGCATAAGGTGTTGCAATGTTTGTCTAAGCCTACGGTCAGAAACTTTTCCTAAGTTACAATTGTTGCAACTTATGTGCAGTGTCTTTTACTATATACCTCCATAGTAAGTTACTGTGCAAAGCAAAATTGTTTGCCTTTTTGACAAGCTAAAAGTAATTACTTGAAGCTTGAAGATTAATACAAATGAAACCCGTTACTATAATTAAAATATCAGTGTTCTCTAAAACTTCAGGTCGTATATTCTTTCCTTAGTGCTAGTTTGAAGAAATCAGGTACTTGGGGATTAAGACTTGAACCGTGTTAGGGAGTATTCATAATGCAGTGGCACCTCAGGACCATTAAAAGTCCCCTTCTTGCTGTCTTTGTACTCTCAAAACTTTTTGCAGAAGCTTGCTACTTAGGAAACCCCATAGCTCGAGTAGATAAGAGAAACTAATTGAAGCAAAAATAGAATAATAGAACAGGTTACTGGCAAATACAGTGATGAAACTGGAGACATTATTTTATGATATGGTCCTATTGCCTACCAGTACAGTCTTCAACCTACAGTTCTGCTGTGAAATTCTGGTTTTGGTTGGTTTCAATTTTGGCAGTCAAAAATGCTAGGAAAAGGGTTTTAGCTGCATTATTTAGCAAACCCATGTATTTTTTATAGGCAGCCCTGTACACTATTCACTTTCAGATTCTGGAAGTGGGATGTAAAGAAGTTTAAAGTGCTTCTTTAGAAATGAAAGCAGTTTTTTGAGCATGTGGCAATTACTCTTTTTAATCATTGAGTAAAAAAGCTTCTGAAATATAAAACACTTAAAATACTTTCTTAGCTTGACAGAAGGCATTAAAACCTTGAATAGGTAACTTTTAGAGAGAATTGTAAGACACTAGAATTGGGAGGGGGAGACATAACAGAGTTGTTACCTTATTCTATCAGTTTTCATAGAGCAAGCTCTGTTATGTTCCTTTTCTCTCCCCACTGCTGTTGAATCTGAGCTTAATGTCCTTGGAGTATCTCATTATAACAAATGATCTTGGGTTAGGAGGAAGAATCACTTTAAAAACTTGGGCTTTGTAGTAGAAGACTACTTTGCAAATATGAACCAAGTGCTTTTTAACTTACAATGGATACCACTGTGTAAAGACTATTGAGAAAGCGAGGCCTCGATGCTGCAGCTGAGGATCACGTGTGTCCCTGTAACAGGATGTCTTGGGTTTTTATGTGGAAGATGACACTGTTAATTTCTTTGTGAAGTCTTAGCCAGCCATTTCTTATACCATTTACTTCTCAAATAAAAGTTAATGCTTTTGCTTTTCATTAAATGTAACATTTTACTACTTTATCAGTTTTCAGTGAATGAGTTTTGCAAGGAAATAATTTTTTTATGCTGCTTATCTGTTGTCTATCTGATCCATAAGCTAAGTGTGCAGTTGCTTGGCTGCTATTGTATATATAATTATAAATAGCTGTATATATATACATTATACAATATATACATAAATAGCTTAAATTATATAAATGTAATAAATTATAAGTTTATTACATAAATTATATATATTTATATATAATAAAAGGTTTCCAATTTTATATACTCAGGAGTAATAGAAGTAGCTGCAGAATAACATGGGGGAGATTTATCTTCTCTGATTTTTTTTATGGCTAGTCTTGTGTATTACCGAGGTAACATCCATTGCTTTCATATTCCTTTTTGATATCTGTACCTGATCTTCAGGAGTCCTGTTTTGAGTTTGGGTTTTTTTAATTCTTCTTAATATGATGTGGTGTGTAAAGTAATTGTAAGATGGAGACTTTTATGATATCTAGATATTCTTCTGAAAAGCCCTACAGTGAAGCATCCGCCGCTTTTCAAAGTGATTATGTTTGTGAAAATGAATCTCATTATTCAAGTCAGGTCGTCAGGTAGAAAGAATGCAGCTAAATTGCTACATGTTGTGTAAGATTTATTTTTTGCACCACTGTTAAGTTCTAGTACTGTTACATGCTCTTAAATGCTTGTGTATTAAAAATAATTGAGGAGAACACATGTTCTCCAGATGCAGTGCAGCTTTAGGCATTACAATTAAGGAAATGACTGTTCAGTCAAAGCCATAGGTGTGGAATGTGGTCCTCCTTTCCTGTGCCACAGAACCACATTTCTGCAGGGTTTCTTTCCTTAGCTCTTCTAGAAGCAGAAGTGAATTGGATACCTCAGTTGAGTTTGGTAGGAAGGCAGTTGCAACACTACTTTTACATTCATTCCCTCTCTGCCAGAGTCGCTGCCGTTGTTCCATGTTTGTGTGAGGTGATGCATGCTTTGGGATGCTGTTGGAAGTTATACCGTGGGTATGGTGATGCGGTGAAATTTCATGAGATGTGCGAAGGCAGTTTGCTGCTGACATGGGGTAATCCCTTTCTCACATTTTTGTTCTCAGGACTTGTCCAGCTATTTGAAGGCTTTTAGCCTCTCTAAACTGTCAGCAGCAGAAAGCAATAATTATTTAAAGTTCTTTTTCAGCTAGATTGGTTGCTATCTTCTCGCCACCTTCTAAAGCTGTTCTTTAGCTAGATCAATTCACTAGTCTGAATACTCACAGAAAAAGATGAGCACTGATGATACACAGGAGTTTGTAGAAATACTGATTTAACATCCTGGGAAGCATCTAATCTAAAGATTTAATGAGCAATTGGAGCCAGTACTACCAAATATCTAGTTATCCAAAGGGGAAGCCAGTTAGATTTCCTTTAAACACTGAAGGGTTTACAAAGTCAAAAACTATGTTGGTGTTTGGATAGAGCATCAAGCCTTGTATCTTGCAAGTGTTTGAACCTTATACTGTGCTCCTTGATGTGTTATATATGTCAAAGCGAAATTCATTTTGAGTGGTAGGTGTCAGAGCAGTTTTGTTTTATAAGGAACAAAAAAGCTGCATATTGAAAAGTAATAGTACTGCTCAAGCTGAACTCAAGCTGAAACAAGTTTGAATCAAACTCAGAACTAAATAAAACCAGGTAAGTGTTATGTCCAGTATCACTCCAGTGAGTACAAGCAGTATCCCTTATTTTGAGCGTGACTTATAGATCTTGAGAGAATTCAAACTTGCCTCATTTAAATCAGTCTTTGTTAATATTTACGTGACTATGAGCTAATAGTGAGAAACCCTGTAGCTACCTGTCAATAGAGTTAGGTTGGTCAAGACAAACCCATTTCTTTAGTTGCCCGCAGACAGGTTTTCAACAAGAGCTATACAGACGGCATGACTGAGAACAGAGCTCTCTAGACTCTGCTGTTCCTGGACCTCCTTTCTGGATGTGATATCTCTTAATTTTTTTTTTTTGCCAAACACAGTTTTCTGTGAGTAAGAGATTTTTTTTTTTGTGTGTTGTAAGATAGCAAGGGTACCCTCAGGAATCCATAATGTAAATTCATGGTGTATAATGCTTTGAGCCTGCTGTAACAGTGATAAAAGTAACTTTGGGAAGCTCTTTTTATTCCCCTGTGATTAGCAACAAAGTTGTCTTTGAGTGGAAATTATTGTGGGAATCTTTTGCACGCCCTCCCTCTTCTTCCTTCCCCCCCCAATTTTTCACGCAATTTCTTAGGCAAAAAAGGCTTTTAGTATCTGTTTCACTATTTCACTTTTATTGCTGTGGAGCACTGAACTTTAACCTGTTATGAGTGTAGAGGAAGGGGTGGGTCTCCCTGGTGCAAAGAGTTCACAGCTGAATATCTGAATTTGAAATAAGGGATGTGTAGGAAAGAGTAAGGGTCAGTATGTGGTTTCACAGCATCCTGCTTATCAGCATGTTTTTTCTGTGCAGCATGGGTGTTGATTGAAGGAGTGAGCTGTCAGAGTGCCTAGCGAATGCAACTGTGAAATAACTATGTTTCAATCGAGTTAAAAGCGGGGGAAGAAAAATGGCAGAGTTTTAATGGCTGTGTTACTGTGAGAAGCAGCGTAGCAGCCGTCCGGGGAGCGAGCTGCCTTGGCGGAGCTGACAGTGGCACTGCGGAGCCCTGCAGTGCTGCTTGACCATATATAGGCACACAGAGCACACAGGGGCCGCCTTCTCCAACCAGTGTCGCTTCTCATGTGCCACGAACAGGAAGAGTGATCTCGGGGCATTTGAAGCCACTATATATAACTTCTTAAATATAACATAAACTTCAGAATGTCTTAGGCTGGAAAAGATAGAGAAGTAAGATTTCTCTATATGTCTGATAGATATCATGCATTGAGAAAAATTAAATTGTGAAATAAAGGCAGGAGTATGGGAAAAGGATATATTTATCATAAATGCCACCATTCTGTACCTTACTATATTGCTCTTTGCATGTGTAGTCTGAAAAAACTGCAAATACGTTGTAACTGAGTGTAGGCATTTGTTTATAGACTCATTGTTTTAATCTCTAGCAGAATAAAGAATTAAGCATAAGGCCTAATAATCATGTTCATCACATACAACAATCCTGTCCTTTTTTCTTTTGCTAGGCTTCTCTGCATGAATTTTTACCTTAATTGAGATAAGCTTCTTGGTTTGATAAACTTTTAACTGGTGTGATGGGTAGCATTTGGCTTCACTTGAATTGTGAAAGTAAATCTTACTAGCTCTTACCTACTGAGGTCAGACTTCAATTTAAGCACGACTGAGAGTGGTGTAAATGTGACAGCTGGATAAAGAGAGGGGCTGCAGTGGGGAATGCTTCCCTTCTCAGTGTTTCAGAAGTAATTTTTATACTTTTCTTTTTAAACTTGCTCTCAGCTTCTGTATGATTTGTCTAAATTAATACTCAAACCTGCACAAACACACGATTCATAAAAACATATATAGATTGGGGGTTTTTGCATTCAAGAAATTTAATATAGAAAATGTGTTGTACCTTACATAGGTTTGTGGTAAAAGTTTTTTTGTAAACCCTGGTGATCAAATGTTCTGGATTAGTGAAGCCTGCTGTTTATAATTTCTTGCCACTCTGAAGACTTGAAGCTGAAAACTGTAAATCAAATCTACATCAATAAAACAGTCTTAAACTTCAGGTAATGTTTTGGGAATAACTACAGTAATAAGTGGGAAAATTTCAGATATTTTATGTCTTTGAGTTTTCTAAAGGAAGACTCAACTGTAACAATTTTTTGTTGCTTGCTGATACATGTGTAAGTTTCTTGTATTGTTTGTAAAGGTGCAGTTCTCTTGAATGGAAAAAGGTGTTGTTGTTTGGATTCTTAAGATACTGTGATGTTTCTGCTTTGGCTTGCTCAAATCAATTTTTAGAAATCTCAATGCATTGAATAATCAGCATTGGTTGCAACTGTAATGCACCTGGTTGATTTTCTTAAAACTGTTTTTAGTAAATACAACTTCCTATGTCATTTTGACTAAAGAGCAGTTTAGCTTTTTGCCTGTCACTTTGTATTACAAGTTATGTGCGTTTTTAATTAATCTTTTTTTAGTTGCCCATGAACATAATATTTCATATGGACTATCTCTTTGTTTTAATTGTGCTTCCCCAAGTGATAGCTGAGCCAGAGTCTAACAAAAGGGGGAGATCTTCGTCTTATAGAGGCTCACAGAAGTGCATTCATTTATCCTTCAGTATCAGTCTGGGTTTGAAAAACAGAAACCTCCTTTAGAGCATTTCTTTCTGGAAAAAATCCAGAAACTGGCAATAAATCTGTAAGTGCTTTTCAGTTCTAATGTGTTAAGTGAGACTACTGGATTTAATTCTTTTATATGCGCTTCCTGTATGTATGAATTAGCAAAATAATGGCTTTATCAGATACTCATCACAGAGAAGTTTTCAACTTCTGAAAACATGTTAGATTTTTTGCTTTTCTAAACATTAATATATTTTACACTTGATGAGGTATTAATTGCAAATTTGCATGATAGTTTTTCCAGTGTGAAAATTCATCACAGATTATACTTTTTATGGAACAGATAAACATAATCAGTGAGAAATTGAATTTACCTATAAAATATTTGTAAAAAGTATGTCTGGGCTGGTCTGTCCTGAGGACATCTGTTGCTACTGAATGCTCTTGAATGAATATTACTAATAACTTAGCTAATCTGACTAATAAGAATAGTTTTTACTGATAGTGAAAAAAATAAGCAAATCCAGATTTATATTACCAAAACAGCTGAAAATGAGGTAGTGGTCCAGTTTTAGTGTAGACCTAATGCCTCACCTTACAGATATTACCAGTTTAAGCATGTGGTCATTCACGATGCAGTTTGGGCACCCATGTTTTGCTAAATTTGGCTTCTATGGCTGCTGCCTGCCCAAAACTGATGGATTTGTTATTTCACAACTCCAGATATCTCTGAGTCTTGTTTCTCTGCTTGTCCAGAGCTAACCTGGCCTTGGCAGGGGTAAGCAGTCCTGTTCACCTGAAGTCAAGGAATCAAGAAATGGTGTTCCTTCATCTTGAGCTGGGAGTCAGCCCAGTGATAGTCATGCTGAAATCACACAACCAAACACTTGCTTTTCAGGGCTGTTCCCTGACCCTATTAATTGGTGTCATGGTTTAACCCTATGTGGCAACCAAGCCCTATCAGCCACTCAGTCACTGGCCCACCAGTGGGATCCAGGAGAGAATCAGAAGGGTAAAAGTGGGAAAACTCATGGGATAAAAACAGTTGAATAAAAGCAAAAGGTGCATGCAAGCAAAGCTAAACAGGGAATTAATTCACTGCTTCCCATGGGCAGTTCAACCATCTCCAGGGGGCAGAGCACCATCACATGTAATGGTGACTTGGGAAGTCAAATGCCACCAGTCCAAAATCTCCACCCCTTCCTCCTTCTTCCCCCCACTTTGTATACTGAGCATGATTTGGTATGGTGTGGAATATCCCTTGGTCACTTAGGGTCACCTGTCCTGGCTGTGTCTCCTCCCAACCTCCCATGCACCCCCGACTTCCTTGCCAGTGTGTCAGTATGAAAAGCAAAAAAGGCCTTGGCTGTGTAAGCCCTGCTCAGCAGCAGCAAAAACAGCTATTATCAACACTGTTCAGCACAAATCCAAAACACAGTCTCCTAACAGAAACTGTTAAGAAAATTAGTTCTGCCCCAGCCAAAACCAGCACAATCGGTCATTTAATAAAATGTGCTGGTGATGGAACCTTGGAGCCTGTCTTGCCCTTCTCCTTTCAAAAGCACTTTAATAATGCCGTAGGTTAGCTTTATTTCACATTCTTTATATTACTTTGGCTTGAGCATTGAGCTGAGGATGGTGCCTTGACTTCAGCAAGAGGTAGAGGAGTGTGCAGTTTGGTAATTCAGATAATGCTGGTAATGCAGATAAGTTTACATTCTTTTAATTCAAAGGAGACAATCCATGTTGCTTTAATAAGTCGCCATAGAAGAAGGTGCTCTTGCCTCTCCTGTCTCTTTTGAGAAGATTGAACTCTGTGGCATTTTTCTCAGTATAATGCAAATTCATGTTTACATGGAAAGAGGAGTTCTGATGGTAAGTATTTGAGGTAGCAGACAAAGGCTGTCTGCAATCCAAAGTGCAGCATTTAGGTTAGCAAGTTGGGTACCGACAGCTATTCTTTTTCTGTTATCCAGCTCTGAATTGTCGTGTGCTGTTAGTGATCTGAAAGCTGCCTGGGCTGGTCACATGGGATCTCATGGGGGTTGAACACTGCTAATGAGGCAGCTAAGTGCTCTCCCAGGACACTTTAACTTGAACCACCTCTCTTGGAGACCCTTGTCTGAAATCTGGGCCCTGTCAAGAAACAGGTGCCCAAACGCTGGCTGTATTGCTACCCTCAGTTATAAAAGCTGTTTTCTTGTCAGTTTAAGAGCTCTAGCATGCTCACAGTTCTTTCGTGATTTCAAATACAAAGAAATGTATAAATGTAATGCATTCTTTAGTTATTTTTAGGTATTAGTTAATGAAATGTGTACTTCTTAAACACCTTAATTTCAAACAGAGCTCCCAGACCCTGAATCTTCCAGCTCTTCATTCCATAGATACATGATAGAAGATGTTGGAAAGGAAACTCTGGTTCAGGTACTATCCTGTATTTGAAGAGCAGCACCATATCAAGGATGCAAGAGAGCTTTAAGTGTCTGGTGAACTTGGATAACTGTAAAGGATAGGAACTTTTGCCAGGTTAAGTTAGGGAACCAATAATTAGTTAGTTAATTTTTATAATAGGTGGCTTTAACAGTGCAAGGGGGGAAAAGAGTGAATGAAAGTGTGTCCACTATGTGACATTCTGCAACTAAGGTAATAGTTGAGAAGTTTTATAAGTTGTTTCACATTTCGAAAGTATTTTTGTGGGTTTTTTGCAAGCACATGTGTCTGTGGCTGTGTAGTGAAGCAGCTCAGGGACCTGGTCTGGAAAAAAAAGAGCAATAACTTTTTCCTGATTTTTGCTCACTGTGCTGTTGTATAATCACTTGTGCAAGCAGAGGGAGAGAGAAAGCCAGGGTAGGTGTGCATACTTTAGTGGAAATACTGGCTTATGCTGTGTTTTCTCTGCAAGAAGTTGTGGCTGAAGGTCATTAATTACTAATTAGGATCTCAAGGTTTTTTTAAGCTTTATCTACTGGTACTGTGGTATTAAGAGGTCTTAGGTAGATGCAGGTGAAATCATAAGCTTCAGTGTCTATGCAGTGATTTTCAGCTTAATCTGTCAATGTGAACCTTTTGAAGAGTATAGAACCATATGATATGTAGTAAAATTGGAAGAGAAGCTTTGAAGATCAAATGAATCTTCATCATGGTTTTTGGCTTTCTTGGATTGTGTAATGATTCCCAGCATCCATAGACTGAAAGTTGACATAGATTATGACTATATTATTGATCTTATTTGTTATATTCATCTTTTCCTGTTTGTCAGTAAAAGAAAACATGAATGACTTAATTTCACCATCTGCTTCCATCACATATAATCTCTGTTCTGTTTTGAAGAGGTGGAACTTTCTAGTCTGTGTTTTTAATGAAGACCAAGTAGTTGAAATAATGTGAACAAATATGTGAAACAGTGGGAGTTGTACAATTTCATGTCTGGCTGTTAAAACGACATAATGCATAACTGCTCTGAATAGGAACGAATGCAAGTATATACAACCACATGATTGTTTTTCTATTTAAGGTGCGTATAGCAGCAAAATTCATAATTCATGCTCCTCCTGGGGAATTCAATGAGGTGTTCAATGGTGAGTAGCTGTCTGCTCTGTCCTTTCATTTAAGATGCCTTTCATTAAGACATCTATATCCAAAATTGCATTGTTGATTATTCTCCTGAATTTCATGTAGCTTATATTGTAGCAGCTCCCTTGCTATAAGGACTGGTTTTGTAGCTGGGCATGGTAAGCTTTACAGTCACAAGACAGCTTGAAGTTTAAAATCAAAACAAGGGAAGTACTACTTTTCTTTGTGATGTGAGAATGAGCTTTGTCTCCGTTTTCAATGAGTCATGAATTAACAGTTAAAAGGGTTTCTGTTTAGAAGACACATACTCTTACTTTTCATCTTTAATAGACAATTATATTTTTCAACAAAAATTTAACTGGCTGAAATTTAAATGGTCCTTTTTTTTAAGGAGGAATATCATTACAAATACTTAAGCTTGAATACACAAAGGACTACTGCCTAATACCAGTTGCAGAAAGAATATTAATCTTCTCCAAACATTTCTAACCTTTAAATTCTGGGCACACTCCATTTTACTGAGTGTATTGGTAAACTGAAAGGAAACTTAAAATAAACTTCTTTCAACTATTGTTGTCTGAACTTTACCTAAGACGTTATTAAAAAAAAAAAAAAATTGTTTGTCTGTCATCAAGATATTTGGGCATACATATAGTATAAAAAGGCAGGCTTTATAGTTGTGGCTTACAAATGTTTCTGAAGCTATTTAAGTTAAAAAGTAAATTTAGTATACTAAACCTGTAGGCAGTGTCAGACTGGAGAGAGCTTAAGTTTATTAAAGAATGCAATGCTTTTGCAAATGCCTTGTTCATAGTTAAATTGTAGCCAGCTGATTATTATTTAAAATTAGTACTTAATTTTTGAAGTGAGCAGCTTACTAACACAGCTTTCCGAAGGTTATTAAAATTTCTTAGAGTAGTACTGCCTATCAACTTTATTGTTATGGTAATTCATAGTTGCAACTACCTGCTCAATAACAGAGTACTATGTGTTTGAAAACAAGTAACAAACATTTGATCACAAATGCCTGACCAGTGTTCAATGAGATTCTGGCTGCCTTCTTAAAAAGAAAGAGAAAGCTCTTAATTTCAGTTTTGTAAATTGTGGGGTTGGTTGGTTGGTTGCGTGTGGTGTTTTTTGAGTATGTGTGGTCGTTTTATCGTTTGGGATATTTTGTGTTTCGGCTTGGGTGGGGGAGTTTGGTTTATTTCAGGGGGGTTTGCTTGTTTGTTTTTTAAAGAAAAAAATACCTTAAATATATTCCAGATTCTTTTTCTTTTTACTTGAATGATACCTTGGAAATATTTAGAAGAGGTTTAATATGTTCTGGCAAGACTAATGGTTGGTTAGTTAATGAGCAGTGAATTAAATTGTTAATAAAACAGTGCATAGTAAAGTCAAGTACGTAAATAAGAAATTTGCTGCACAATAAATATTAAGTAATTTTGAGGAGAGATTGACTTTATTCTATATATATATATGTTTCTTGTGCCATGGTAGGAGAAATGGTATTGTGGTGTATAATTCTCTGCCTAGTAAGTATCACTAAGGAATGAAACTAAAAAGGGTAAGGCTTAAAAACCAGTAAGTTCAATGCATACCATATCAGTGTCATCAGAATACAGTAACAATAATAGAGTGTGAGGGAGTTGGTAATACACATTTTAAAGGAAATTTGATAGAATTCTGTGCTGTTCTCATTCAGAGCTTCTCTAAAAACTAGATGACAGATTCCTAGAGCCTGCAGAATGCAGCTTGTATCTGTTTGCCAGATTAACTTGGAAGAGATCAATTTCTATAGTATTATTTTCATTTTATTCAGTCAAAATTATAAAATACAAAGCAATAAATTTCCTACCTAGTAATCTCTGTGGGTATGGAGTAGTTTGGTTTTTTTTGTTTTATACAGTCTGTTGACATTTGTTATGTGACTGAAGCAAGTTTCTGAGTTAACTGTACTTACATGTTGTAAACACCTCTTTTCAGATGTTCGGTTGCTGCTTAATAATGACAATCTTCTCAGGGAAGGAGCAGCCCAGTAAGTACCAGATGTCACATACTCATTGCATAAAAACAAGATGTTTTTTTCAGTAGGACTTGCATAATCAGTAAGCAGTTCGTTTAAAGATGTGTGCTTGGCAAGTAAAACCTTATTGTGTGTGTTGGGCATCTTTGATCAAGATTAAATTCTTGGCAGAGGAGAGATCTGTATTGTATCCTAAAGGTTAGAACAACTTTATTTTCTGCTTCATGGTAGATGTTACTTGAACATCTGTAAGATACTGCATCCTTAGACCCTACTTCTGTATCAGAACATTATGCCTACTGTACTTTGATGCCAAAATTAGTTTCATCTGTAAGAGTGGAGATATGTGGCTTAGTAGGTTGGATCCTGTGGAATTTATACTTTATCTGTTCGTCCAGTTTTTATGGGTTACTGTAAAGCTTAGGTGTTTGTCTAAATCAGGTTACTTCTGAATGTAAATTTTTGTGTAATGGTGGTTGGAATCTGTAATACAAGCACTGAGTGAACCAAAGTGATTCCAAGAATTTTGGTCTGTTAGGTAAAGCATTTATATAATTTTATAATGCATCATTGCCCAGATTATTAGTTATTATTTAAATCCCTTAACTGCTACTAAGGAAAAAGATTGTACTTGATGCAGACTTTTGTTGTTTTTTTTTTCTCTTGTAGTGCATTTGCACAGTACAACTTGGACCAGTTTACTCCTGTAAAAATTGACGGTTACGATGAACAGGTATGAATACAATGAAATACTTGCAATCTTCCTTATACTGTTAAAGATGTTCTGGTACTGGAACAGTTATTGGCAAGAAAATTAAAAGAAATGCATCTTCCCTACCAAAACGTAGAGATTGTGCCCCTTCAGTTGTACTAGCACCAGTCTTATAAGTTAATCACTCAGGGGTATCTAAAGAGCTTGAAATTTTAGTCTGTGATGTTGGCTGAATTCAGTATTTTGTTGCTGTAAAAAAAATTGCTCCATCTTTAGTAGTAGAAGACATGAATTTCTGTGTTGCATCATTTGTTTCAGTATAAGATTCAAGATTTGTTTTTCTGAGGCAGTGTATCATATTTGCCTTCTCTTGTTGTATGCATATTTTGTTTAAAATGTAAGTCTTTGGGTGTGATTAAGCTCCCATTAAATGCAGGATATAATTAGATTTGGCATGGCTTTTTTATTTTTTGCTGAATAGCAAATGTTATCAACTAATTTTATGATTTAATAAATTTTATATAATATATATAAATGAAATAATTTTTAACTTATATTTTATAATACAGGTTTTGATAACAGAACATGGTGATTTGGGAAATGGAAAATTTCTGGATCCCAAGAATAAGATTTCTTTTAAATTTGATCACTTAAGAAAGGAGGCTACTGATCCTAGACCCCATGAAGTCGAAAATGCCATAGAGTCCTGGAGAAATTCAGTTGAAACAGCAATGAAAGCATATGTGAAGGAACATTATCCAAATGGTGTCTGCACAGTAAGTGCTACATTACATAACCATCGTATCACTATAGATAGATAGAAATTTTGAAATTGAGCTATTTGTAAACCAGACACACAGGCAGTTTAGACTGAAAAAAATTTATTCCTATTGGATGTTCATGAGAAATGCAGGAAAGCTTCAGAAATTTAATGTTTTAGCTATTGGATTATTAGTGGGTGATTACTGCAGGTCATACTGAAGATTTACCTCTGTATTTAAGCATTTTTATTTAAATTTCTTAATGCATTTAGACATTTTGTGGACTACTGCAGGTTGATCCTGGCTATCTGGCTTGTTGCTTAGAAGGGGAGAAAAATTCTGTAAGATAGAAATGTCTACCTTGGTATGGTTTACTGACAAAACTGTCATAGTAAAGCAAACTGCTTTAGCTCCATCATATCTCCTGTTTATCCAAGTGCTGTGTTCTTATTACCAGAATTGGTGGATCTGATAGCTTCTTAAAATAAAACCTTAGTCTGGACTAAAATAGTATTTGCTTGCTGTTACAAGCCCTATGACTATTTAAATCTCAGCAAACTGATCTGTTGATAGTTGTTCTGTGCTTTATGCTGATGTGACAGAAGAATTAATTGGGGGGGAAAAAAGTAAATCAGTTGCTGAGTTAACAAGTTGAATTGGATTCCCAGATGAGTTCCAGTTCCTATAAAGAAAACCAGATTGGATGTTTGCTGAAATAATTTTTAGTAGTATTTGATTTGAGGGGCATAAAGCAGAACAGAGGACCAAACCCACCCTTTTTGCTATTCTGTACAGGCTTAAGTTGTCATATAGTTGGTAGAATAACTGGTGTTTGAAACTCAGCTGCTAATAAATATATATTGTTTCAGTAGTCACTGTTATAGGCTTAGAATTCCTGTAGTTGTAGAAAAAGGAGTTCACCATATATAAAATTTAGTTAGGATTATTGACCTTCAGGTTTTTTAATCTTAGATTTTTTTTCTGCATTGTAATAAATACTTCATTGTTACGTGTACAGAATATTAGGTATAACCATAATGGTTATAAAATGAAATTTTACAGTTTATGTAAACAATAGTAGAACCAGATAGCTAAGCAGTTTAAGCAAGGTCTACTCAAACTTTGACTCTTTTATTTTTCGTCTTTTTTTTTCCCCTAATTAAGGTGTATGGTAAAACAATTGATGGACAGCAAACCATTATTGCATGCATAGAGAGCCATCAGTTTCAAGCAAAAAATTTTTGGTAAGTTTCTGTATGGTCCACAGACAGTAAAGTATAGCAAATTGAATAAGTACCATTGTATTGATAATCCTTAGTTTGGAGAAGAAGGTGGATGCATATCTTGTATGGGACCCTTCTTCTCCCTCCACCCCACTCACAAGTTTTTCTGCCAAAACTGTAGAAATCTCTTCCTTTGTGTTTAGTAAAATGGCGGACTGTGTACCTGCATCTCCTTTGCAGAACTTTGCAAAATGTCCATATCACACATATGACATATGTGATTAATTTTCCTGTTTATCACACTGACACCAATACTCATGGCTGTCTTCTCTAACACACTTGCTTTGGCTTGTTTTGCTTCCTTTTTGACTGACAGGATAAAAACAGCTCCTTCTAGTTTGAATTTTTCAGAGAAAGAAGGTGACCAAAAATCGCTTTACGGTGGGACTTAAGTGATCAGTTTTGGGATTAGACAGATGAAGGTGATTTTGGATGAAATAAACTCTTAGAAACTGCAGCTTTCTTTTTTTTTCCTGAACTTGGTTGAATGATGTTTTCCACAGTCTGAAGTGAACTTTAGATAGCTCCATACAGGAAAATGGCCAGAGTTCACATAAAATATCAGGAGGTTATATGCTAAAGATAGCTAATATACGCAGTTGTCAGAAGAAAGTTACTTCATTATTTAGTTTGCTATTTTGCATCTGCTTGCAGTTTATATTAGTAATCCCACAGGTAATGAATAGAAGTACAGAAATCGTCAGGTTTTGATTGTGAAAGTGGATGTTATATATTCATAGTAATTTCAGCATAAGTATGTATCAGTTTAAATTTTTGCCCAGTACATTGATTTTTTAAATTGAATTTGCATAGCTAATAAATATTTTTTTCTTATTGACTTAAACTTGACTAGATGAGTCTGCATGTCGTACATCAATATTAGAAGTTACTTGAAATAGTATAATTTTCTTTTTAGTTTGGAAGTATGAATGAATTTTGGTATTCCAAATAATTAATTTTATAGTCTTTAAAGAAGAGGACAGATATGCAGCAACCTTTTATAGATGGAGAAAATCTTTTTTGAAAGTTTTCTTTATTAAAGTTATGGTTGGGAATCTATGGGTAAATATTGACCATGTTTTTAAGTATTTTTCAGGGGTAGCCAGGCTCTAATTCTTGTTCTTAGCAAGTTGTAATAAATGCATGTTGGTTTAGGAGATTTAGAGATGGAGGAATGGATTCCAAGTTAACCAGATTCCTCGATTACCCAGCTGTATGGCTGGATATCCTGCCCAAGCCACAGCCAATACTTACTCTGAAGGTCAAGGTTTTTTTAGGCATTTGGAAATCTCTCAGCCTACTATGAGAGTAAGTTTATTGGGTGATGGAAAACCTATATGTACCAAAGAAAAATACTTTGTGATTATTTGAAATACTATCAATGTAGTAGGATAGATGGCTTATTAAAGAAAGAAGAGGAAAGTTAATCTCTTACAAAACATTCTAAGTCAGCCAAGTTAAATAAAGAAATTTTGTTGTTTTTATCTTAGAGCATTTCCTACAGAAAATTCCTTCTGAACTTTAATTTTTTTTAATAGCAACTTAAGGACAAAAACGATATCCCAGAGTGGAAACAGTGTGGTCATGTAACTTCAAGGGACCACAGAGTTGCTGAGAAGCAAACCAAATCTCTTAGCTAGCCCTTGAATCCCTGGCATTCAAAAACTAGAATTGTACCTAAGGTATAATCCAAAACGTTGCATAATCAGTGGGTCAGTCTATGAGGCTATATAGTAGTAGTGTCAATAAGTTGGGCAACCCTTTCATTGTCTGTCTATATTTTCAGTGATAATTTGGATATTGTCTGAAATAATAATCAAGGGCTTTATAGTTGAGTTACCATTGTTACTGTCTAAGATGTGTCATTATATAGATTCATTAGTAGCTCTTAATTTTAATATTTTGTCTTTCTCTCCCCTGGTTGAATGCAGTAGAATCTGCACCTAACATTAGCAGGATTGGAACACATAGTATCATTTTTCTTTCCTTCTTTAAATGCAAACACAAGACAAATAATGGACTCCTGCAGTGCATTCTAAATTCAGCTCTATAGTACTAACTTTCTAATCCACTAACCTCATAGCTAAATAATAAAATGTCTAGTTTACAGGAAAGAAATCAGGTGAAACTGCTCCATGCTCTCCCCATGCTATTTTCCATGCATTTGAAACACCCTTTAGGCATTTTGGCAAGGATTCTGAATTTGTGGAAGGAAACTGGAAGGAAATAATCATCCTGGAAGGGAAATCCTAGAAGAGCTGAAAGGCCTGGTTAAGGCCAGCTGAAAGTCTTGCTACTTTAATGTTCCTTCCATTCAAGTTTTTGATAGCCTGAGGTGAAGTGTGACTTTGGCTGATCTAGCAAGTCATCCAGGGCCTAGAAACAAAATACTGACTGTGTGTCCCTAACTAATACTGCAAGAGAGAAAAAACACTGGAGGCTTTAGGTATTTTCTGAAGTTAAGTCCTCCTGTTAAAAGGGCCTTAATAATAAATCTCCACATCGAAAAGTGAGGTTAAATATTATGGGAAACTGACCTGTTCCGTTCTTGACTGATTATGGGGCTGAATCCTTAGGGGAAGATTTTCTGCATGTGTAGTTGCACTGCAAATTTCATTCTCTGGTTTCCTTTTACAACTTTGTATGTTGGGGTTTGATTTTTTCATAACCAGTGGGGTGACATCCATTTTCTGTTTTACTGGTTTTTTTTTTAAGGAATGGCCGTTGGAGGTCAGAATGGAAGTTTACAATCACCCCTTCAACCACTCAAGTGGCTGGCATCTTGAAAATTCAGGTATGCTTATTCAAACTGTGTCCTGAGCCATAAAGTCTCCAGTCATTATCAAGGGAGACTCAGGCCAGTGTATCAAATATGTTAAGGGGAAAATGGGGACCCATTAAGCAAGGCAGCAATGGTCATTCACTTAAGTGTTAGTGACTTAATTTGCATATTTATCTAATCCTTAAAAACATAAAATATGTGTTTAATATAATGATTCAGAGGACTTGAGAATGTGTATTCACCTCAGCTAGGCATATACCTCTTTGGTTTCCTGTTGAATTCACAGTGAGACAAGCCTTTCCTGAGAGTAGGCCCGTTCTGAAATAGAGGGTTTTTTTCCATTTTAACTGATAATGTTTTTATTTTTAATGTTATTGTATTGTTCAGAAAGGTGGAAATCTTTGGTTTCACCAATTCCACCATCAGAAATACTTGAATTTGTGTCTTCTTCATTCAGAATTTGGCTTTCCTGTTGGCTTTAGAGCATTCAGAAAGGAGGAATTCCAAGCAGGCAGAAGTCTTGAGATGAAAGGAAGTCTGTCATGTGGTGGGCAGAGCAACTCAACTTCCTGGACTGGTTCCCTGGAATGTGTACACATACATTGCAGCAGTTTATTGAAACAGTTCTGGGATCAGGGACTAGAAACAGTCTGACTTTCTGTGTAGTACCCTTTTTTTTTTCAGTTGATTTTTTTTTTTTTTAACAAGACAGAGTCAGGTTTCTTTTTCTTGCTGTTTTTGTGCCCTCATGAGTTTTGCTTGTCCTTACTGCTCAGTGATGACTGCAGAAGGAAGATGGAAAGGAATGTTTTTCCAGCCTGAGGCTAGGATGTTATTTTAGGATGTGGTAGCTATGTTGAAGCAAGGGGACCCTGAATCTGCTTTCCCATGCTGCTGCCAACATTTGCAATGATAGTCAAAATGTGAACAGCCATTACTATGTTGTCAAATCACAACAGTCACGATAAGCAGCACCTTAAGTAACTTCTAGGCTTCTCAAGACTTTGTCATTTAAATTCAACTTCCAGCAAAGCAGGCATTTTCTCCACAGCACACACTTTTGGTTAAACATCTTAAGCGTTTTCCAGAGCAAGGAAGCAGGTGTCCACCTAATTCTTGGAAAGGTTAGGGCAGCAGCCAAAAAATAGTCTGAATGAGGAATTCATTCATGTTCTAATCAGCTTTTCCATTTGGGCACCAGATGATTTTGTCTTTTAGTACTATTTCACATAATTAATCAAGACATTATTTATATTCATTAAAGTCTATGTTCTAGAGAGTGATGAAAAATTCTACTTTTTTGCTTGTGTAGAAACTACTTGTTTCACCAAGGAATTTTGAACACAGTTTTAAATTTTTAGAAATCGTGTACAATTTCTTCACTGTATGTGCGAGTGCTCCCTCTTCACCTCTCAAAACAAACAAACAAAAAAAGCACTTTAATTTTTTAAGGAGCAAAATATTTTTCTAGAAAATGAAGTCTCTACAGCATTAGTATAATTTTAGAGTACTGAAATTTCACTGTTGTTTGCAAAATCTTTGACAGTAATACACTATTGCTCCATTTCTGATAAGACCTTCTATTAATAATTTGGGGAAAATTGCAGTATCACCTGCTATCTTCAGGTGTCTTCAGTATTTTTAAGATAATTTACGCAATTTCTTCCTTTTTTCCTAAATGCTATTAATTCTGGTGTAGGAGAAACTCAATTGTCACAATCTCTTCTGTTTAATTTTTTTTAAATGATATGTAAGGGGAAAAGCAACAGCAGAGCCTTTTACTAAAACTAAGTCCCTGTGGCATTTAATGTGCTCCAACTGTGCATGGAAAACAATTATAAGTGTACTGGTTGCTAATTTTATCTCTTAGATAATTTGTTATTCTCATCCCTCCTTAGTTAACCTTTCCAAGAGGTTCTGTTCATAAACATCCTCCTTCTTGTAGTCTTCTGAACCCAGACCTAGCATTCTAGAAGGATGTCAGCAGTGAGGTATAGTACAGAACAGTTCCTTCTCATATTTTGTTTAAGATATAACACATCCTAGAATTAGATTTGACTCTCCATCTCTCTTAAGCTTTTAGGTCTGAGTATTTGCCAAGAGTATGACTCAGTTATACAGATAAGATGTTTGTGCTGGTGTTGGCCTCAGAGAATAAGGGAGATTTGGGCTCTCTGCAGTGAAATGTGATGGACAAGGGGGAACACTTATATTTCTTTGGGTTCTGCTGCTTCATTGGGACTTCTTAGAATTGTGCACTGAGTAAGCACTTCTCATCTTTTAGGAAATGAATTGAAAAAGACTGGCAGAGGTTTTACCCAGCAATGTTTGATTTGAAAAGAAATTTCTTTTGTGGTTAGGTTGATATCTTTTTTTTCTGAAACAAGTATTTGACAATAAGCAAAATAGTCATTTAAGATGAATCACAGGAAATGATGTTTTACTCATATAGGAAACCTTTCCTTTGTGTGGTATTACAGCTGTCTTACTTTGTGTCAGGTTTTTTCTGTTACTTATAAAGTTGAGGGTCTTTTGAACATTTGATCATAATGCATAGGAAATTATACTATTTTGTATTAATCATAAAATTATGTTATGTTGCCTAATAGGGTAAGACACAAATGTTTCACTTTCTCATAACATCAGTTATGTTGACTATCTTGACTTTATCAAATTTGTAAAAAATGTTAAAAGATGCTTATTTAAATGTCAATGACCTGCATCATTTCTATATCAATTATTGTTAATGATCACATGTCCTTTTATATATGCTTCCTGATTTTTAAGTTTTCCAACAGTTTTGTTAGGAACTAAATGTATTCTTATCTGTCCCAACTGTATTTAAAAGTACTAAAGTTAGCTTGGGTAGAGTTTTAGTATTCTCCTGCAAAATAATCCAGGAAGCTGTTCTGTAGATACAGCATTTCAAGAATAAATAATTTCATTCAGCTTTGTTATCTGACCTTGGAAACTGCTTTGTCTAGATAAAGACTAGCTTTTGTTATGGGATATATCTAATAGAGGAACATATCAAACCAAGAGCTAGAAAGGGGAGCTTAATGTTGCACTGTCCCTAGAAAATAGGGACAATTTGGGGAAGCAGAAAAACTTCACAGTATCCTGAAACCTTCCCAAAACTCATTCTAATTTTAAAATACATCTTCACCATTTAGAATAGACTAGTCTATTCATTTCAAGAGTTTCTACTAAGGTCACATAAATAAGGTGTTGTCATCTTCACGATGTTAACCAAAACCTGAACTTCTTTGCTTGAAATACTACTTAAGGCACATCAACACAAATTGTTTCTAGACTAGCATTTTCAGTATTCCCCCTCAAAAATAGTAAATTCTACATTAATTTGGTTTTCCTATTTGCTTTTTTCTGTAACATTCTGTATGTGGTTTTGACTGATTTGTATAGGTTTCTTACTATGATAAATAACACAACACTTTGATTTTCCTGCATGTTATCTGTAAAACTTAATACGAGGTTCTTTGTTTAATTTTCTGTAGGTTCACTATTATGAAGATGGTAATGTTCAGCTGGTGAGCCATAAAGACATACAAGATTCTCTAACAGTGTCTGTAAGTGACTTTTAAAGACCTTAGTGGGTATATTGAAGTGACTTTTTAATTCAAAAATAGAAGCAAGCTTAAAAAAAGCTTTTGAGAAGTTTGTTCTTCTACATGTATGGGAAGTGATGTTCAAATTTACAGCTATTTTATAGGTAGTATTTACTTCTTCTACCTAGCATGTAGCTAGTGATAAAAAAAAAAGGTTAAAAAAATAATGTATGCTTGCATGTGGCTTATATAAGCTACATTAATTTTAAAGCTTTAATTAGCTTGTTACCAGTCCTCCTGCACTTCTGTTGTATTTAAACTTTGGTCTGCAGAATTACCCATAGAATTAATTTTTAATATGAAGGAGGTTTGAGTTAAAACAACTGACTTTAGTAGTACAATCTCTAGGAGATTGCCTCCTTTGCTTACTAGAAGAAAACCAGTATGCTAAAGCAGTAAACAAATGGTACCAACTGAGAAGCAGTAGTGGGTTTTCTCCCTTCATTTTCTCAGTCTGTAACTGGTGCTGTCACTGTCTTGTTCTGTACAAAAAGCCCTTTCACAGAGGGTTCAACTTGACAATCATAACACACTTCTTATTTAAAGTATTATTTTTTTTCAACTTCTTGCCAAGTGGATTATTACAGTAATGAGGAGCAAACAATAGAAATAAAAATTGTTTGGAAATAGTACCATATGTATCTTTTAAGGATTGATAATGTTCCACCATGAACAGCTACTACTTCTGAAATAATGTCTATAATGGCTTTTATAAACCGCAAGATTTTCTGTCTGAGTGTTTTTTAATAAAATTTAAGACACCGAAGTTAAGCTGGCAAAGAGAAATTGTGAAAGTGAACAGTAGAAGTATTTTAATGATAACGACTAGTAGTGGCCAATTTGGCTCAATCGCTCAATTCATCAATACAGAACATTGTTTGTTAATATAAAGCAAGGCTTGTTGGCTTTTTAGTTGCAATAGCACCATAAAAAATGGGGGAATGTCTGCCAACTGATAACACTTCTGGAGCTGTAGATACAAAATTACTTCTGACTCCCCAGAGCAAAGGGATCTATTTAGTCTTTCATTCAAAAAAGAGTTGCTTCAGGGAAGGCTATGTGGATGCAGTTCTCCTGTCAATAGGTTTTGCTTCACTTACTGTTGGGAAGAAACTTAATCCTGTTTTGCAATTCAGTAAAGCAGCAGCAGACTGATGAGTAGGAAAACATTGTTTACATAATTTAGCTAAAACAAAAGCAAGTATGTTGCTGGTTACCAATTTTTAACCTTGGCTGTGAGCTTCATAGAGGGCAGAGGCTGTACAAGTTCTTATTTCACATAGAAGAAATGGTAGGCAGATTGAAAACAGCCTCAATGACTCCTCTTTTTTTGTTGTTTGTCAGAGAACCCATTTTAAAACCATTAACAGGCACAACAGAAATAAATGAAGAATTCTATTGTTGCTAGAGCTGTGAAAAATTTTGCTGAAGGTTATTTTCTTATCCCTTGTTTTCCTCTGAAACAAGTAAGACCTCATACCTCTGATTTTTTCCTTTCATTAGCAGAACCTTGGAAAGCATTTCCCCAGTTCACTGAAAAGTCCAAACCTTTGAATGTGTTCATTTGTTCACCTTGCTCTCTGCCTCCTCCTTGATGTCTCTTGCAGTGTCCAAGAGCACTTTCCCAGCTGTTAGGTGCAGTTTCACTGAAACTTCAAACCAGTTATGACTGAAGCTGTTGGAGTTTTCTCCAAGTCCTTGCCTTTGCAGGATTGAGGGATTATATGGGACAAAAACACTTCTAATTTTCAACAGCTTCTGCAAAAGCACTCTTAGGAATGTCTCCAATGCTAATTGGAAATTTGGAAATTCATGAACCCTCACTTCCTGCTGGAGACTTCTTTTAAGCACTTCAGCAAATATACCTCCAGATTGACTGATGGGGCATATTTTATTAAAAAAACCCCACGCACTTGCATCCTTAAACAGTTTCTTTTCTGACTTCATCCTAATCAGTTATGATGAAATTTGCACCCTCGTTTTTGCAAGATGTTTTTGGGGACAGTTTTGGAATACCAGATATGTAAAGTCTATGTGTTTTCCTCAGCTCAGTCTCCAGATTCAGAATGTTTAGTGGTAAACAAATCTGGTTTGGTTTCTTGGTTATATTCTGCTGTAACTTCCGGGTTAGCTGATGTTCTTGAAGTTTTCTTGAATTTGTACTGGAAATGTAGCATTCATAATGTTATCTGTACTTTGCATGTTTTTAGATACTTGGATAGGCACTGTCATTTTCCCAAATGCTGATCTGTTCCATATATCTTTTTATCATACCATAGAATTCTTAATCAAAATATGTTAATGAGCTTCATGGCACTCTTTATGCTTGTTACAGTTTGATTTTTTTCTAACATCATCATCATCATCACATGTGATAGACCTTTTGGATGAATGTTTGGTTTTGGTTTAGCCACTGAACGGTCAAGTGTTCTCATCAAATATAACCGATATCACTTAAAACTATAGGAAAAACATAATCCAACTGGTCCTAGAATTATGCTGTACATCAGACTTAATTCAAATGCTTTTTTCCTAGAATGAAGCCCAGACAGCGAAGGAATTTATAAAAATTGTAGAGGCTGCAGAAAATGAATATCAGGTATGTTGAAACCAAATACTGTATTCTTACTCATATTTATAGCATTACCATATACTTAACCAAAGCTAGTATTCTATAACCAGCAAGATAATGCAGTTCCATATTAATAGATTACGTGCTGCTAACTCTGTCTTGCTTTTTCATACCTTCTGGTGATTGTGCTCACCTGCCTAACATTACAACAGAAGTAATTTTTGAGAGCAGAAAAGTTCCTTGCATGATTAAGTATCAGCAGTTCTGATGTGAATAAAGCATTAGTGCATTCCCTAAGTGAAAGTTTTGTACAGATTCTGTTCAGAGGCTACTCTGTTAGACAGCTTTGTTAAATATGACTATAGGCATTACCTCTTTCAATTAATCATTTCAAAGTTAGAAAAGTGTAACTGTTCTAGATAGCCTCTGCAGAAGTGGATACATGTTAATTCAGGCCTTGAACATAAGGTAAATTTCAGACACTGTGTTCTGTCAGTTTGAAAGAAATGCTCTTTAATAAAAAATACTGAAGTATCTATAGTATGCATTATATTCAAGTTCAAACAATGTTGTGGACTGACTTTAGCATCCCCACAGGAAAAACAGTGGAAGACTTTTCTGCCTGGAATTAATGATGTATGAGCTAACTGATCAGCATTTTATTCATGCTGCTGATTAACCACAGTGTGGTTCGCTGAAACACCTTGGCTATGGCCAGGTTTATTACATGTCTCACTACTTTTCTTCACACAGTCTCAATCTGTATCTAGCAGCTTTTGTTCATTAAATATTATTTCAATTCAGCATGTTTTATTTTAAGCCTGTTTAGGGAGTAGCAGGCCACCGAGTCACTGAATGTTTATGTGGCATGCTAGTTGACATGTCTTTGTTTTGTGTGACTTTGTGTTTGACAGACTGCTATCAGTGAGAACTATCAGACTATGTCGGACACTACTTTCAAGGCCTTACGTCGACAGTTGCCAGTGACCCGCACCAAGATTGACTGGAACAAGATCCTTAGCTATAAGATTGGAAAAGAGATGCAGAATGCTTAAAGTGAACATTGCATGACTGGATCATTTTAGTGTCCTTGTATACAAATAAAAATTATAACAAAAAATATTTGGAACTGTCAAATCACCCAGTCAGCATGGGCTTCTGCCATTGAAAATCACTGTAAGTAGTTTGGTTAGAGCACAAAGCTTAGCTAATTGACTTCTTTTCTTTTTCCTTCCTTTCAGAGGGTTGCAACTTCACTATAGCTGAATATCTTCCTTTAGAGTTTCCGTGGTACCTTTATTTTTTTATAATGAAGAGACCATGCCTTTAGTTTTCAATTACACATTAAGAACAGTTGGAAAAAATATTTTTGCATATGATAACCCTTCCTCTTGATTTCATGTGAAATGGACAACTTGCAAAATTTGCTGGATTCCTTCTGGAGATCAGTAACATCCATTTCTAGGTCAAGGTCAACGTGGAGTTAGCCATAGGTGCTGTTTTTGAAATCATCTGTCCTTTCATTGTATGTAAAATTGGGAAAAGTGTTTTCTGTATCATTTAAACCTAGAAGACATACTTGCTAGCCCCATGGTAACTAATTATTTTTTTTAAAGAAAAGGCCAAGGTCTAATGCTGTTTTAAGGTTTTGAAATTAAAGAAAAATACTTACTCCAGAAATGCATTTAATGCTTTGTTCTGACAATTATGAGCTCAAACTCCATCTGCCCTTCAGGATTTTTTATCATAAAGCTACAAATGTATTAAACAAGGCATATTGTAATATATATAATCCTGTACTCATTACTATGTCTGTTTATTTTTTCTTGGATTGAAATGTACTAAAATTCAATGTGACATTAAAACGCAAATTTTCTATTTATTTGAGTATCAGATTGCTTCCTGATATAGCCTATTTTTGGTGTTTCTAAATGTTTTTAAAATTTTGCTTAAAACAACCACAAACTTGTGTATTTAGAGATTGTAATATGATTATCGTTTTCATCTACATTTAAAAAACATCTGCATATGGAAGTCTACCTAAAACAGGTATATTTTAGCTTCATATTGGCTACAGAGGATAGAAGAAATTCCAAGACCAAAAGTCTGGAGAATTCTTTCCCTGTCTGATATATCTCATTTTGAAAATGATGTCAGGTATCTAAAAACACAGACTTTGTTACAAATGCGGTATAACACTTTCATGAAATGCATAGATTTCATTTTTTGATAAAAATTTGTTTTACAATATGCTACCTACTTATATGCTCATGATGGAAAAATTCAATGGCTTTTTTATTTTTTTGGAGACAGGTGTTTATACACACTCATAAACCAGTAAAGCGTACAGAAATGTTTTATGTCGTTGTTTACAGCATGATCTAATTTCCTTAAACATTCAAGTTACAGCATAGCAAGAGAGTCTAGACTTGTACTGAGTATAAAAATGTACATATGAAGTAGTTTGTTGTTTGAATTTTAATAGCAATACCCCAATATTCTGTTCTTCCTCTTATACAGAGGTATAGAAGTTCTTGAAACTGCTGCTACTTCACAGTACTAAACTGTATAGTAGAGGAGTGGGATTTGTTCTACCAGTCTTCCTGAATAGTTGCCCTCTCAATTGTCTTTGTAGTCCAGCTCCTGAACCATGTTGTTCTTTTCAAATTAGCTCACACGCAGCTTTTATGAGCTAATAACAAATGCTGAGTCACTGTCAAGTCAGTTCATCAGTCTTAAACTAAGATCTAAATTCAAACCCTACTGAAGAATTTCTTCTAACATATTTAAGAACAAGGTAAAAAAAGGCAGTGAATGGACAGTTAGGGGAATTGTTAGTGGGCAACAACGGTGCAAATAACTTTTCTAGCTGTTTAGAATGTTGCAAATGAGCAGAATCAGCACTGACTGAAAGTCAGAATGCTATTTTTTCTTACCTGAAATAAAGAGCTAGTTTTAAATATATTCCTAAGAAAGAGGTATTTTACTGTGAAGTACTCTATTGCTGTATTTCCCTCTCTGTTTATCCAGTCCTGTGATGGTCTTAATTCCTTATCTTGAAAGAATTGCTTCCTTCAGGTTCAATTCTACCAGTTGGATAACATAAGTAGGTCTGATTACTTATGTTTTTTTCTTGTGTGTTAATTTTTAGTCTGTGAGACAACTTTACAGCTTGAATATCAAATTTATTAAGTTATAGCTTCAATAAAGCCATTTTTAAGTAAATCAACTATTCTGTTACTTTTTAAAAATGGTGTGCTGTATCATATTTAGGGGTAATGATTCCCCAGATGAAGCTGACCTGACTGTCAGCTGAGGTACATGGCACATTTGGAGTTCTTGATTTCTAGCAAAGTTTTGGATATCACTTGCACTTTTTTTTGTTTCTGTCCCTACTGCTTCTAAGTTGAAGAATTTTAGAGCTTGCTTTGTAGGCTTTAGGGTATTTTTTGTAGGTAAAGCACTTTCTCTGAGAAATTTTGCTGTGGCAATTGTCTTAATGTGAACTACTATTTGTTTATATTCTATTTTTAAATATAAAGACAAGCTTTGTATTGTTGAATCTTGATGTAATAGACATTATGGCTTGTAAAATGGACTTGTAAAATGCTTGTGTTTTTGAAGTGTATTGCATCTTATGTATCTTAGTGCCCCTTTATATGAAGGAATTCTTAACTTCTGCAAGTAAGCAGCTGTTCTTTGTGAACATCTGCAACAGGAGTGGCAGTTCTGCTTTCAGGTTCTTCTGAGCAGCCTGTTTTTGTATGTCTGTCTTAAAATTCATACTGTGGGTAGAATGAAACTTTAAAATCATTGCACTTTTGATTACATCACTACTGCTGCTTACTGCTCTACATGCTGATAACAATTCTGCCATCTGGTTCCACTGGGGACACTGCAGTGCAGTTCATTAGGAAATGGTGATTCAGCCAGGGTTTAAAAGCATTGTGTGAGGCTGAACATCCTATGAGATATGTTCTCTTTAGGGGACATCTCCAGCCACATCAGTGGCAGCAATGTAGTTGGTGCAGTTTGGAAATCTCTCTCTCATCCCCATGTCCCACAGCCTGGTTTGGCTGTCAAAGCCATTTTGGTGCTCTTGAGCTCACTTCCTTTTGGAGAACTCACAACAGGGACCTGGCCTCTGGGTGTGCACCAGGTGCCCTGCAGCTCCGAATGGTGACCTGGTCCATAGCAGTGGTCTCTTTCAGGCAGCTTGAAACCTGCCTGTGTGTTGGGGGATGTCTGGAGCTTCAGACAAGACTGAGCCTTCACATTTCCAGACTGTAAATACTGTAGGTATAGAAGTTTCATCACCTGTTCAATTCTGTGGATTCACTCCTACCCTACTGAATTATTTGCTGACACAGACATAGCTTCTGCTGCATTTGTTGACTGGAAAGACTGAAACTGTTCTTCATCTGATGCAATTGTAAACTAGGTTTAGATTAAACTTAGTTTGTTCATAACCTTGAAGTGTCAATTTTTGTGTGACAGTGTCAACTCTGAACTCTTTTTGTAAGGGGAAAATTTGCATCAGATTTTAACCAAAAAAAGACAGTTTTTCTTTTACAGCTAAAAGAAGAAAGGAACTGTGAATATGCACTTTATTCCTTCTGTGGAAACAAATGTTTAATACTTGGTAGGTTCTCTTATTGGCAATATTTTCTCTGCTACTGTGACTTGCTTACCTGTAACAGGTATTGCTCAGCATGATGTTAGCCATGTTCTCATCAGAAAAAAGGATCAGAGTGCTAATCATTTTCTTAAAGGATACATTTAGACTTTGCTGTGTATCTTTTCTTTGCAAATCGATAAAGTTGTGCAGGGGCAAATCTGTCAGATTTGTTCCTTTTCAGTCAAGAGGAGCATGTAGAGAGTTTTTTGCCTGACTAGCTGCAGTTTGAAATAAGGTCAGATTAGAAACAACTTCCAGCTTATGGGTTGTAAATATACCTACTAAGGTAGGTATAGTGTAGTTGGTTGGATGGTTTGGGAGGATACCTCCATATGCCCATAATGATTTGTAGTAATTTCAGTTTTGCCTTTAAATGTGCTTAATTTCAATTTCAAGTGTACACTGAGTACAGCTGTCTTAGGCATCAGTGAAAGAAATGAGAGATATTCCTTTAATAAGTAGCTTCCCAGTATGCAACTCATTTTGAGTTACCCTTCGAGATTATTTCAGAATTTACTTTAAAATAATTATATAGAAGGCTGAGCTGCAGCTTTGCCACACCACTGTGAATACAAGTAGCATTGTGAAGAGGGGCTCTGAAAATCACGTTCACTTTCTCTTTCTTAAGAAGTAAAAGTGCCCCCAAGAGGCCTTGTCAGTTACAGTGCAGCAGTGTGCTTGTGGTGTATCTGGAACCTAGGGTACTTTCTTCAAACACAGGGAACTGAGTTTTAGTCTCCTGAGGTAAAGAAAGGACTCGGCTTCCCTGGAGCTAATGTTCTTGTAACTGGCTAAAAGAAAATTAGGCTATCTCCTCTTTTGCAGATGAAGTGTTTATGAACCTAACTGAAAATTACAGCCACAAGCTCTTGAGTGCAGGAAAAATACTTACTCTTCATTCTCTAGGGCTGCTGTGGATGGAAAGTCCTTCTTTGTGCCTGCTCGAGCAGCCTCCCTGCCTGGTGTGCTGGCTTCCGTGGGTGGTGGTGTTACATCTGTTGCAGAGGCTGGGTACTAAAAGCTAAATGCCCAAAGGCAAAAACATTCAATTTGTTACTGTGCTGTGAAGGCACTAGAAGATTGAACTGTGCAGCAAAGGGCCTACAGATTAGCCTGGGATTTGGAATGCTGTCATGAAATGCTGTCATGCTGTCTTTTCCCAGGTGAGGCAGCACACCCAGTTGTAACAAGATATGTCAGTAAGACAATAAAAGGTACAAGGCTGCAATCAATTATGATTTTCTTTAAGGAAGAAAGGTGCCGTGTGTTTCCATTCAACCACAATTCCTGCTCAGCCTGTGACAGGGAGCCTGATGCTGCAGCTCTGAGGAAAGGGTCAGTTCAATTAAAGTTGTGCTCCAGGAGCACGGGAGCTGTGGCACAGCACCCACGGCCAAAGTCTGCACTGTACAGTGCCTGTGAGCTGCAGCCTCTGCTGCCCACCTGTCTGGGCACACGTGGTGCAAGTGTTGATTGAGCTGTTCTCCCTGTCCTGCCACATCTGTCTTAACCCAGGCACAACTAAGGCTGCTGCCCCAAATGCCCTGCTGGCTCTTCTGTTAATAACCTGCTATTTGGACAGTGACCTGGGTCTAACCATGCAGTAATAACTTCCACATAATTTGGAAATTAGGGAAACAGACTTGGAAAAGAAGCAAGGTAATTACTAAATAAATCAATATTCAAAACAGGAACAGATTTTAAAAATATATACATTTTCAACTTTGATGTGACACTTAAGGTTAATATCTGCATGCACACTGGACTAGAAATTGGAGCTTTCAGGAGCCATTAGCAGTTTTAAACTAAGTAGCAGGAAGAAAAATCTGCTTTATTCTTTCCTTTGATGTGATGTGATTGTCAAACTAGCTCTCAGATGCTGTAAAACTGGTGAGCTTTGCAAGTCTTTAACTTCACTGTAACAACAGGAACAATAGGTAGCAAAAACAATTAGCCAAAAAGCAGTTTTGATTACAGATTCCAAAGCTGAATATTAAGTTGGAAGGTTTCTATTTTAAGTTGGAAGGTTTCTGAAAAATAGTGGTGTTCGAAATCTTTGAATGGAATGTAAAGCTTATCTTGGGGTTTTTTTTCCCAGTGTGATACCATCAGCCGCATCTCGACTGTATGTGATAGGACAGATTTGTCTGCTCTGAAATAAATTGCTAAAGATTATCCTTCCTCTCCAAGTTCTTGTAGGTTTTGGTCTTACTAGTATTAAGGTAGATAATAGGAAAAGATAAATCTACCATCTGCCAGATCTTGACTTTTTTTATCTTAGCTGTGGGCATTAAAAAAAGGCTTTTTCCCATTCTCTTTGCAACATATTTTATGTATTTGAAGAGCATCTCCAGACTGTAGCTGTCTGATTAAAGACTGAATACTGCAATTCCAATCTCTACATGAAATCCAATACTCTAAATAATTTGCTTACGTCCTACTTTTTGGTCTCTGCTTATCTCAAGATGCTTGTTTTTCTCTGTATATTGTTCATTTCAGCCCTGATGATACTGCAGGCTGTCATGATGTTAGGCTGGTACTTGGATTTCCTTTTGCTACAATCTGATCTTGATTGTAATAATATTCTCTAGTATTATTTTCATCAGCTATCAGGAATTTTTAAACCCATGCTAAACTAAGGAGATAAAACTAACCAACCAGCCACTGCTAGGTATGTGTGCCTGATGTTATCTTTCCCTACTGACAAAAAGTGTACAAAAAACGAGACCATCTATATCCTAATAATGTGGACCAGCCAGCACATGGATTCTGAACTGAGAGCATCTTAGCATGAAAAGATGGGCTGCTGCAAACTTTTCCAGGGCAATGAATTGAATCCTTGTTATCTACAATATTGTGCCAACAACAGGCAATTTGTTTTTCAGTAGGTACTGTTGTCAGTTAAAACTGAGGAGTGGAAATGCACCACCCTGTTTTGTGCTAGGAAGCACTTAATATGATGCTTTCCTAAAGGAAAAGGAATTAAAGATCAATCAGCTGACAAGCTCTGAAGTGCATCTCACCTGGTGAAAACGGAATGGTAGCTGGTGTAACATCCATGCAAGCACTTTCCATATGTCTCAATATGTGTAGGGACAGATCTCCTCCACCAAGCTACCCAGAATTGCTTTTAAAGTATAACAAAAGTGTGAGTCATTCAAGGGCCTGTTTAAAGTTCCTGTAGGCATGTACTGAGTATGAAAGGTTCTTCAGCTGTCCTTGGTGCCCGGAGCTGGCTCAACTGCAAAAGGCTAGAGATGCTGCTATGAAAAAAAGTGCCATATGCTCACGAAGAATTGAAGTGCTGCTCCTGTTCCAAGGCTTTGCTGGAAGGAAAAGGTTTCTGCATGACTGATTCTCTGGGTGCAACAGAATTTGTAAATCAGTACATGTCTTTTCCCAGTTCATTGCTAAACTTAGTGGGCCATCATCTTCTCTTTAAGAATTTGTCTACCTTTCCTTAGCTCTTTCAGCTGGAAACAGTGTGCCTTGCAGTCCTACCAGTAGTTGATGTAGCCAGAGTTACTCCACCTGAATGTAAATGACGAAGGGGGGAAGTGTGCCAGTATATAATTTCCCAAGGAATAAATCCAGCTACCTGATACTTCACCCTCCTGGTAAGGTCCTTTTGGACATAGTAAAGTTGCTACCCAGGTTGTACCTGCTGAGAGAGAATGGTAACCCAGTGCCTAGTGTCAAAACACAGGTGATGACAGCATTGAGAAACAGGGCACTAGCAGATACAATCTGGGAAATCTCACAGTCAAGGATTATTGTTCTAGGAATAATGAAAGTTACCAACAAAGTAACATACCCGAGTAAAAGAGGTTCCAAGGTCATCTGTAACAGTGGGTTTTCAATGCAGCTGATGGGTTTGCTACAATCATCTGGCAGTCCTGTGGTGATCACCACGGAAGGTGAGCAGCAGCCATTATTATATCTTTTTCTATACTTTCATTACTATATTCCTTTTCAGAATCTCTCCTAGTTTTTAGATGTAGGGAAAAGCCCCTTCAATACAGCTATTTGTGCCTTACCAGCAAGGTTAAAAAATGCTGAGCAGAACAAAGCAGAAGCATATGGGTGAAGCTCCCTGCTTGCCCACCAGGGTTTTCATCTTGTTCCTCTTCCCTGCTGCCATGCAGAGCAACTGATTCAGTCAGCAGCATGAAGACAAACTGGCTTCTTTACCTGCACTGATGGTGTCTAAACAGAAAGTGAAGCAAGCCCAAACTGGAGTCAAATGTAAATTAGCATCCATCAGATGTGTGTTTGTCAGGTACCAAGACCAGAACAGAAAAATTTCAGTTGGAACAACCAAGAGGAAGGTATGCCATTGAAACAAATCAGCCAGAGCAGACCTGGGATAGCCTGTAGGACAGGCATTCCTAAAGGATTTCCAATCTCAAGTGAAGAATATAAAAGTGTAAAATAGAAAAGATAAAGACTTGGGGAATAGTCTGTATCTCATGATAGAAAAGGCCTACCAGCTAATTTTATGGGGGGGAGAGGGCAAGAAAAATACACAGATATCTCTAGTAAAAGCAATGGAGGAAGCCAAAGAATGTATTTTCTTCCTTTCTGAAGGCAAATGGCTGAATAGCAGAAGCAGGAATGAAAATAAGTCTTGTTTCTAAGGGATGATATATGGGAAGGGCAGGGTGTATTGAGAAGGGAAGGAATTGAAGGCCACTCTGAGAATTACTTACCTGTATCTAAGCCCAGAGAAGCTCAGATTTCTAGAAGCACTTGATCTTTCAATCTGATGTCAAACGAGTTTAACAAATATGATGTTACAAGTATCCAATGATGCCGGAGATCCCATGTTAGTGGCTACATGTATTGTTCTTCCTTCTCCATCACAGCTTTCTGTTTGCAAAGGAGAATATGGACAAAGTCCATACACAGTCTATAATACTGTAGTATCATAGTGTCATGTGTAGTGTAGTATGACATCACATGTCATACTGTAGTGGCAAGTGTCATGAAAGAAACCATCAGGGAATGAGTAATACTGTATCTACTGCAGATTTCAGGAATGGGTAGTAACTGAGGCCAGGCATATGTACTGAATAATGGGACTGCAGGTATCCAGTGGTGCTTGGAATACAAACACACCTTGTTCTCAACAAGTGGGTCTGGTATATGTGAGACATGCCAGTGTTTCCTGGGTTGTAGGCACCCACTTCACTCCTGCATCTGCACCAGTCTTGGCTAAGGCTGTCCAATCACACTCAGCTGTGTAGTAAATTCAGAGCTGCATGGTAAGAGATAGTAAGTAGGCTACCAGCCAGCAGTAATTTATAACAGAGAAAGTAATTTTATGTAGTACTTACCAACAGCAGCAAGTGTGAGAAGGAAGAAAATCTTCTTAAACAGGTGACTTCATCACCATACCCTTCTGTGTTCTTCACAAACAGAAGCAGGCTGAACAAAAAAATTTTTATATAAAAGCATAGATATAATGTAGAATTCACCTAGGCCTGAGTTTGGCCAAAGAGTACACATTTTATTTGAAAAATGTAGAAGAAAAGAGAAAAGCTATTGAGATTAAGAGGGGAAAGAAGGCCTACTGTGAAATCAATAAAACTAGTGATTAGATTAGATATTAGAAAGAAATTCTTTGCTGTTAGGGTGGTGAGGCACTGGAAGAGGTTGTCCAGAGAAGTTGTGGATGCCCCATTTCCTGGCAGTGTTCAAGCCCAAGTTGAAGAGAGCTTTAAGCATCCTGATCTAGTGGAAGGGACAGTGGGTTGGAACTAGATTATATTTAAGGACCCTTCCAGCCCAAATTCTGTGATATGATGTTCCATGATATTTCTTCTTGAAATTATTTCAGGTAACGAGTATCAGCATCCCACTTCAATGCAAGATACGCCATTGGATGCAACAATTAACACTAAGTTTGTTTTAGGTTGCTGGGCAACCCTGGGCTCTGTATTATTGGCAAGCTTCATTCTCTCTTTCCTGGACCCATCACCTGCCCGCACAGGACCTAAGACAAGCTGCAGGGTCTGTCAGATCCTCCTAACTTAACAAAAACATTTTAAAGACAAAGGCTTGCTCTGAAATGTCACTTTTGCAGCCAGGAGACTTGAGAAATGGCCATCATGATTTTTCCTTTCCAGAACTCTCTTTCTCCTTAACAGACTACACCAGGGTCATCGACAAGGCTTTCTTAAATGTAATATGGTACAGTGATTGCATCACTACTAAAAGGGTAGGCAGGATGGACTGAATTAAAGGATGCTGTGAGAAAGGTATTTGGATCTGAAGAATGACTGCTGAGTGCAGAATAAAGAAGGCTATGACCCAGCAAGAATAGATCAAGCAAAACTGAAGAGCAAAGGGGGGAAGAAAGTGGGATATGATGAAGCCAACATGTAAGACAGACAATTGGTCTGTAGCCTAAATTTAAAGACAAGCTAATAGGGACCTTTATCTGTGGAGAAGGTAAGAAGAGGCTCTATGCAGGAGGTTTTCTCAGCAATGGTATACTGGATGGGGGGTGGAGAGGCAAGACAAGCAAGCAAAGGAGAAAAGAATTGCATCACACAAGGAGAAGGGATATCTTGGTTCTTGATTTTGCAAAGGTTTAACAAGATGTGGCTTGGGAGCCAAATCTAGTTGTCATATGAGTAAATGACATGCCATTTACATGCTACCTGCTTCCATGGCTTGCTCAATCCCTTCCTGCCTACAGCAGAGCGGTTCTTGTCCTCTGTAATCATTGCCAGCATCAAGCAGCAATAATTACCTGTACATGATCCAGCACTGTGACTGCTCTGTTTCCTTCCTCTGAATTTCTGGAGATTAAGTAAAATGTAACTGCCAGTGGATTTCTGTGCTTCTACCAATACATAGCAGGTAAAGATACCTTGTTGCAAATTCTAGAGGAAAAATAAGCTACACTCTGCTAATTGCAGATTTCAGATGGGAGTTGAGACCTTTTTCTCACTTTAAAAAGTCTTTTCATTAAATATAATATCAATACTCACTAAAATGAAGATCACGCTGAGCATATTTTTCCTTTAAAAAAGAAGGTCAAGATACCAAACAGTAAAAAAGGCCATGTCTTCTACATCTCCCACAAATGCATCTCTTTAAAAAAAAAAAAAAAAAAAAAAAAAGTTGATTTACTGATTGATTTCAGTCGAAGGCATGGATGTGGGCAGCAGAGAGCAGAGCTTTTGTCCTTTTCCTCAACCTCAGTAGGGGAGGGAGAAACCAGTGCTGGTTCCCTCCGGGCTTTTTGCCATCTGTCTCTGTCTCCCTGTTTCTCCCACAGCCTCCTGTGACGTACACAACATGTGTGGATGCAGATGCCAGACTCTCTTTTGACCAGGGGCCAGGCTCGCAGCTCGCATGATTCCTTTATGAATCCTAAGCACGTACCATCTTGTACAAATACTGACGTGCCTTGCTCCAACACCTTTTACACAGAAGCTTAATAAAATACCTCAGTGAATGCGCGTGTCCACTTCACAAAAGTACCTAAGTGCTCCTGGGGGATATTTCCATGGATTTAAAATAACCCCAAACAATTTACTTTATCAAATGTGTGTGTTTGGGGTGGGCACTTCATCACCTTCATGCCTAAGTGTGCTGACACTCAGGATGAAATTCCCACCTCATTTTCAGGGGAAAAAAGGAATTAGGCAAAAAAGCAGCAGAAGAAAATAGGTTTGGAATTTTTTGATTGTTTTGTTTGCTTTTGGGGGTGTTTTGTTTGTTTGTTGGGGGGCAGGGGGTTGCTTGTTTTTTGTTGTTGTTGTTTTGGGTTTTTTTGTTCTTTTTGGAATTTGGTTGGGGTTTTCTTTCTGATTATGAATTATCTTGAACACTACCCAAAAATACTGAAACTCTGCTCTGAGTTGCACTAGCTATTTACCAACACCTTCCTTTGCTCTCTCTTTGCACATCTGATTCTTAACTGAGCCAGTTCTAACCTGGGTTTTGTTACCTGTCTTGCAATTATGCAGTGGGTTGGTTGAATTTTTTGTCAGTAAAGATCTTAAAACAACTTTCAGGCAGGCTTTCCTCCTTCCCATGCAACTACCCTGACACATTATACAGCACCCACTTTTCTGGAAGAGTACCCACAGCCATGGACAACATTTTGTTAATAATGGAGACAATTTTTTGAAGATTTTTGACAAGTGGTGCTCAAGGCATATTTGACCTTTCCCCATTAGTACTGGTGGCATGTTTTTAAATATTACTGTCTTTAAGCTGAAGATTATTCCTGTAATACTGTAATATCCCACTTTTAGAATGGGGAACAGAAACTTCAGCCTGGACACACTGTTCAGAAGTCTCTAGTTGTATACTTTTGCAATATCTTTGTTTTAATAAAAATACATCAATTGTAAATTAAGCACAATTTTTTATTTCAGTGTTTCTTAGCATATTTTCAATTCTTTGGATTGTGACTAAGTACTGTGTGTATTTAAGTTGGAAACAGATTTTTGGTATGTGATTAAGGCATTTTATGCAGACTTTGGTATGTCTGAAAAGTGCTGTGTACGGGATCCCATGAACTCTCCTCCAGTGCTTCCACTCACATTGGCACACTGCTTCTCAACCATTGCTGAATCCAGCTTATACTGCCATCTCTAGTTCAACCCTGATATTGTTTCATATGCAGCTGATACGCTTCATAGGTGCACTGTATGCATTTATATGGACGTAAATTCACATCTGGACACAGGCATGTATATGTATGTATGTTGTTGTTCAACATACATCTAGATTAAAAAACTGCTTAATGGAGTCAGCTGCTAATGAGGCATCAGCTGAAGGTCAGGGGGATGTGTGGCTCCTTAGAACCAAGTTGACAATGTTTCTCACTGTTCACATATATATGTGGAGCTCATGTAGGTCTCATTTATGCCCTTGCTGAATGTCCTTGGCACTAGTGTACCTGGTCTTTTGGCTGCCAAGACCCCAATGCAATCTTATTTTATAGCCAGGTTCCAAGAACACATTATGGGCCTAGAAAAGGTCTCTCATTCTGATCTCTGAAATTATCAGACAGAAGATATTTTAAGGTTTACTAAAACACCCAAACATTAAAAACCCGACTACTTTGGATCTTGGACTACTTTGGACTCATAAAAAGATTGAGTGGGCAAAATTTTCAAACTGGACTTTTGCTGCACAGTTGTCCCATCTATTCTTATTTGCCAGGACCCAAGCTCAAGAAAATGTCTTCTTCTGAGAAGAAACAAAACTTCACTGTACCTCATGTTTAGTAACTGTCATCGCTTCTGCTTCCTGATTTCATTTAGCAAAGTCATCAACAGTCATATGAGAAATTAGGAACTCTGAACTGAACAAATTAGTAGTGTTTGCACTTACAGGTATTATTTTGAGGTGGGAGCTGAGGCCTTGTGTGAGAAAACTCTAAACACATGCGATAATTGAGTGGAAAATCTTAGCAGAAAGGTAAAACACTATTTCCAAAATTATGTTTGTCCAGTGATTCACGTCAGCTGTATTGTGACATATTTTGACTTAGCAAATGAGTGCCTGAAGCCAGGTGACACTCAAAATGGTGTCTGAACAGTAGTACTGAACAACTTGCTTCTGACTTGTGAAATGCGTATTTCAAGGCTTTGTATTTACTTGGAATTTAATTCAAACAGAACTGAGAGACAAGAGATAATTTGTATTAAACAGAGCCTGAACAGCAAACTTGCCTTGAGTGTCAGCTTAGGTGCTTCCCTAAAATGAACAGCAGAAATGTAATTTGTCAAATTACAAAAGCTAGTCAAGAGTCAAAATATCCAGTGCATAATTGCTTGTCACCTCATGCAAATATTTGGATTTGGACACACGCTTTTTATTTCCTGAGGATTTTGGGGGGTTTATTTGGGTTTTTTGTTGGGCTGGTTTTTTGGGGGTTTTGGGGGTGTTGGTGTTTTTGTTTGTTTGATTGTTTTTTTTTTGTTTGGTTTGTGCCACTGTTTTTGCTGTTATGTTTGCTTGTGTTTGGTTTTTTTTGTTGGATTTTTCTTTGTATAGCACCCAACGAGAAATCCATATTATTTAAATACCTTTTGCTCATTGTAAAAACACTGGAGATCTGGAAGTGAAATGCATAACATTACTAGAAAGTATTAATAACTTCTGTAATTTCAGAGGAAGAAGAAGCAGTGGTGCTTAGAGGAAGGAAGGCATAAAATTAATAACTGGGCTTTAAGTGGGCACAGTTCATAGTGTTTTGATCTTCCAGTAATACAAGAGATACAAAGAAAGCAAAGCAGGAGGAACCAACGCAATTCACTCCTGTCTTTCAATAAAAGACAACAGAATGAAAAGTTGTTTATAATAAGAAGCTTTGGAAAAGTCCTATACACCATCTCTATCTTTCATACATAAAAGAAATTGGTCATAGTTTTTTAAGATAAGCACTAATATACGGAAAATTTAAATATGTAGAGGAAAATTTATAAAAGTAAAAAATTGCCTACTGCCTTAGTCTTTTTGCTAATACATGAGAAAATGTGAGAGGAATATTTTGCTTTATAAATAACTGCATGATTGAGTAAGGTTGAGGTTTTTCAGATGCGACCTAATGTATTAGGAATTTCTTCCCTTTATAACTGGAGGGGGAAGCTGAACATTTGAAATATAGTACGTAATTAAACTATAAATGACCTTTTATGTAGTTAATCTATGTTAATCTATTAATTTATGTAGTATATTCTAATTTTTTAAAGTTTTGTGAATTATTAAACTTCTGTCAGTCCTGCATGAATATTCTTATATGGAGACCATGGTCCCTTAATCAGAAGATCCTGTCACCATCAAATGCAGAATACACAGCCAGTCTTCCTCATCCAGCTTCAAGTCCCGCAGTAGTCTGGAAGAACAAATTTTGTGCCTTTGCTACCATGAGGAAATATGAATTTGTACAGCTACAGATTTATTTTGGTTTAATGCCTTTGGGTATTGTAAACATTCTAGGAAAGCTACTATGTTTTTCTCTGTGATGTCTATTTCTTTGGCAGACTAGAAAATCTCAGGTCGGAGTGGTTACTACCAGTTTAAGAAATTTTCAAGGATTTTTTGTTCTTTTAGTAACACTTTGTAAATAGTACCCGGTTCTTAAGATGCTGGAGTGTTATCCCACTGGATACGGACTGTGGAAACCCAGGAGAGAGGGAAAGAGATCCAAACAAATGGCAGTATGTGGTGCATATTTACTTAAATGTTTGTAAGCTGTGCGACAACACCAAAAAAAACAGGGATCGGACGTGTTTACCGACCTGAATTTTTATCACGTTCTGCTGTCAAATCTTGTTTCATGAATAAATACCTCATTCATAGAAGAAGCAACATATATTTCTCAAAAGTACAATTTAATGACTTGAAGTTTACGCTTTACTGACTCTATTTGAATGAGACACATATCTGGTGGGTGCCTTCCCCGCCCCTGGCAGGGGGGTTGGAACTAGACACGGCTCTCTTCCCACACATTTATTGCGCCATACAGTTATCTTCCAAGGAGGAGTTTTGCAGTTCAGGACTCTGCTGGGCACCAACACACGCACGCACGCACGCTTCTATACTTGTTTCATTATCCAAGGAAGAAGCTCAGAAGAGTCAACAACAACAAAAAAAAACATCCTAAGCCCTTTATAGGCTTGAAGTCCTGTTGCGCGGTGAAAATGCCGACAGAAATCATAGTTCAAGATCGTTAAAGATGTGGGGGGAGAAGGTTCTCGGCCTTTCAGCCGCGCGGTGCCCCGGCTCAGCTGTGGCCGCCCGCCGCCGTTCCCGCACCCTCCGCCGTGCCCCTCACCCTCTGCCGTGCCCCTCACCCTCCGCCGTTCCCGCACCCTCCGCCGTGCCCCTCACCCTCCGCCGTGCCCTTAGCCTCCGCCGTTCCCGCGGCAGGGAGGGCGCGGGCAGGGCCGGGGTGCCGAGCGCCGGGGCCGAGCCGCGGGGCGCGGCCGACCGCGGCTGGGGGCAGGTCCGGCTCTGGCACCGCAGCACGTCCCCAGCCGCTCGGCCGAGGTAGCTCGCAGGAGTCCATTTTAGCGGGCCAGCCTCGCCGAGGCTCGGCGGGCGCGGCGGAGGGCGGGGGCAAGGCCGGCAGCGCCCCCGGGGCACCCGCAGCGCCCGGCGGGCGGTGCGAGCGGCGGGCGGGGAGAGAGAGGCGGCCCGGCCAGCCAGAGGGGTGAACCATCCCACAAACACACGCTGAGAGCTCGTGGCAGCAGAGAGCAGCGTTTGGGTTGGTTTCCCCCCACTCTCCGTCCGTCCGTCCGTTCCCCCCCCCTCTTTTTTTTTTTTTTCTCTTTTCTCTCCAAAAAACATGGCTGAAGCTGGGACGGGCTTTTTGGAACAGCTCAAGTCTTGCATCGTCTGGTCCTGGACTTACCTCTGGACGCTGTGGTTCTTCATCATGCTCTTCCTCGTCTACATCTTAAGGGTGCCGCTGAAGATCAATGACAATTTAACCACAGGTAGGCTGTGATCCCCGTGCCCTGCCCGGGGGCGGCTCAGCCGGGGCTGCCCGTGGGGAGTGCCCAGCGCCGCCCCCTCCGTGCTCGAGCGCTCCCTTAGGCTGTTTGTACTGTTCCTATTGTGCTCAAGCGTTTTTATTTACCGGGATTACAACTTTAACTGCGTTTCTGATAAAAATTAGATCTCAGCTACTTTTTCTGAATGGTAATAAATAATAAGAGTGCAAGTTCGCCGGAAGAATATCGCTGTTGCAATGGACTTTGCTTTGGGTGCTCAGGCTCGCTAAGGTAGTGTGCCACTGCTCGTACTGAATCAGCAGTAACTTACGGACTGTTAGCCGGTCTGGATTGGGCAGTTATGGCTTTATCTTGAAATTGCTTATTTTTCCTACCCATCTACTTTGATAATGTAATTTCTGGCCCCCTCACCGTGCCACCCCCACGCTGGAGAAGACAAAATTAGTTTTGGGGCAGATGAGATGTAAACCATGTGGCATCCGTGCTGCTGGGAAGTTAAACATTATCTGAGCGTTTTTCACCCGTCCCTCTGGCCTGTTCTCATTTGATAAGCCTCTGGCAATTCCAGCATGAAAGAAGAATTAAAAAAAAAAGAAAATTCATCATACAGCAGCTTTCACTTTAGGCATAAATGCAATTATAAATTGCATTTATAAACTATAAACTTTGAATGCAGTTTTGGTCAGACTTTCACAATATGTCTTTGGACAATATCTTGGTTCTTTTGACATTGCTGCACACTGATTAGAAGAGGAAGTAATTTTTGTTGTTTGATTCTTAATGATTCATATAATGCGTACGTCCCAGGTAACCATTGCAGGCCGTGCTTGTCAAACAGAAATGTCAGAATGCTATTGCAAAAAATCACAGGTGTCCCTCTGAGAACTAATCAACCCCCTCTGATTTCTTCCTGCATTTGAATAAACTAATTCTTGATGCACTTTCTCATTTAAAATGTTACTCCAGCTGTGTCATCTTGCAGTTTATTGAAATGTCTCAAAATGCAAGTAAAATGAGGAATGAAATCTTTGAGGAGTTTAAAAAGGCTGAAGAAAGTCCCAAAGTGCCTGAAAAGGAAACTGAGAGCCTGAAAAGTCATGAAAGTGAGTTAGCAGGGAGAACTATAGGCACAGTATGGTCTTTGTGTGTCATCTGTTCCTAAATGGAATTTATTAAAAAATCAGTGCTGGTAATAACATGATCATTTTTTGTTTAGTTTTTTCCAAGTTTTTATGAATGAATTAAAACATTTTCATTTATTGTGTATTGTCTTCCCCTCCAACCCCTGCAACCCCTCCCAGCTGACAGTTGGATTCTACTTCCATTAATTTAAGGTCGATCATGAAGTACCACGGCAACTGATGATGTGATACCAGTCACATTTATTTCAGTGATGCGAAAATGAATGTGGAAATGTTGCTACTAAAATTTCAATGTGACATAAAGAAATAGTAGGGTGATTAAAAACAATGACTGGGTATTTTCCCAGAACAGGCTGGATCTGTTGGTGAGTTAAGGTCAAATAAACTGGTTTTCAGTACCACCAGAGGCAGGCTTAGTCAGCCAGTTAAAAAACTGCAGTTCCACAGGTGTAATTTGTACTTCATGAAATAGTGATTTAGAAAGGTTTTAGAGATTTGGATCAAACGGAGTCCACAGTGGGTTGCTTTGATACAAAGGACTAGTGTGGCATGTATGGGAGGGCACCTGCCACAAAGACCTGGTGCTTGCTGCTGCTGTATGATTTTGTTTTTCCATGCCTAGTGTATTTTTAAAAGGAAGTGGAAAAGCTCGAGAAGATAGTGGAAAAATGATTCCAGAGCTGGAGACAAGCATCAGAATAAGATTACAGTAAGGCGTTATTGTCATGAAGAGAGAGAAAGAAATGGCCTTTTAATATTGAAAAGAATTATAAGAATTGATGACTAGAAGGAGAGGGCAAACTCAATTTTGTCATAATTAGGCATTAATTTTTAGCAAACTTGGATCAGCTGATAAAAGAACCTTTGGGATTTGCCTGTCTGAAAGTCTTGAAATCAGATGGTGAAATAGGAATCACTAGTGTCCATGCAGCCTTAAATTGCATTTTAACAAGGACCGGGCTGCAAAGTATGCACCACTGGCAGTCAGAGTCATTGCAGATGGTTTCACCAAATAGACAGATGGTTGGTCACTTGTATCAGAACGTCTGAGTAAGAAGTGTGGGGTCTTTTTTCCGTCTTTCAATGTTGTACAGATGTGCACACCCGAGGATTAATGCATGTTGGTCATCCCATGTGTTTCAGTGAGCTCCCAGGCTTGAAGGTCCTCAGTTTGGCCAAGCATAATTTCCAGTGTCCTCAGTGGAGTACATTATTGTGATATACCCAAAGGGAAATCTAGTCTAGAAAATATTAATGTTAATTCTGATTGTGGGGTTTTTTCATGTGGTTTTTTTTTTCATTTTTTAAAAGTTTGATGTCCAGATGAAATAATAAAATTATGAATAGGAGAGTTTGAAATATTGTACCATACCATTAGCCAGGAGGCAAGAGAGGACACTTAATATGCCAGGCTAGAATATTAAATACAGAATAAGCTGTTGAGGAAGTGGATGTTATCATCTTACTCCAAAATAATTAAACATGCCTATTTTATATAACATGCTGTATTTTCTTCCCATGTTGGCACTTGCACGTCTTCTGAATGCCACACTAATCTGAGCTAAGACACACCTCTTCTAAAAATGTGCTTGTTTTCCCTGACATAAGAGTTTGGGTTTCTAGTCAAGTCCTAAGAAGGAAAGAGGCACTTAAGTTAAACAGTTTCTGGTGATTTTATTTATCCTTTCAAAGTGCAACAGAAAGACGGATTTAATGACACAGCATTAAGTGTGACTGGCTTATGACAAGGCAGACAGGAGGAAACCTCTGGCTTGCCGAGTGTAGAGAAATCAGATAAACTGATTTCCTAAAAGCGTGAAGAATAAATACACGGGTATGAGCTCTGGGCCGAATCTGGCTCCCTTGGTGTGTGTAGTATTTTTATTCAGCTGTGCTGGAGCAAGGCCCTGTGGTGTTACCAGCTGAGCTGCTAGGGAGGGGAGCATTAGAAGCCTGCAGAATAGAAAAAAAACAAGTGAAGTTGTCGTGGCCGGCCCCTGAGGTCAGCAAGTGCAGGGTAGCCACAGTTGGAAGAGCGAGACTGCATCACCTTGTGGTGGCGAGGACAGAGCTGGTATCTGAGGAACATGGTATATTTCTTCATTATAAATTTTTAAAAACTATTATTATGACACTCCTACTGAAATAAATGGCCAAAATTTTAATTAATGTGGGATTTGTGATCAGGTAATAGACTTCTTAAAGCCCAGCACCTGAACCACTGCACATGGTGCTGGCCCTATCGGGAGGGAAGAGGCTGGTGTTGAGCAGGGCTGGCAGCACTGGCAATCACCAGGTCCCCACTCACCCCTGTGGTTTGTGTGGCCAGGGGCTGAAGTGGACATATTCAAAGTCCTGTAAATTTAGGAGAACAACACTTTGTCCAAGAATCTCTCAGAAGACACAAAATGGAGAGGTTTTTTAGTCAGCCTGGTCCACCTCCAATGTGTTCACCAGTGTGTGCATTGCACTGACTTCAGGAAGCAAAGCACTTGGAAAAGACCCATCTTAGGAAACTATCTTACGTTAAACCGTGCAAGAAAGCTGAGGGTGATTTGATTAGCAGAAATACTGCAGGAGATGGAGAGATGGAGAGATGGAGAGATGGAGCCTGCCCCTCAAGTTTGGGCTATGCTGTCTTAGGGTGGTGGCTGCTGTCAGCAAAGCTCATCTCATCTTTCTGATCTTCCCTTTCTGGGCTTCCTGACTCTGCAGATCTATACTGTGCCTTAGTGTAATGTGCTCCAATAAGCTGCAGTGTGAGAAGAAAAGCACCTTTTCATTCCCATGGTCTCAAGTTCAAGTAGCCGCAGAAAAAATTTGCCTGTTATTAAAATATAACTAATTTCACTTTTTTTCCTGCTGCTGATAATTTGGCCATGTGGAGCTGCCTGTGCATAAGCTGTGGTAATAAACCACCCTTAGGACAGAAGGGTTTTTTGGGAGCTGGGTGTGTGGGAGTATGTCCTCCCTGGGCTGGGGGTCACACCTGCAGCTGCTGGAGCTGGGGCTGCCAGTGCCTGCTCAGCCTCTGAAGCCACCGCTGTTGAGGTGTGTTTGCTGTGATAGCATCTTGACAGCCAGTCAGGAGGTATTGTTCCCCTTCATAAATTCAAGCTAGTGCAGTTAATCATGAGGGTTGGAAAACATTAACCTGACAAAGGCCAGGGAGTTCCAGATAGTTTGAAAACCAGTGAACAGATTCTTTCTTTTAAGAAGAACTAAAGGACAGTTAGTTTTAGTTTTGCAGACTTGCTGGTAGTTGTTTGGTCTTTCTTCAAAGCTGCTGTCGTTGTGATGGGTTTCCCTGTAAGCATCTGCTGAGCTACAGAAGTGAGTGTGGTGGTGAGCTAGTCAACAGAAAACCTGCAGTAAAACTCTCATGCCACCACAGGAGATGGAAGAATTCTTAACTCCCTGCAAGTGCCATGTAGATTTATTTGGGGTATTTTTAAGAACTTGACTGTTGAAAGTAAAATTTCAAATGCATGACCACTTCTGTCAAGGTCAGCATCAATCCTGCACATGAAATTCACAGAATCAGTTACAGATAGATAGTTTGCTCACTGGCCCAAAATCACTTGCATTACTTTTTGCATTTCTTAGAATGTAAATTAAATACTTAGTAAATACTGATCTTATTTTCTACTTAGTGGAATTAAAATAAACAGTGTTTTCTTAACTGTTAACCCCTCTCTTCAGTTGTATCACTTAAAGCACCACAAAGTACTTGTAGTTGCTGCTGAGCCTCCAGACAGGGTTTGGATGTTAGAGGATTTTTCGGTCTGCTTTTCTGCGTTTTGCAAAAGTTAGTTTTTACTGCTGTAGGCTAATATTCCGGAAGTTATTATAAAACAGGTTTTAACTGTTTTAAGCATGTGTATTTTCATCATGGTACACTTGGAAACACTCCCTTTAATCTTTTTATGGAAGAGATTATGATGTGCATGAAAGTAGTATGTTACTTCTGACAAAAAGTAGACAAATCTTTGTAGATTAAACTAGGGATTCTTGGGGGAAAAGCCGTATCAAAACTTGCTGGATTAATTTCCAATGGATGCAGTATACAATGATACCTGTTTTCTATGAATTTCTTCACCATTTCTTCTTGACTTTTTGGTTGAGCTAAATTTTTCAGTCAGCATCAGATACTGGAAGCAGAGTGAAGTTTGTAGGAAATGCAAGGTTTTTAGAAAATACTGTTTTAAGAAATTGACTGTCATACTGCAAAAGCTCTAGAAGATTTGCAGTCAGTATTTCAGGGGAAATGTGCAAGTCAGAACCTTCAAAATAATACTTGATAACATCTTGAGTGAGCTTACTGTAATACTGACTGATATACAGTCATGGAGCTGTACTACCATCTTCTAACTGAAGTCTAGTGTCCTCTGTGTGCTAATGAGAATCTGAGGAAATGCTCTTAAAACTGCATGTGGGATTTTCCCAAAGCATCACTTGTGCCTGGACAAATTTAGCCCAAAAGGACATAAGGGCTTCCATTATTCACAGGGGTTGTGGGTCCTAATTGTCTGAGTGGCTGCAAAAATACCACCATTCTAAATTAAAGAAAGAACTTAAAATATATATATTTTTGTGGCTATTTTACAAAGCAAATGCAAAAATCGAGATCATAAATTTTTATTTGTGAAAGACAAAAGAAGTGCTAACTGGTGTCAGTGCCTCAAGGACTGAAAAGAAAAGAGAGAAGTACATAATTCTCTGCCAAGGCTGTACATTAGATGAAAAATAGAAGGTCATGATGCCTGCCTGAGAGCAGCACCTGGCAGAAATTAGGAAATTATGTTTGATAAAACAGGGATTTTTGAGGGAATGACCTGCCTGTGTTTTAAAATGGATTATCATGAGAGGAGCTATGGAGAGTCTAGCAAAACCACACTGCTAGCCTAAGGAAGCTCAAGTTGTTTATCTAATTAGAGAGAAGCTACTTGGCAGTAGCTAAGGAGGTGTGAGAGCTTTAATCTAGTTGACAGACATATAGGGAGCTTCTTAAATATTTGGAGGTAAAATTCATGTTAAATTGTAAGAATTGGGACCCAAATCACCAGTGCTCTGAAGAAGCAGCCTGGCTGTGAGACGTGCAGTGCCCTTGCTTTAATAGAGAGCTGGTTGCTTATGTTATCAACTCGGTGGTGGGCAGAAAGTGCATAATAAAGTAGTCTTTAGTATAGGGAAGACAGATCTTAAAAAAGGGGTGGCTGTAAACTGAACCCAGAAAAATGCACATGCTAAGTATTTTTTATAAGTGATTTTTTCGAAGATGTGTTTTTGGACCTATCAGATATAGTATGGGATATTATGCCTCTTCATCTTTGGCTCTCATAGTATTAAGACCTTCAGTGTAATGAGTATTGCCAGGCTCTTCAGTGGGGAAGCTGGGAGTGAAATCTGAAGAGCTGTAGTAAACAGGAGAGCTGACTAGTTAAAACATTGTCATGCTGAGGTTTAAAAACTCCCACAGCCAGCTAAAAACACTTACTGGTGGTGTGCAGGTATGTTTTGCACAGAGGCTCTGACAGTCCCAGGTGTGCCAGGACTTTTGTGTGCATGCCAGAGGGTAGTCCCCACCGAGTCCAAGGTTTCTGTGCGTTGTCCAGTCAGCTGGCAACCTCTGTGCTTAAAGGAGAGTTATTTGTCTTGTTGGCAAGTGGTAAAGCAAATAAGACCACTTAAGTGGTGACTTAGGTTGGAAGGTCAAAGCAGTTTCTTCTGGATTGAAGGAATGAAGATTGCTGTCTAAAGCTAATGAAGCCTTTTGTGTGGCTGTCACAACAAGTCAGGATTCACCTTTTTTTATCCAAGATTAGTTATTTAAGAAGGTATATTATATTTAGCAAAATCAGGCCCTGCTCTAGATTCCTGTCAGAATGTTGAATACAATGGGGAGTTCTTTTGAACTGAACAGGGAGAACTAAGGCAAAGGGAAATGAAACCTTGATCCTGCAAACCCTCATTGGTTTAGTTTGTTCTGCAAGAATAGGCCCAGGGTTTTACTGCACAGGTGATTAACATGCATGAATTCTCAAAGACTTGGGCCTAAATATTTTACTAAGGTACTGCAGGGAGCCTGTAGCAATATGAGGGATGAGTCCCCAGTTATTTCTGCCCGAAGGTACTTTTTCCTCTTGTGGTTTGATGATCGCACCTAAGTTTTGCCTTTTTTTACCAGAGCTGTTTCAGGAACACACTTAGGGCATCTCTCATAGAATTTAGCATAATGCCTATCCTGGTCCTGTGGAGAGACTATGAGGTACTTGTGGGGATGTTACTCCTCTGTTGGCTATTAAAGGGGGTGGCTGAAGGCTCCTTCCACCTGTTTTTAAATTAGCTCTTTGTGAAACTGAAGGCATCTATTGAAAGATTGTGTTATAAACTCCAGCTTGTCCTCATGTCTGTGAAGTGTCGTGTGGATCAGTGATGCTGTGTAAATATTAATGAGTTAAAGTTGCTTTGTGAAATCCCAGCACAGGCTAATTGGATTTTTTTTGTGTGTGTCTCAGCCAGGCACTGCAGAAGGGCAACCAATTTTAACACCAAGAACACTAAGCTTAAGCAGCAATAATGCGTTTGAAGACAAGAGTTAATGTCACGCTTTCAATAGATAGAACAAACAAGTTGTAACTGTTAAGCCTGAGGAAAGGGCCTAAATTCAAAGTCCAAATCAAACCTCGCCAGCTGCTGAGAGAAGACAAAGATTTATTATTGTGGAGTCTAAACTGGAGATTTGTCACTGTGGTAGGCTCATTGCTTAAGCAATTTAGTGCATTTAAATATACCAATTAGAAGGATGAAAGCTATAGGGCAAAAATGAAGTGCAGTCATCTTCAAGATTCCTATTCTGTCCAGTGTGCCAACTGCAACCATGAGAACTAATTTCCAGCTCACTTTCTACAAATAAACTTGGCTTATTAAATGTCAGAGCTGTTAGGTTGAAATGCAGGGTCTTGTGCATAGTGGCAAGACACTCAGAGATCAAATTTAAAGCACAAGAAATGTTATCATCATCGTCATCATATTTTGTAAGACGGCCATTTATTTCTCAAGAAAATATGCTTGTAACCTGAGTATGTCATAGATGTTGGACTTCCTATAACTAAATGTTTTCATGACATGTCCTGTATGTTTATGCTGAGGGCTGAAAATTGTTTACAGCGTGGCTTGGTCTGAAGCAAGGTTATATGATCCACTAATGCACTTAATGTTCCATGTGAAATTTCTTTTGCTATTTTTAATACTGAAGTTAACTTGATAGCAGCGTACCCATCTGGTATGTTTTACACAAATCTCGGTTTAGAGTCCCAGGATACTCATTTCCTCAGTTTTCAGAGAGAAGGTTAAACCAGAGCCTGTCAGAGAAGGCTTGCAGCTGGCCTTCTGCCCCCTGTGCAGGGGACAAGGGGACACACAGTCCCAGGGTGACGCTCAAGATACTTCTTGAGCAGAAGCCAACTTTGTGCACAGCAGGATGCTGCAGCTGAGCTGATGAGCCCTCCCTGTGAAGAGAAGGACCTGGGGAAGTCTTGTGCAGGGCTGCACTGATGCACAGTTACTGATCTTAGAAGTCAGAAGTGTCTTCTCTATAGAGAAGTCTTCTATAGTGTCTTCTATATAGTGCTTGACTTGATGGATTTATCTGCCTCCTCGGAGTAGGCTCCTATATTGTGCTGCGTTGTTGTGAAAGTGCCTTCTGGTCCCTGCGTCTGACTATCCTGCTCGTTGGGTCAGGACAAAGGAGGATTGATACAAGCACAAGTGAATCGCTTTAGCAGTTAATATTGCCCTAGGTATTCCCAGAAATTCTTGTCAAGAATTTATGACTTAAAAGTGCTGATGACAGCGTTGTTAGCAGTCACCCCAAAAACCACATAGTTTGTGGGGAACACGAGTCCCAAGGAGCTGTGATTAGTTCCAAGATTTCTGAAGGATTTCCTCAGACCTGGCCAGGAGGGTTTGGCCTGTGTTACAGCTGAGAGTGTTTTGTCAGTGGCTCTGCAGAAGGCAGAGTTTCCACCCCTGATGTCTCCAGTGAGGAGTGTGTAGGGGCTGTGCTCTGCGGCACTGGAGAGGTGTACAGGCTTCTCTGGGTCCCTGACGCCAACACTCAGTCATATTTTACATTATCTTCCCATAAACTGCTACACTGAAAGATTTTTTTTCTAGAACTTGATAATTCTCATGGATAGAAGCTTTGTTCTCACTGTGGGTTAGATGTATTTATGGCTGGCTTGCACGTTGTTTGTGCTTGTGACAGCTCTCTCCCTTACCTGCAGAAGCAGCGGCACTACCATGAAGACTGGTTCCCAGTGCACTCACGTGGGATTTTTCCTGCCTGTCCATCCCTTATAAGATTGAGTCGATTGGGTTGTTCTTGCATGTTCTCCTAAAACTGCTGGGTGTCCTTGGTTCTGCTGGTAGTACTTTATTCTTTCGGTTTTCTGGCCATTTCATAACTGGGTTTGTACACTCTCCATCACATGCCAAGGTAGGGCTTTACTAAGTTTCTTATATAGTGTAATTAATCCTTCTCACCTTCCGGTGAAAATAGTTTTCCTTGCTGTTCCTTGCCTTTTGCCCCATTAACTTTGATACGGTGTCTGTGGCAGCTCATGCCAGGTGCCTTGTGCACCCCTGGTTTTGGTAATGAAAATCCTCTGTCAGGCTCAGTTGGCAGCTCCATGTGCTCTCCACACCATCCAGTGCTCCCAAGCTGGCTGCAGGTTTCTCCCTCTCCTGTTTTAACTAGCTTTCTACAGCACTGTCAGTACTTTACTGAAATCCAGACAGTTTAGAGCTACACATTTTTCTTGGTAAGAGAACTGAATATTTTTAGTAAAGGGGCACATCTGATTGGTCTGGCATGATTTATTTTGTGTTTTATCCTATATTTTCGTGTACCTCCATTGCTTAATTTATTGTTATCCTAAAGATTCTCAGTAACTTAGGTCTGCATTTTAAAAACAGAAATATGAAGTACTCTGGCATAATTTGGGGAAGTTGAACAGTTTATTAAAACTGTCTCAACATGGGGCTTGCTTTTACAAATGTAACTTCCCTCAACAAGTTGCTTTCTCTAATCTTACACTCAACCGTGTCTTGAACATGTTAAGTCCTTTGAATTAGATCTTGCTTTCTCCTGTCACAGTGTCTCTTTTCTTGCCCTTTAATTATTTTTTTCTCACCACATTCAACATTTTTGTTCCCACTCAAAAATGAAATAAGTATTCACTTTGGAAGCTACCATATCGTGCTTTTTACCTTGCTGTGTCCTTATTCATTTTGTTGAAATAATCTTGGCTTGTTGGATTTGTTGTGATATATTTGAACTGTTTTTGTACAGACCTTAAGGTATAACTTAGTCTGACTTTTTCAGATATAATTTTATTTCTCTGCCTTTTGTCCTCACAAAAGCAGAGGAAAATCTTTGGACATCCCCGGTCTTGCAGGTGTTATTTGTAAAGGCTGGTATTGCTTTATTTGAAGCCCTTAGCTGATAGACTGGTCTCATGGGGAAGAAATTGAAATTAACTTTCCATTACTATTTTGAGAAAGTCTGTGTTGCAATTCTGCTCTCCTTGAAGCAGTTGGCAAAGCTCCTACTGAGTTAAGGAAATGATAATGTTGCCCCAAGAGTTTTTTTTTTTAATACATTAGTCTCGATAGAAGAGAGTATATAGCATGAATGACTCTCATACACCTCCGAGCAATCTGAAATAAGTTTGCACATTTGCTGCCTTTCTGGATTTGAAACATGCCAGGTATCAAGACACGGAGAACTGATGGCAGTACAGGTTAAATAAAGGCATTTAGCATGAAAAGAAGTTGGCCTGTCTAAACCTAATCTGCAAAGTTTCTTACCTGCTTTTATGTTTAAAACTTTTTAATCAGTTTTCTTGCCACACTTTTTCATAACTCTTGAAGTTGCAATATAAATTTTCAGTTTTACAAGGTATCGTAGGTTTTCTGACAGTGTGATGAATTTTGCATTACGTAAGCCAAACCCAGTAATTAATAAACCACTCACAGAAAACTTTGGGTGCTTCAAGTACCATTCTACTCTTCTGTAAGTCAGGTAGACCTAAAAATCCCAATTTTTCTTCAGGCCACATTCAAACTGGTAATGACTGATTATGGAGCAATACTGTTACTGGGCGATTGTTTTTTGTTTCTGAGTAATATATATAGTAATATATAAAATATGTTATATATACAAAATATAATGATATACATTATATATAATATTTATGTTAGTAATATATATGTAATTAAATGCAGTGCTGTTCCCCTTGTGCATATCATTTGGGGTGCAGAGTCAGTGATGTACAGGACTAATTGGCATTGTTTGTTACTTTCCTTGGGTGAGCTAGTAATACAGGCTTGAAACAAATATCTTACAATATCTTCCTTACAAATCTGTCCTTCCCTAGGTGCAGTGGAGTTCCTGTTGCCCAGTGGCAGCAGTGTGTGGGTCAGGATGCTGCCATACTCTTTGCTGTGCTGTGGTGGCCCATGTTATGTGCTGGTGTGAGCGAGAGCAGCTGCCCTTTGGTTGTTGTAAGGTGGCTCCGTGGCTCTGAATGTCAGCCCAGCTTGGCTCACTCGGAGGACAGCTCCCACCCTGGGGATCACCCAAGATCTCAGCTCTTCCACTCTGGGTTATAACCCCTTTGCATATTGGCAGTGGACTCTTAGAGCTGGAGTTTGTGGTTTAGTCCAAGCTGAACACTGGAGACTTTCTTAGTCTGAAATAAACAACCAACAGTCCAAAAACCAGCCACAGAGAGCCCACAGACAGCTGCTCCCTGGCATACACAGCCCTCTGTACATTACCATCGTCCTCTTTCCAGTGCACACGTGATCCTTCTGCACGGGCACAAAAATCAATAATAAACAGTAAATGAATAACGAGAAGCCTGCCAACCAAAATCTCTCTTGTTTGCCTTCGTGTTTGTTTTCCTTTCCTAATCTAATGTGACAGAGAAGCATTTAAGGGAAAAGGATGCTGGGAATGATGACATTTTATAAAGTCTTTTCTCACAAATGCCTTTGTTTTAGGAGAGAGGGAGCTTGGTGGTACCCATGGTGGCCAACATTCCCTTGCAAAGCCTTGTGCTGCAGGCTACAGCCGTGGCTTCCTGGGCTTAGTCCCTCAGGAACATCTTGTTTAAGCATCAAAAATGCATGGCATTGATGCCATAGGTAGGGACATGACTGGTTCAGGGTGGGCTCTGCAGTTTTCAGGATATGTTTTTATTTATATGCAGAAGGCAGGTTTTCTCTGCCTTTGGTTTTCAAGGTGAAGATAAATTCTCATTAAAAGTATCTTTTCTGTTCTTGTTTGCAACATTAGTTTGTTTGGGATATGTGTTTTAAACACGGACTGGAATTATATCTTCAAGGCAATGTTTTCAGAAGCACCTGGGGTATTTAATTACCTGTGCTTTAGTCAGCCATTAGTTTACTTATTAACATGTACTTATTTATGTACTCTCTATACTAAGCATGGTAATAAACCAAACAATGCTTTGCTAACTGGAAGAAAAGCATTTAGTATCTGATACACAATGTATTAGGTGCATCTATAATGGCACAGTATTCTTTTACTCATGCTAGTGTAATTCTTTACATCACAGCCATTGCCTCTGCACGAAATTATGCTGTCAGTTTGGAATATAAGTTAATGTTAATGAGAGATGTGAGAATACCATCAAATAATAATAAACCTAAAATATGTGCCAGTTCAAACAAATTGGTTATGGTGTTTGCTTTCTGTGAATGCTGTAGTTCAGCAAGAACAACATTGACTGACTCAGGTCCTCAATGTTGTTCTTAAAATACAGGTCCCTCTGGTCTGATGATCGCCAGCACTGCGTGGCAGTAAAGGGGAAATGTCTGAGGTTTGAATACTGTTCTTAATTTATAGTGAACAAAATAAGTGGAATATTTACTTACAGAGACAGTTAACATTACTGTTTGGCATACTGCAGTTTTAAGTTTAGTAGAAAGGATTCATTGAATTTGAAATTGTAGTTTTGATATGCAAGATATTTTATCGTGCAGAAACTAACTAGAAGCCAGTGCACTGGAATTTGAGTAATTTCCATTTCCTAGTGGTTGTTATTCAGCTGGGAACAGTGAGATCAGATTTTTGTTCTGTGCTGTTAGTTTGTACAAGTTCTCTTTTCCCTTGTCTTCGGTGGTTGCCTTCCAGTCTTTTCCTTAGTGCTTGAGCCAGCCCTTCACCGTGTCTTGCCTCAGCTGCCATAAGTAGATTTTGCATTTGATACTCAGTAATGTAGCAGAAGTAGAAAAGGCTTGTACAGTTCTCGCACTAGAGGGCATCCTTTTAAAGACACGGGAGTCATGCCGGGACGAGGAGAGGCAGCTGCGGCCTGTGGGGAATGAAAATGAAGTCTGTTCCAAACCTGGTCCCAGACCTGGGTGTGCCTGCTGCCAGAGACCTGGCGAAGGGTCACTGCTTTGCACAGGCAGCACCTGCACACACGGACACAGCCCCAGGCGTTAAAGGAGTGCAGGGGAGCCGCTCCATCTGCCACTGGGGACCCTAAATGTCCCTATAGTGCATCGTGTTACCTGCCCACAGAGGGGAATACTACCTTGGACACGGTCACATGACAGGTAAGGAATGAAGTTGTAGGGCCGTCCTACAGCTGATGTAGTTGTATGGCAAAGGTAAGTCCCACCCGTGAGCTTCGGAAGTCTGCTGGGAGGGGGCCCTGTAGATGGCTTCTACGAGGTCAGGTGAAAGATGAAGATCACGACGTGTTCATCTCAGGCTACAGAAAGCTGAAGGAACTGTGATGACTGCCATAAAGCTGGATTATTTTAAGTACGACAAAAAATGGAAAATGCAGGACTGGTTGTTGACTGAAGGTGTCTCATATTTGTTTTCCCGAAGGGAGTACCACAAAATAAGCTAAACAGCGAGTTAAAACCAGTTGTGGTGATAGGTGCTGCATTTAGGTGCCCATGCTCCTGCAGACTGCAGGCTTCAATACAATTTACATGGAGGTGCTGAGGAGGTGACTAGTACCAGCCTGCCTCCCTTTACTCCACCCACTGCCCCAGCTGTTAAGGCCACAAAGTGTTTTTACAGACATAAAGTAGTTTCTAAGGCTCTGGAAAATTTGTGCTAATTATTGTGGTGTAACGTGTGTCTGACTGGCTGACATATTCTGTACAAACAGCAAAATTATCTTTATTTCCTGAAAGTTTGTCTCCTCCCCAGCTGTTATTAGATAGATCTCATGTCTAATCTGTCTGAGCATTTGTGCATACAGGCAGATATGACTTTGTTGTTGGTTTTGTATACGTAGAAACAAATTAAAGGTTGTTTTTTGCGTATCCCTTGCCCTTTGGTACAGCTGATCTTTTCAGGCGTCTGTAACCGTGGACACAAATTTTTAAAAATGTCCCTTTTGTTTCAATATAAGTCTTTAAAATAGAATATGTATATTGCTTATTTTAGCATTTGTGTCTTTTATCACGGATTTTTTCAGGAAAGAAATCACTGCCTTCCTTTAATGCTTATGTCTGCCTTGCTAAAAAGAAATAATGTATCAGGTTCTTTTATAAATCAAATGAATTGAGTTCTAGTTCTGCCCATTCAGTTTATTCTCAAGCTGCTTAATATTCTTTCTCTTGACTGTCATTGATATTTTGCATGTACACAACAGCATTATTAAAAAATGTAGGTGTTTGAAACTGATCAGACAGTTCAAAAAGACTCTTCAACATCAGGAGCCTTTGGAATAACGCATATATACTTCATTGGGATTTTGTCTATGAGCTTATTTGGGAAGTTTCAGCTAGGTTGGTGCTTATGTACACAGTCTATACATGGCTGTGTGTTAAATGCCAAGTCCTTTATGTCATCCATCCAGACCAAAGATAATTTTTAAGTGATAAAAGATGAAAAACAGCATTGCAGGTAGGGCTTAGAGTGGGTTGCCAAGTGCTGAACAGGTCTCAAGGGTCTGTAATGCCAGCTCTCTACCTGTTCTGCACTTGCTGGATTTTGTGTGTTTGTGGCTTGTTGTAAATTAACCTCAAGGTAAAGAGACTTCTAATGAGGCATACTAGGTAGAAGCAATTTAAGTACGTAAAATTTTTCTCTGTAAAGTGTTCTAGTGAGAGTAGTCTCAGCTGTGATGTGCTTTTATGACAGATACTCAAAAATGGAACAAAACATTTGCTGGTGTCCATCAAGGCAGCACTTTAACTTTAGAGAGATTTGAAAGACAAAATGCAAGAAAACAAATTTGCATGATTACTAGCAACTCACATTGAATTTCAAGGGCATTGGCATAGGTGCTCCGTTCTAGTGAGTCATCTCCTATGTGTCTTTCATACTACATCTTTCAGCCTTGTCCTCTCTTGCACTTAAGATGGTATAAATATTTGAGAGTGCAGTGACTTTTCAAGAATAACTGCCTTGGTAGAGAAGCCCTTGGCCCTTCTTTAGCTTACTGCATCTTCTAATGCTAAGCAACAATGGCTAGGTCAGAAGAATTAAAAGAAGTTTGAATGTGACATAGTTTACTGTGGAAATACTTCTAATAGCTAAATTTGCCCAATTGTATTGTAACAACTGCATCTGAGAACAAGTAAGTGAACATGAAATATGAGCAGGAGCAGGATTACTGTGTATTTTTTAAATTAAAAATAATTCTTCTTAGGAAAAGGCAAACGCTTCATTTATTGGTGAATTTCTCCAGTATTTCTCTGTATGTATTAGCTTTGCATGGCCAGGTTCTGGTAGGAAAGCAACAGGAGGGCTACAAGGGATGGCTTCTTGAGAAGTTGGCAGAAGATTCCCATATGTCTGGCAGCCAATGCCAGCTAACTCCAGGGTGGACACACCACTGGCCAAGACAATCAGAAATGGAGGCAACACTTTTGTGGTAGCAAATATAAGAAGAGAAAAAAAGTTACTGTACAGAAGTAATTGTGGCCAGAGAACAGTGGGGTGAGAATACGAGGAACAACTCTGCAGACACCAAGGTCAGTGCAGAAGAAGGGGGAGGAGATGACTTGGCTGCTGGAACTGAGATTTCTCTGCAGACCTTGGTGCAGACCATGGTGAAAAGCAGCTGTGCCCCTGCAGCCCATGGAGATCCACAGGGATACTAAGATCCACCTGCAGCCCATGGAGGAATCCCACCCTGGAGCAGGTGGATGCCTGAGAGGAGGCTGTGAATCTCTGGGAGGCCTGGGCTGGAGCAGGCTCCTGGCAGGGACAGGCAGAGCCCTGGAGAGAGGAGCCCATACTGGAGCAGGTTTCCTGCTAGGGCTTGTGACATGATGGAGGACCCACACTGGAGCAGACTGTGCCTGAAGGGTTGCACTCTGGGGAAGAGTAAACCACAGTGGAGCAGCCTGGGGAGCACTGCTGCCTGTGGGATGGACTCATGCTGGAGAAGTTCATGGAGAGCTGTCTCCTGTGGGAGAGCCCCCACACTGGAGCAGGGGATGGACTCCTCCCTGAGTGGTGGCAGAAACCACAGGTGATGAACTGGCCATAACCCCCATGCCCTGCCTGCTGCGCCACTCTGGGGAGGAGGCAGAGCTGGGATGGAGGGAGGGCTGGGGGGAAGGTGTTGTTAAGATGTATTTTAATTCTCATTATTCTGCTTTGATTTTGGTAGTAATAAATTCAGTTAATATCCCCTTTTTTGTCTATGATGGTATTTGATGAGTGATCTCTCCCAGTCCCCCCCTCCCCCTCCCCCCCCCCCCCCCCCATTTTGTTTTATTTTCTCTGTCCTGTGGAGGTGAATGATACAGCAGTTTTGGTGGGTGCCTGGCATCCAGCCAGGGTCAAAACACCACACTGTGAACCAAGGGTTTTTCTGTGTTCTTGATGTTTCTGAGCAGTGTAGAGTTCAGTGTATGCAACTAGACTTTGCTCCAGAAACTACACAAAACATGGAAATCTCTGTGGTGAAGTCACTCAGCATTTCTAGTGTTGCTTTAGGGGAGGTGTTGACAGAATTCTGTTTTTTACGGGGTTGTGTATTTTTTTCTTGAGAATAGGTAATACCAGATGCAGATTCAGCAAACAATGGAAAATAACTTTCAGTGGGAAAGCAACTGTTGTGGTCTGCCCCTCCTTCATTTCTAGTTTACTTTCTCATGTGAGTTTGCTACTTGGCTTGCCTTTTTATACTCTTACGGATGGTCTTACTGTAATTCCAATTTTGAGTTTTCATATTTCTTAACTTCAGCAGCATCTTGCCATACTGACTGCTGCAAGTAAAAGATGTGTTCAGTGAATGCTTCTCTTCTTGTATACTTAGTTCTCAGTTTGTCCCTTATCTTACTGAATGGCTGCTTTTTTGTAATTCTGCTGCTTTATTCTACAGACACTTGCAGTATCCTTTCTCTTTTAACTCTTATGTGGCATAAACAATATTGATTTTTAATCTTATCATTTGTATTAATATGCCTGCATCTCCCTCCACAGTCATGTTTTTGGATAGGTGATAGTACTCATAAAGTATAAGTGAACTACAATACACAGAATAGATTACTTGTTTCATATTCCTTGCTATTCCTAATAACACATTTTGGTTGGTTAGCAAACCTAAAAAGGTTTCTTTTTCTGGCTCTGGCTGCAGCTGTTCATGGAAGGAGAGACTTCTGTTGAGTGTAAAGCAGTGCTTAGATTTTGTGCTCAGTCTGTTGCTCTGTATGGAGAGAGAAGAAAATGCAGCCGTTGTGTTTTAAATTTAGTAAGTTCTGGTAATTTTGATGATTACTAAGATGACTTTTCTGATTATAAATAAACCACATTGTTTAAAATATTTTTGACTAGACTGAATTATGTCCCAAAATTGGAACAGGCTGAGGAGAGTTTGGGAAGTAAATTGCCATCAAGTTTTTGCATTCTTAACCGTAAATGGAAACAGAAGGGCATTGACTGACCAGAAGCTTTAATTCTATAGCTCCTCTAGCTAATGTAAAACATTATATACTAAAATTCCTGTCAGATTAGTTTGTCATGCTTTGGAGGTTCTCTTGGAGGTCTGTAGGTAGTGGAAGGTGGCAAGCCCTGCCATCACTCAGCAACCTGAGGAGCACTAAAAGCTCAATATGAGTAGGTATTGGTGTCCTCTGGGACAAGCAAGAGGTAACCCCACATAACTTTCAGTGGGAGACTAAGGCCAAGCTGGCAGACACTTGAAGATAACCATGGGCTGTTGCAAAGACAATCTGAGGAGTTAAGGAACTGGACTTTGATGATCCTTGGGCATCCCTTCCAACCGAAGTTATTCTGTGACTCTATGATTTCAAGTCATTGAAAGCAGAGTCTGAGGAATTCAGTGTATTCCTTGCTCAAACTCCTAGGCCAAGGTGGCAAAGTTTGATGAGTAGCTAGGTGGTTATTTGAACAAAGGAGAGACTTCCAGGCAAAAAACCCAAATCTGGTCATTGCTTTTGTCAGAATGTATTTACTTGCATGAACTCAACTATCTGTACAAGTTACTTAAATTGCTTGAGAATCTTGCTTCTTTTTATGTAGTTTTGTCAAGATTTATGAAATGAGGAGATAGCATGTGGCAGACAGGAAGGTCATTGAGCTGTAGTTGCTGATGTAGCTGAACAGGAGCAAATCAGGTTTGATGTTCTGGGGTCTATCTTTGCCTTCCAAGAGCCTGTTTGCTTTCCTCTATGTACCATGTGTCATCTGTCTTTGTGTGCACGTTATGTGAGTTTTAACATCGGTGAGATGGAAATTAAACTCCTTCCAGTGTCTGACCAATAAACCTGATGAATTTGGATGTTACTTCTGATGTCTCATTCTGGGACTAGAACACCTGTCCTGTGAGGAAAGGCTGAAAAGGCTGGGGTTGTTCAACCCAGAGAAGTCTCCACGGGGGCTTATAAGAAAGATGAGGACAGATTTTTTTACCAGGGCCTGTAGTGACAGGAGAAGGGGCAGTGGTTTAACTTGAAAGGTGGTAAGTTTAGATTGAACATGAGGATGACATTTTTACCGTGAATGTGCGAGGTACTGGAACAAGGCTGCCTAGAGAAGCTGTGGATTTCCCATCCCTGTAAGTGTTCAAGCCATGCTGGATGGGCTTTTGAGCAACATGATTTAATGGAAGGGGTCCCTACCCATGGCAAGGTGGTGGACTCCTTAAAAAATCTTCACAAACTTGGTACCAAAGTGTTTTACGGTTTGGGAAATGACAAATAATTGTGGATATTTAAAGTTTAATGTTGTAAAGTTGTACATAGGAATATTTCACCCATAACAATATCTTGACTGTGTGTTGTGGTTTGACTAATTTGTATGATGTAGACATTTGATAAATTTTTCCATTACTCATTTTCTCTAAAGCTATAAAAGAAGTATGCAATACTTGCTACTACTTTTATGGATTCAGAAGAGTCCATAATCTTGAAAGAGATTTCAAACAGTAGGTGTGTTTGAAAAATCTTGCTTCTTTATCTCAAATAATTACATAGGGTTTTATTTTAGATTAACAAGTTTTTACCAGATATTCGTCTTCTTTGTCCTTTCTCTGCTTGATCTTAAAGTTTTAATATTCAGCATTAAACAGAAGCAGAAACCTAAGGAATCACTGTAACTTTCTTGTTATTTGCAAGTAAGTGAGGATCTCAGGAGCTTTTAGGTATATTCATAACTATGTGTGATATATCGCCCTATGAAGTTGTGAATTGCATCTGCTGTATGAAAACCATTGATAGTTGTAACTGGTGTTCTGGTTCACAACATTTATGTCTCAGCACAGATGTGATACTTCATGGACAGCCAGGGCCAGAGATTTTTTGGCACAGCAAGCCAGCAGTTGTTTTCTGCCAGTGAGACCCATGACTTTGGAACCTCTCCTTGTGCAGTTGGGTGGAAACCAGCCATGCTTATGAGCCAAGTTGGGTTTCTGCTCTATGAACTGTATGAACAATAAGAGAAATAGGACATCCCATACAGATTAGGTCTTTCATCCTAAGAGACAAAAATGACAAGAGGCAAGAGGACTGCTGGGATTTGGGTTTTTGGGTAAACCCAAGGCTCTAGGACAGGATGAGGTCCAACATGTAGGGTGTGTTGTTTTTCACGGTAAGACATTTGTGACTAGAAACATTGTTCTGTTTAGCCAGTTCCTTTGTGCCCCATGTAAATACAAGTAGGTCAGTGGCACATCCATACTCCTCTGGGAGACATCTGCCTTAAATATGCAGGGCTGCAGGAAATTCGTGTTTTAGCTCCGAGTCTGAAACCACTGGACTCCAGCAAGAATAGGAGATGAGAGCTTGTTCATCAGTGGTTGCAAATAGTTTTTCTGAATGCAAAAGTGACTGTGGAGGTAGAATTGTTTGTCTTACTTGATGTCTATTTAATACTGCCATGGGATGTAGGTATCCTTGGGGGCTCTGTGACCATGGAGATGAATGTCACTCTCTCAGCAGGTACTCAAACAGGCTCTGGTCTATGGATGTGTAAGGTCTACCCAAAGGCATAGATCCTCTTTGTTGCAAATACTGTCACGTGTGCTGTATTTTCTGATCCTGTTCTTTCCACTCAGCAAACCACAGTGTTAGCAGGACAACAAAAGCTGTAGCTTTTGAACATCAGACTGTCCTGGTTCTGGCCAGGAAGAGGACTCATTTTTTTGCAGTAGTTGGGATGGGGCGTGGCCAGGCCCAAATGTTATTCAGCACCAGCTCTTGAAAGTGACAGGGGCAGGAGAAAGGGACTCTGTTGCTCTTTAAGAGAGAAAGGTTACTCTGTCCAGAAAAGAAGCACAGGTGTCAATTGTTTCTTTGTCTTATGCCTTTTGTTACTTATATTGTTGCTGTTACTGTTGTTTATTAATCTCGTTGCCGTTTCCAGTCCATTTTTTAAATCTCAAACCATAATCTTTGCCTTTAGTTCTTCCAGTTGAAGGTGCGGGGAGTGAGAGGCAGCTTGGTTTTAGCTGGAGTACTAAACTGGAGAATACCATTTCTGAGTTGTAATGCAGACATGCCCCGTGATTCTGCCCATGTTGCCTCTGTTAAGCAAATTTTAGAAAACAGTGTGCTTATAACTGCCTTTAACCTCTTAATGTAGATGAGAGAAAATGCTTAATACAGGTCAGACCATTTTATGTTTTGACTGCCACTGAGTTTTTAAATTCCATAAGGCATTATCCTGTTACATTTTTGAATGGTCTGGAGTGCTAACAGTGATGTCAAGAGAAACCTGAATTAAAAATATGTGTTAATATTTGGTCATGAATGCGTGGTTTCTGCCTAAGTTGTGTTTGTTTTGGAATAATTTTGTAAGAAAAATAGCAATATTTCAAATACAGCCTATTCCTACTTGGTTTAGTAGGAAGAACCTAAAAATAAAAAGTCATGACAGTAAGCAAAGTAATAATTCAACTAAAGGAAAGAAGAAATGCAGCAATTAAATTAAACTTTATTTGCAGTAATTTGTAACTTATTTTTTCCCCAGCTGTGCACAGTAAGATACATTTAGTCAAGACAGTATCTTATTTCCTACAAAATCCCTTAGTGCAGTGAAGATTTTCCTCTGCTTCTATATTATATGGCAGAAGCATTTTTGTACCAAATTGTAATGTGATAGTCAGGGAACCAAGGAATATTTCCTGTTGATGACCAAAATTTCCTGCCCAGGTTCATGGTGTTGGTCCATGGCCTTGGCATTTATAAAAACTTAATTGGCAAACCTTTACATCTGACATATGTTCTCCCTACTCACTCACACAAAATACATCTTTATTTATCAGTGCTATGTGGAAAAAGAAGGAGAACAAACTAATTTGGTAGAAACCCCAGTCATTTAACCTCATTTTCTGTGCATGTTTGATGTGCTTTTAAGAACAGGAAATGATGGTATAGGAGACCTTAACACTCCTCATCTGAGATTAGAAAAAACCCCTCTTTATGATACCAGGCCAGTTGCCATGAATAAGAATTTGTTTCAGGAAGGCAATTTAATTTTAGACCTATATTACGTCCTAATAAATATTAAACTTTACTTATTTGAAGACCTGTCATGCTCCTAACATGGACAACATAACTTAAGCATTCATGTCAGTAGTTGATCAGCTATGTCACACTGAAATAGGGTGTACCTCCAGACAGATCTCCACCTGTTGAGTAGTGCTAATGCAAAGAATCAGTCTTTATCTAAGTTTTTATTACAGCAGTTTTTTACTATTGTTGAGATTTCAAATGAAGCCCTGTGGACACTTGCTAATAGAAACCCATTGGTTTTTATTCTGTTGGTGTTGTGAATAATATTTCCTGTGGAGGGGTTGAAATATTATGGAAATGATGACTAAGAACATTTGTTTTAAAATATATTATACTGCATTCTTAGCCATGGATTTAAAAATAAATTGTCTACTGAGGAAAAAATGTTGGGCATGTTCCAATTTCACAACAAAAAGCAGGGGTGGGGTTGGATTCTCTATACTTGTGCTGAAAAGGAAAAGAGCAGAGGTATTGGGTACAGGCATTTCATGGAGACCAAAGAAGTCCAGCTGCACATCTTGCATAAGGGAAAAGCTTAAAAGACTTTCTCAGTATTTCTGAAAGTCAATGCAACTCTCAAAATAACCAGAAAAGGAGAGTCAACAGATGGAGTGTCAAGAAATCCATCACCAGATCAGTTCTCATTTTCATTTAGTATTTTTTTTAATGTTGCTCATTTGAGTCTTATTTATTTTGTGTACTCAGGTTGTGATAGAGAGAATTGAGCTTGTCTAAGGGTAAAAGGTCATAATTTGGTATGTTCCAAGTGTAACACAGGAAGAAACTCTTGTGAGTGTTGCAGGAAATGCTTTAATACTTAAAGCTTCTAGCCTTTGGACATCATCCTTCAGCCTCTGGTTTTAATCCCAGCCTTTCATGATTTATGTGATTTAAACAGGCATGAACACAAGACCTCTCTGTTCTCTCCAGCATTCTCTTGAATATCAGCAGTAAGTGACTTTGGTATCAAATGATGTGCATGTGGGTCAGTGTTGGACTGTATAATGTCTCCAGAATGAAGATATTCTCAATTTCCTTCTATGTCATCATGCATCTAAATCCTATTTTCAGAATTGATGTGACTTTCAAGAAAAGCCAATGGTACTTAAATAAAGAAGTTCCTAAATAACTTTTGAAAAATGTGCTTGGGTTTCTAAGCATTTCGATGACACAGCTGAACCAATATTCAAATAAATAGATGTAGGTAAGACATGAAATGTTTTTTGAAACAGTAATAGCGAGGCAATTAACAATCATGAAAGAATAACTGAAAGAAAAATGTATGTACTCCATCCAGAGTACATGGCTGGTTTTTATACCAAAGATATGTCTAAAGGTCCTTTTGAAATGCAAAGATCTTCAAGCGGTGCTTTTCTGAATACCCAAACAAAACAGCATGAAACAATGCAAGAAAGCACAAGGTGCCTTTGGGAAGCGAGTTAGGCTTGGCTGGTTTGCAGGTGCTGGTGGCTGCATCCCCGGACATGGATGCCTGCTTCACATCCATGATCTCTGCCTTGCCTGGCTCCTGGTCACTTGAATTGGCCAGAGCATTGTCTCATAGGGGAAGAAGCTTTGATCAAAGGCTGACCTGAAGTGATTTGAGGTAAAAAAAGGTAGATTGAATGCACCTGGTCGTGAAATAGGGTCCAATCTCTGGTGTGTCTTAGCCCAGGCTAATGCCCTACCGGGGCTCTGAGGGGTCCTCCTCATGCCTCCTGGTTTGCAAGCCTGTGTGGGCTTCCTTGGCAAAGTGTTGCTGAAGTTCATGCACTTTCATGAAATATATTGATGCAGTTGAAAATGCTGCCAGCAGAAAAATCCCTCTTTGGTCTTCTAGCGAGACAGTGAATAGGAGGCTACTGAGAAGTATTTATTAGAATTAGTCTTATAAACCTGTCATAGTGTAATTTATGCTTTCCTCTCTGTGCAGGCTACAGCTTTCCTGCTGTAAAGATTGTGAGAAGACAGAGAGTGGTCCCAGACTAAAAAAAAATAAGAGTGTCTGGGAAATCTTGTACTTATATGAATGCTAAGAGAGATAATTTGAAAAATACGTAGGAAGAAAAATAGCAGTGGCTATCACACATAAGAAGAGTAGTCTAATTCTAAAGAGGATGTAAGCTTTGCCACATGTTAGGGAAACAAGAAAAGAAAGAAGGAAGAACCCTGAAAAAATATTTGAAAATGTTTGGTTTGTTTGGTTTTTTTTTAAACAGTGACGTTTGCAGTGTTTTCTGCATGCCCATCACCATATTCCCTTCCCACAGACAGATCTGTGAGATTGTAGAGGTAAGGAAAGCACTTCAAATTCTTCTTCAGTGTTTCTGTTTCTTTTTTCTTCTTTTTCTTACTTCTTTATTTATTTTCTCTTTTTAAAATACTGTTTTGATCATATATATCCATAAGATTCAGAAACTTATTACCTGATGCATGGGAGTTTCTGTCCTTTTTCAGGTTTATTAAGATTTAGTCTCCATTCTTCATCTGAGTTCATGTCACTGTGCTGGCCATGTGGTTAACATGTAAAATCTGCTGTGCTGTAGTGCAGCCAAAGGAGCATTGCTCCTCTCCATTTTAGCCACTTCTCAGTTTGTTCATGGCTGAGGTTCTTCTGTCTGCAGGAATCCCAGGGATGTTACAATGCAATATTGTTCCTGACACAGAGCGATGAATGTGATCTTTACTGTGGGAAAATTCCTCCGACAGCCGTGCTGGTTCAGAGGGGGTTTGTTGTTGATGCTCTGCTCAGTCACAGGATGTGGCTCAGGCAGCTGTGTCTGCACACAGAGGAGTGGCTGATGCTCCCTGCCATACTACTCTGTTAACCTCCTGCCATCTATTGACATTCTTTTGTGCTCACACCTCAGTCCACTATGACTCTGTCTCTTCCCTGCAGTGCACTTTGATTGCCAGGCCTCTGGCTTTTCAGCAGAGCCTGTTCCCTGAAGCTTTCCACTGCAGTCTCATGAAGATTTTAGATAAAATGGTGTTGCAAACTCAAGTACATCGCCGTAGCAGGGAAAACCTTTGCTGACCTGGGAAATGAACCCAATCTGCTGTGTGGATTGCTGCCACACAGCAATACACCAGTGTTTGATTTGAGTTCTTCAGTATTTGCTGGAAAGGGCTCTGTATTGCAGTGCTGTAATGGCACTAGACAGTCTTCTCTTGCATAGTACTTTCATTAGCCTGTTATTTCTCAGGCATGACCTTTGCTGTCCATTGGGTCCTGTGAAGACCCCGTGGGTTTTGACAAGAACAGTGTATGGATACTTGGTTTAACTCCCTGTGAAAGCAAAATGAAGGATTTGAAAAAACTGAGCTAGCCAAGTCCGTACTGGGATGGTGAAGGTGGGCTCCAAGGCATGCAAGGAGGCTCATGATGTGAGCATTTTTTGGGAGTGACGCTGACTGACGAGTATCTCGGGACCCCAGCTGGACCCCGTTCCTCAAGTGGTCACTATTTTCTTAGTAGGAGACTGTGTCTGACTAGAATTGAGGAGTAGGAGCACAGAGAGGAAGAGACTTGTGTAAGGCTTTGGTTGTGGCTGTGTAAAAGCTAAGTGCATACCACAAGGGAGGGATGTGCAAAAGCACATGAGTATTGTCTAGAGAGCACAGATTTGAAATTTGACAACCCGTCTCCTTCCTGCTGGGTCTGAAGCTTTTAAACGGAAACTGTGCTGGAACTCTTGGGAAGCTTTTCCCTAGGGGAAGGGTCTGGAGGTGGGGGATGCACTGGGAAGCTCACTGCACTCTGCTGTCAGCACTTCCTCATCAGTTATGCAAGTTATAGAAAGGCAGCTTGACAGTTGTGGGATGGAAGTGGAAAGAGAAATGGTTTCTCTTTGACTGTAGGAGGAAGTAGTGAGACTTCAGAAGGACAGAAGCCTTCTTAAGGTCCTGCTGGTATCTTGAAGACACTAAACTCTGTGCAACAAATAAACAAAAGAACAAAACCAGAATGTGTGAAAGATGCCTATTGAGCTCTCTGTCAGCAGTGGGCATTCAGAGGCTGCTCCAGATCCACCTTTGTGGGACGGTGCTTCATTTCCCTGAACTACCTTTGTGCCTTGAGACTAGCAGCTGTCATTTAAGATGCAGCATTCAGGTTTACACTTAAGCAGCATCTTTAAATTAAGGTAATTTTTTTCAAGCTTCATTCAGAAATTACTTCAACTATCATTGAAAAGAAAAAGGATGGTTTATATTTCCCATAAGAACTATACTCTCTTTGAAAAAAATAGCTTATACTTACACTCTCTTGGCGTCTAAAGACTATTTTATCCAAAGGCTGGATTCTGCCTGTTTGGCGAACAATATGTTAGTTCTGTTAGTTCCAACATAATGGTCTGGTATGTAGGAGTACAAAGGTGACCCAAGGCTGTGTTTGCTCATGACCACAACATTTGCTGCAGTGAGAGCATCCCAGGTGGTGGGAACCCTCTGATCCCGCAGATGGGTAAAGGTGGTAGAGATGGCTGAGGGTCAGTAGTGACTTGAGCAGTTTGCTATGTGGGAACAGCCTGTCTTGCTGTGTACTCTTCCCCATATTCTGCTTGGCCAAGTCCATTCCAAGACCTGATTGCCCACAGGCTGCTCAGGAGAGTGAGTGCCAAAAGATGGGTTTGAGGAGCATGGGCCCACGTGGCTGTGTTCAGGTAGCAGTGCCTGAAACTGAAGGGGATCATAAAACAGCTCTGTAGAGCTTCTAAAGGCATGGTTTAGTGAAATTCTGATGGTGAAATATACAAAAATACATTTTGTTGCTGCAGAAGCAACAAAATGATGCCACAGTGTTGTCAGAAGTCTGGATCTGTCTGATTGTGACAAAAAATTAAAATAGGCGAGGTTTTAATATTCACCCTGAGCTAAAATGCTGCATCTTAAGAGGATTAAAAGTCTTGTTCATTGCCAACGGCATATTAATTCATCTGTCAATTGGAAGAAAAAAGCAAGAGTGTGATTAAGATCATATTTTTTCTGAAGTCAGTGGTGCCTTAAATCGAGGAAATTCGGAAACTCAGTTGTTTCACAACAAAGGTAAATAATTTAAACAGTTGTCTGATTATTTTCAAGAAACAATAAAAAGTACTGTAATTTAAAATATATATATAAAACATTATTTGGTTCTGAGCTATTATTTATCCCATTTACCCCAAAGTACATTGTGGAAAAGTCCTTGGTTTGGAAAATCAAAGGTTCTTATGATCTTTTTGTATCTTCAGAAACGTCAGAACTCCCTGACACAATCTGTTTCTTTGGGCCTGATGACATGGAAATATTTAGTCATGCCATCATTACATGGCTTTTTCCTTAGACTGCAGTTCAAAGGGTTACTTCTATAATATTAGGTCCACAAAAGTGTCTTGTTACTATTGCAATTTTTTTTTTAAGATGATAAAAGGGGGAAAGCAAAGACACTTCCTATGGCTTACAGCTAGTATTTATTAATGTATTAAAATCTATTTGTTATGCACTCCTAAAACTAGTTCAGTCTAAGCATTATTTTGGTCTTAATTTGTCAAAGGTCAAGAATTGTTGGTTAAAGTTTTCACTAGGGAATGTTCCTCACAGAGATGTATATTTTTGCTTCAGTAGCTCTTCATTAGGAGAAGGCACAATGTTGTGCTTCTAGATCGAGGCTTCCTGCTCCTTTATTAGATATAATACATTATTATATATTATATGTTATATATTGAAATTATTATTATTATTATTATTATTATTATTATTATTATTATTATTATTATTATTATTATTATTATTATTATTATTATTATTATTAACTTGCTGACTTTATTATATGTCCTTTTGCCTCAAATGTGGTGATGGACAGAATACTTTTCTGACGTGAATAGTCTTGGACAAATTATAGAAGCCTGAAAAATACTCAGCTCTTAAGGCTGAGTTTCAGTTTGAGGTTCATTCCAAAGGCGTGCAGAAAACTTGATATTCAGATTTTAGGAAAAAGGAAGAGAAGAAGAATCCAGTTATATATCCATCTACTTTAAGTGTCATTATTGAAATAAATTAGGCACATTGTTGTATCCTTGTTTTCATCCAAGGATACAACAATGTGCATACTTTATTCAATAAGGGATCCAAAGGATCTCTGGTTGAGACAGGAGGGTATTTTGATGGAGAGATGGAAAGAAATGATGTATTCTGGGCCAGGAGGGGCTGCAGTCTTTGAGATGGACTTGGATACACAGATCAGATTCCCAGTGGGGCCGAGTGGTAAAACAACAGGCAACAGAAGATGCTCAAACACAGGAAATTTTGTCTGAATATGGGAAAGCACTTCTTTGCTCTGACAGTGTTCAGACCCCAGAGCAGGTTGCCCAGAGAGACTGTGGAATTTCCATCCTTGGGGACATTCAAAACCCAGGTGGATGTTGCCATGCATAACCTACCCCAGCTGGTCCTGACGGGACAGGGACTTGGACACCCATGAAGTCTGTGCTCCTGGAGGATGATTTCAGAGAGGCTCAATACAGGATATGGTGCAGGGCAGATGAGAGGGGAGATTTTTCTGTGGGCTTGAGGAGGAAATTGGCTGCATGTCAGGAAAGGCTGGGTGCTGTCCAAAGGGAGGAGTGGACACTGATGCCTCAGAGCTCTGGATTAGGAAGCATGGGGCAATGTGAGGGGCAGGTCTGGGCAGAGGGCTGGGATCTCAGCTTGTCTATGGCCAGATAGGTAGTACAAGTAGCCACCTTGCTGTACCCATTTCATCCAACTTGGATTTTAGCTTGAATAAAGTTCTGTGACCGTGGCTGTATTGCTTTGTTTGAACCGTCCTCAGAGGGTCGCTTCACCGTGGCTGTTCACACTGTCACCTGGCCGTGTAGGCTTTTGCTTGATCTGGTTTTGCTTTATGTTTACTTCTGAAAACATGGTAGTCCTTGTCTGTTACAAACTAGTGAAGCACTCTAGTTTAAATTTTAATAGCAATAAAAACCAAGAAAAATTTAAAATATTAAAAAAAAATGTGCTTTAACTGCAGCCTGCTGGCTTGCTAGCCAGAAATTACTCCTTTAGAAAGCTCCTGCCCTGGAGACATCTGGCTCTGTAACAGTACACGTAATTCTGGTGCACTTTGCAGCAGAGCTGAACTGTGACTGGCTATTGCAGCAAGACGTTCCAGTTCCTTTCTGGCTTCCACAGTGAACATGCAGCACTGTGTCTGCCCACTGCCTGAGCCAGGGTGGGCCCTTGCCAAAAGACACTTAAGGGATGTTTCAGCAAGGAGGTTTTTAAAATATTTAATGTTATGTCACAGGAAAATAAAAGTTTTTGGCATTTCTTTCAGTGATGGTTTTCTAACTAACTGTGTTTAAACTGATGTTAATTCGAGATAGTAAATGACAATGAAAAGTCCGCAAAGGATTAGTTTCCTGGTGAAATACAAATTCACATATGTGTTGCTTTAAGTTCCGTCTATAGTGCAGGGGTAAAGTAGGACTGAATGAACTGTTTTTTTTCATAGACTATATTGTATAAAAATAATAGGTCTTATAAGAAACAATTATTTCATACAAAAAAACCCAGTGTTCCAGGAGAGTCTTAATTCTCTCTGCACAGACATGAGGAAGACAGTTGGAATAAGGGACATGTTAAACACAGGATTAAAACACAAGAGGTACTTCCCATTGAGGTCTTTTCCATGGCACCTGACTCTGCATGCCAGGGAGTCTGTATGTGTCTGGCTGGACACTTGATAGTACATAGACTTTTCTTATTCAAGTAATCAACCCTTTGCTTTTCCCTGTCTGTAGTGTGTTGTATCAATTTCAGTCAAATGCATCGTTGGCAACAAAAGTAGTGAAGCCTGTGAGTCTTGTTTGTACCAGTTTATAAAGAGATGTGAAGGTTGAGGTCAGAGGAGGTGTCATACTGGACTGCATTCATGCAGTGTACAGTTTCCAGTGATGTTTGGTGCGAGGTAAATGCACAATAATGTGTTTTATTTTGGGATACATTTTCTTGAGAATTTTTGTTAAAAAATATTTTCACAAGATGTGATTCCCATGCTGTTTGACTGAAGTTTAAGGGACCCACAAGCCTCTGCCCCTGGGGTGCCCACAGAGGCAGTCTTAATCCACTGAATACTGGAAGGGAGTCAGTCCTTGTGCTTGAGGTTGTGCTTTGGCCAGTCACCAAATCATCTTCTGAGAAGAACAAGTGGTAGCAAACAGTACTTGCTATGGTGTAAACAGAGCCAGAAGCTCAAGTGGGTAAATAATACTGACAGCAAACAGCACTAAGCAGAACTAGTGGCCATCTAAAGGCCAATGGGTTTCAGGAAGCTTCAAGGACGGATGTTTGGAGGCAATCTCCCTGCCCTGCAGACTGAGCAGAGCCATATGCTCCTGCTTTGCGGCAAGGTGAAGCTCTTCAGCCTGGTGTGATAACTGATTAGGTGGTGTTGAGTAAACAAATCAGGTACGTAGGAAGGGCCACAAACACTTCTACTTGAAGAAAAGAATGTGTGTCCATGCTTAAATTTGTTAGGAGGCAGCATGTTTCAGATGGCAGGGAAGACTTACTCTGGTGGATGCCTGTTAGTTTCATCACCTTCTTGTATCTGCAAACTGTGCTCCGCATGACCTTCCTGCCTGGGCTGAAGTTGATAAACTCAGTGTACCACCTAGTGCTGGACACAAGCCCTTGAATCTTCCATGGTACTGAAGGAAGAGAAGTGTCACAGTGCTTTGAAGTATCAGGAGATCACTGCTGTAATAAAGATCTCTGCAGCTGCAGGGGGCAAAAGGGTGTCTCTCTCAGCTGAACAGTTGCTCTTTACATGACCTGATCCTTCTGGGACCTGTTCGGGGGAAACACCCATAGAAGAGGCCACAGTTTAAAGCAGGTTTGGAGTGCAGGGATCTACATTTTCTTCCTTGAATTATGGGCCCCCTGACATTAGCATAGCCATCTCCTTTTCCAGTGGTTCCCCTAAAACTCCCAGACACACAGGAGGCATTTCTGTGTAATGTCTGCACCTGAGCTGCTCAAACCTTACTCTGTGTGTGCTCTCTCTGTACTCAGTGGAGAGAGATGGGCACTGCTGACGTTGGCAACTGCTGAACTGAGAACAAAACTAATTTAGAAAATTAGTGCTTTCTAATGGTGCTGACCAGGACTTTCTTGGGATAAATGCTGTGGAGACTGTGGAGCTGTAACCTCCATGTCTCCTCTCTCCCGTTATGCCATGAAATACAGCAGCTCTGAGGGTTCCACCACTCCAGGGGAGAGGCCATAAGGGTGGTACCAGCACCCTGGCAGTGTGGTCTGCTCAGAGGGAGGCCCGCTTACCATCCTGCCTGTCTTGAGTCATGATTCTACGTGGTGTTCCTTCACTGACCAGGCAGAAGGAATAACCTGTGGTTACTGATGCTTTGTTGTGCTTTGGCAGCACCATGATGTGCTGTGAGAGGAGCCCTGTGAACCAGTTAGTGCTGTGAGCTTCTAGTAAAGGTGCTCCGTGTCCTAAGATGAATTTCCACATGGAGTTAGACTCGGGAGTCTGTGCATTTTTCCTTTGTGCCTGGTGCCAGGTCAGGAGGCTGCTGGTACAGTTCACTGTAATGAGGAAGGCACATGCCACTACCCTTTCTAATCCTATTTTCCTCTAATTGTGTACATAAAGTTTCTATAACCAGAACTAAAAGCCTAACATTTTCTCTAGTGCTTTGTTCAGGAGAGCTTTTCCATGGTGTCTCTTAAGTTTAAGAGCCTTCTTCTAAAAGCCAGTGATACAGTGCTTAAGTGCATTGCTGGGGCTTCCTCTGCACCCTACATTTGTTCCTCAAGTTAGCACTTATCCACCTAAGTCTTTCTTATAAATTGTAGAACGTTGCTTTTCCAGGAAGGGTTTTATTCTTCTGGTGTTCAGTGTTCAGCAGATGAGGGTGCTGTCCCCAGGCTTTGTGTCTGGAGCCTGATGGATGGATGTCAGTGCTCCTGCAGCCTAACACCCATCACAGCACAGGATCAGGAGGGCCTCCTGCTTTGGTTGCTTCGCTAACTCAGAGACGCAATTCTTTGTCAGTAAAACCTATGATAATCAAGCTATCCAAGCATTTACTAGTTTTATGGTTAATGTTTTTTATTTGGTGGAAGGAATTTTGGATCTCCAGTCTGGGGCTGGCACTGAATGGAAGTGGAGTGGAATCCCTGGAGTGAGGGGCTGGGACACCACCAAAATGCTGCATCTTGGGAAAACTGAAATCCTTAAATGTGCAGTGGAAATAGTCCAAACAGCTTCCAGTGGACTTGGTTTTCCCACTGACTCTGCAGTTGTTTTTATGGCTGCAGTATCAGCTCGTTCACTGCTATGCACAGGAGTATCCATCTAGGAAAATAGAAATAAACCTCACAATTGCATTTTTCCCCATGGCTATATTATGGATTCCTGTATATCTGATGGGGAGTATGCTTAACACAGCACTCACCCATCCAGCAGGGGCTTGATTACCTTGTTTTCTGGGTATTCCCTTATAGGCTTAGAAGTCCTTCATTTTTCTGGTATTTATGATGAAATCATGGCTATTTGTAATGTCAGATTGAATGTCTATACTGTGTTTACTCAGGCTGAGAAGTAATTTACATTTGCTGTTCCTCTCTCATCAATCAAACTTTTTGCTAATCATGAAGATTTGGCATTAGATCAGGCATTATTAATTCAGATTTTAATGCGATGCCGGTAATATTTGCTACTCCTCTACGTATCTCTGTCTCAGTTTTATACATATAAATTGGATATTTGTGTTTATGTGGGGCACACATGTTCCCTCTCATGCCAGTTTGCAAGTAGTTTGTTATGAGTTGGCCTTAATCCTAATTTTTGATTCCTCAGAGTCACATAATAATTATGACAGTTTATTTATAATCCCTTTTTAAAATTTGTTACATGCCTGTGTTCACTCTGCCATTAGAAACTTTCATGTCTACCTCATGTGCAGGCCTGTGACAGAAATCCTTGGAAATTACCTAAAATTAGGATATTAAAAAGAAAAAAAAAATCTCTTTGGATCATACTGAAAGGTGGTGTGTTCCACTGGACATTTTTCAGATACAGTAGTAGCCCCATTTCATCACATAGTTGGAATCATTTGGGACAAAAAACTGCTCATGGAATTTAACAAGACATTACACATACTCTGCTGAGCCATGGGGTTTGATGTTATCGAAAAAATAACATATTTCATTTGGGTTTGATATGTCATTTTCACACTGGGAGTAGATTGTCACACTGTGTTGGTAACTGTCTTTGATATTTGTGGGTAAACAGTTCTATGTTTAAAAGGAAACCAACCAAACTGAAAATCAAACCAACCAAACCAAAACAAAAAAGAGGTGACTCACCATCCTAATCTTTTGACAATACTATACAAAAGGTGAGCTGTACTCTGCTGCTTACAAAATAATTTTTGCCTTTTTGACCAGTCTCACACTGAATGATGTAAGGCAGCTTTTTGGAATTTGACAATTCGTTCTGTATCCTCTGCTGTAGGGAATAGGAATACCATTCTGTTCTGTTACTGCCTGATATAGTACCAGATATGCAAGGAAATCTAGCTAGACACCTGCCCATGATCCACAATCTCAGTTGTACTCTAGAATTAGGGGCTTAAGCTGGGCTAATACATTTTCTCTTTTTTTCTTAGATTCATATATGTATATATGAATATTCTTATATTCTTTAAATATAAAGCTTTCTGTGTGTAATACTCTACCATTTCATTCCTGCTGGAACTTTGTGCCCATTAGATGTGCCTCAGATGGCTGGGTGGTCTGGGAGAGACAAAACACACAGAACTTCCTCTTTTAATGGCTGAGCATCTGCTGGGAGCTGCCTCCTGCTGCCCCTGGTGAATGGTTGCAGTAATCATGTACAGAGCTGTGGTGAAGCTAAGATCTTTACTAAAAGAGATGTTGAAAGGCATTACAGTAATGTAATAATTGATTGTTATGGTTCATTGTATCTCTTTTTTGAAAAGCAATCTGTCTTTTGAACTTCATCTCTCGGGTAAGGACCAATGCAGACATAAAAATATTTTTTTGGTGGCAAAAAGTACTTGTTCTTCAGTCTGTCTTGTTATTTGTGTGTGTATGCATGTATATGTTTACTGAAAAAAACTTAATTTTTCTAGGCATTAATTGCCTAAAAATGGTGAAGAATTTTTGCATGAAATGGAGTTGCATAAATGCAATATGGACTGCACAGAAATATTTTAAAAATCAGCACAAGAGCAAATAATAATAAAAAGAGACAAACATCCCTGCAGTCTGCGATTCAGTCTGGTATCAAATCCTTTGTCTATGTTCAACAGGACAAAGATCTTAACTTCTTTTCTGCCAATGGTCTCCTTCCTTTCTGTGCCAGCATATCAAGGGAACAGTATATTTCAAAGAGAGAATGCAGGTAGAAAACCTCAGACAAAATGTGGTAAGACCAGGCTATGAGGAGAACACTGAGGCCTTCAGACAGCTCAGATGTTCAAAGATATTTTCTGCTGTCTGGCTAGCCAGTCCCTTTGTCTCCCTATCTTGGCTGCCTGGTGTGGTCCTGTGTCAGCTTTCCTTACTCCCTGAGCTGCTCCTGGTTGTCCAATGCAGCAGCTGCGTGTGGAAACTTGCTGGCATTTGCACAAACGTAGCACTTGAGACATTTCAGTCCAGTGGAACATACCTTCCTGGGCTCGACTGGGCTCTGAATGTTTTGTAGTCCAAGCTGGGAGCCCCACTGGACCTGTGCCCTGCTGCCAGCTTTCCTGCTGGGAAGGGCTTGTCAGGGCTTTCCTCCATCCCAGCTGGCCATGGTCCCTCTCCCTGTTGCCATGGCTCCAAAGTAGCCACTTCTGGGACACTAGCTTCATTTAGTGATGGAGGTATTGGAAAACACCTCTGCACTGGGGACTCAATGGTGCAGCAGCAGTACAGGATATTCCTTTTGGTTGTTTAGGAGGTTGTTTGTACCTTAAATCCATGCCCCTGTGAGATGAGAAGCTGAAATTGTTGCACCAATTACCAATTACATTTGTGTAATCGTGATGTCAGCTTTTCCACCAAAGATGTTTGTTAAAGATACTTAGGGTCAGCAAAGTTGAGCAAAGCATAAATCCAAAGAGCTGCATTCTCTAATACGTGCCGCTGTTTGATTTCATTTGTTTCTGGAGCATAAAAAACCACCTTGCAGTATTTTGAGGGTACCATGTTAATCAATAATCAGTGTGGCAGCTGTTGCCAGAACTGACAATATCTACAGAGACTGGAGACTGTCACAGCGTGGGTTCCTGGGGGTCTCACTGCATTTTAGGAGGGAGCTAAGTAATATTACTACAGGCAAAATAAGTTCCCTTTGGAGGTTGCTGAATGGTGTGGACTCATTGCAGAGTCACTCAGAGGTGACAGGACATTAATAGCACATTAAATGGATTAAGTTTTTCAATGTCTTAAAAAAAAATTAGTTTTCAGGCAATAAAAAACTTACAGGTAAGGAAAGGCAAGTTTAACTAATGTAATAAAAATTCTTACCTACCTTCAAGGCTTACTGAGATTATCCTGTACTTCCCCTCTAGAGACTTGAAGGTAAGGGGACATGTTCCCTTACCCTGGGGAAGACACAAGTGGGAATTCCCTTGTTGAGGTGAGCTGCTCAGGGCAGTAGGACAGGAGAAACTCACAGGTGGGATAGGCTCATTTCCTGCTTCCAGAGTTTCTGCTGTGAAAAAGGAGGTTCACTGCTAAATGAAATGTTTTTGAAGTGACAAGAGAAAATAAAGATTCAAGCTTTAAAGGATCGGAATAAGGCACATCTACAAAGCTGCCTCTGTTGGTAGCTCAGATTTCCTGCTTGTGCTGTTTTTATAGAAAGAAATTACTCTAAAGCAGAAATTTACATCTGTATAAAAAATTTAACATTTCATTATCTGGCTTCATTATTAAAACTCAGACTATGCTTTAGGGCTTAGACACGTGTCCTTACAAAACAAAGTAAAATATGACTATATTATTTTTCTGCAGTGAAAAAGTAAGGAATAAAGAATATCTGCTCCAAGAGTGGCAGTGGTTGAGAAGCACATCCCTTTCTCTGGAAAATGTGAATGTACGGGAGACAGTTTTGCATAGCATATATTGTTGCTGATTTAAATACTTCATGCTGATTTGTGGTGGAATATATGGAGGTACATTGTAAATTTGTCTAATACTTGAACAATGTCTTGTGCACACTGTAAGCAAATCACAGCAATGCTGGCTGGAGATTTCCTTTGTTACTCTGGTTACATTATCTTCACTGCTGCATAAGAGAGAAAAAACATTTGTTGACCCTTCTTTGTAGAATAAACCAACAGCAACATTCAGCACTGGAAACAGAAATCCGTAATTCTGCTAACAAATCAAAAGTTAACAGTCTTAAAAGAGCAGTTGGTCAGAAACGGATTTTAACACTTTCTCAGAGTCATTTGACAAAATGTTTTAGGTAAATTTGAAAGAATTTCAGAGAAAGTCCTTCAGTGACCTGTAGTGGGTCACCTTTCCCCTAAGGCAACACACTGACCTGCCAAGCCTAAGACTAATGAAATAGATTATTATGAAATCCTTCCAGAGATACTGCATGGGTTGTTTGGGCTTTTCAACTACCTATATGCGTCAATGTAATGAGAACTTGGCAGAGGGCCCGGGCTCCGTGACACCTTCAAGGATGTTGTTGGAAAAGCCCTGAGGTTTTGCCTTTTCCTTGGAAACAATGCTGTGGGAAGGTCAGATCTGCTCATCAGAGCAGAATTTATTCTTCAGCTATTGCATGACTGCACTTGGGATTTTGTTCCAGAGACCTGTGTTTAAAGATGCTTGAAGGCTTACAGATACATAATAGACATATTCCTTTTGTGACCTTGCTCAGTTGCTGGAAAGTCCAGTTGCTGGAAAGTCCAGCCAGAACTTTGTTTGATGCACCTAAGCTTCTTATCGACCTGTTTTGACTGAAGGAGGTGTTAATTGCTCCAAACAGTGAAAATAACTAATTCACTTCTGGGAGCAGCAAAGCTACAGTCATTGTCAGAGAATTTGTGCCACAGTCATGGTCAAAACCAATTTGGACATGGCTTCTTGGTGCTGTGCATCCATGCTCGTGATTGCAAATAATCATGACAATTGAACAGCCAGGCTGTTAATTCTGGTGCTTAAGTCTTATGTCTGCTGACAGAGACTAAAATCTGCCTATTAGAATGTGTGTCGTGAGATGTCTCACCACAGGATATGGCCTTTCTCATGACTTTATTCCAGCAATGAAATAAATGTTGCTGTGAGCTTCGTGGCCCTAGCTATTCTTATGGTGTGTGCAGAACACAAAGTGACTGTTGGATGTGTGGAATGGAAAGCAGGGAAACGGCTGAAGAGCATTTTGTGCCAACAGATGTTACCAGGAGAGTAGCTTGGTGTGCCTTGCAGATGCCCCCCACTGCTGTGGGAAGCACAAGATCAGGCTCTGTACAGCTTTTTGTGCTCTTTCCTGTCTCACAGCACAGGGCTGTTGAGAGTCCATAGGGATGTCTGTGGGCATACACACTCTGCGAACTTGGGACCACATTCCCCAGGACCAGAGGTACTTGCCTGGCAGTGAACTGTTGTAGCTGTGAACTCCATATGTTGCTTTCCAATCTGTCCTTCAGGCTGCAGTGGTCCAAGCCAACACATCCCCAGTTCCCTAAAGATTTCAGCAGGCTGAGCTCCTCAGGTGGCAGGTGCTGCTAGCCTTCAGTAGTACTTGTTTTTCCAGCCTGCTGCTCATGGTGGCATTGGGTATTCTGCGAACAGCACAAACCCCCTGGCATGCAGGGCAGCAGGAGTGTTTGGGAATGGTTAAGCCATTTGGGAAATGGGAGGAGGAATAGTTGCTTGTCTTTAAGTGCTTCCCTTAATGGGCCTGCACCTATCTCCTTTCTCCTCATCCACCGGCAGTACTTTTAAGTATCTGACATTTTGGGAACTGCATGTACGTGTTCAGTGAGACTTTGCAGAAATGTTCTTGGTTTTGCCCCCTCTGGACAGCCATTCTGTGGATGATCCCCAATGTCTGGTAGCTTCCAGCCTTCAGCTTCCTGCTTGGCTGCTCTCACCAACATGAGACAGGCAATTCCTTTTGTTTGTGAGAGGACCAAAGGAGTGAGCTTAGGGCTTTGTTTCTATGTTTGAACATTTTTCAATTACTAAATGTCAGGAAAAAATAAGGAAAAAAATAAGCTCAGTGCACCAAAAAATGTACATGCAGATGCACACTATATCTAGTTGGTTTTGAAAGATAAAGAAAAGTTAAGGACAATATTTCTTTGGTTGCTAGGATGCCTTTTTATCATTGAATTCGGCATGCTTTGGGGTTTTTATTTTTATTTAGACGTGTGACTCATTTATTGTGCTTAGAGCAATGTTATGGTGTATTCTGACAATAAATTTAAGAAAATGAGACAATTGTCTAACATTTTGATGTGAAAATTAGGTCTGGGGTGTATACTGGCCCAGGAGTTTAGTATTTCTTTGAGGGAAAAATAATAAAGAGCGTTAGTGATATAAATGTGGGGTTATTCTTTATTGAAAATGCGAAAATGAGATTTACTAGGATATTTGTCCCCGAAATGTATTCTATTTGCACAGAGACACTTTGCATCTTGTGCAGCTGAGAAAAGGAACATGAATTCAAGGCAGATATTTTCCTGCTAGCATTACAGTCGCGGCTGGGAGCTTTAGCATCAGAGAGAAATACATGTGCGTCTCTTTGTGCGGTGCTGTTTGTGACAAAGGAGTTCCCATCGGAATGGCTGTGCTCTGTCCAAGCCCCCTGGAGCCTCTGGGTTAGCAGCAGTCAGTCTTTGCAGTGTCCTGACGTCATCCCGTGTGTGCCTGAGCTCCGCTATTGTCTCACGGCGAGCGGGGCTGGCGACTGCGGTGTCTGCCCGATACCTCCTTCTGCCTGCCCGCATCGCTGCGAGGACCGGCCTGCCCTGATCACTCGGATTTAAAACAGAAGCTCCTGCTTTTTGCTTCCTGAAGAAGGACCGTCACTGCGGCTGCAAGGAAAAGCTGTCTGCGGTGTAGAGCAGAGCAAAGGAGAGGAGGAGAGAGGAGAATCTGGCAGCTTGGATAGCCTGGACTGCATTGTCTGGCTTCATGACCCCTGCTGTGTAGCAGTCTCATCCCTTCTCTCATACACTCCCTCTGTCTTCCACTCTTTTTTCTTCTTTCCTTTTTAAAAGGGCAGCATCTGGGGCGAGCCATGTTTGGCACTGAATCGTCATGTAAGTAAATGCATCCCGTTTGCATCCTTTTTCTGTTCAGAACAGGGCTCGTTTTATCCTTGCTGTACCCGCCTCACTTGCATTCTCTTTGCCGTAGGTCGTTGGCTAAAAGCTGTGGTCCTTGCCTGTTTATGAAGGGATGAAAGATGCTGGAGGAGAAGCATCTACCTCCTAACTGTGGGTGCATCCTCGATGCAAGGCAGCGTAGAGCTGTCAGTGCTGCTGAATTCAGGCCACTGGAAGATTGAGGGAAAAAGGCAGTTTTGCTTGAATGTGTCAGTTGATAAGATCGCATCTGTCAGTGATCAGGAGCTGCAGACGCTCTAATGAATGCACTACTCAGATGGTGTATTTGGGGATTGAGAATGCTGCAGTATTAGATGGGAGAGCTGGGGGAAAGTGATTTAACCAGCAGGAAAAGATTGCTATCTCGTGTCTATCTCATTTACTTCATTTTTGTTTCTGGGGAAAAAAGAGGCTTCTCTGCAATCCAGCCCCCCACCCCCCACCCCCCCCCGGGACTGCAGAATCCGCAATTAAATTAGGTGGAATTCTAAATATGAGGTGAAAAATGCAAAATAAAAGGATCATTTCTTTCTTTCTTCCTCATCTTTGTGCTGGAAAATCTTAACTGAGACCGTCTGCTGTTTAATGGCCCTACAGATGCATGTCATTGAAAGCAAGCCAGTTTTGCTTCAATGGGAACAACAATTACCTACCTGGCAAATCTGGCTGCAGAGGAAGGCTGGGGGGTTTATGTATAAATAATGTTGCTGGTGACATTGTGGCTGTGTGGAGACCAGTCTGATCCAGGGATTATTGGGTGACTGAAAAATAGAAAACAGTTGTTTTGTGCACAAAACAGTACTGTGTGTTGAAAATGTCTCATTTGGATATGAAGCAATGGCTTTTGTAGAGCGTTGTCAGATCCAACATGGTATAATGTCTCCACGCTTCTAGGCTGGGACCTATTCTGCAGCTCATCTCTTCCTAGGAAGTGATAAGAGCATTGAGATACCTCATAGTTATGCCTTCCTGGCTGTCCCAAAGTGTTAATGATCCTGTGGCCAGGCTCTGGCAGCTCCCCCTTCCTCTGCCACAACACCCAGTCAAGGTCAGGCAGCATAAAAACAAAATTTGCCTTTAGATTTCTTCTGTTTAGGGACGCGTTTCTCATGCATAGTTGTAAACATGTCTGCAGCTCTGGGTCATCAGAGCATGAACAGAAATGCCGAATGTTGTAGCTGCATCGATTTCCCTGAGAGATCTGTGAGCCCCAGCATCTGTGTCCACGGGCTCTACTTCTGCAAAATGCACGTGAACAGGCTTTGAGATAAAATCGGTGCCCTACCTGCCCTCTTGCAGAAAGCAATAGTATGCACTCAGATTATTCAGTGTTGTTCATTTTGGTGATCCTTTCTTCGTTTACGAGGTGCATTGGCTAAAGTCATAGGGGTTGTGCACCAGCAGCTGTGGCTGCTTTTGTTTCCATGGTTCCCAGAATTTAGAAAAGGGCAATGGAAGCTTCCATAACAGCCGCTACCTGTTTCCCAGAAGGGTCTAGAAACATTTCTTGCTTTTAAAAATGGGATTAAACAGAACATGGCTCGTTGCCATCGATTCGAGCAGAGGCTGTGGTCAGTGTCTGCCTGAACTCTCTGGCCAGTGGTGGCCGACTCCCCTGTGCCTCTGCTCAGGCCTGACCCTCTCACCCAAGAGTTCCTGTTCAGGCTGGACAGGCTGTCCCATTACCTACTGCTGCCAGGTGCTGGCAGGCAGGACAAGAGCGGGTCACTGGTGCTGCCCTGCTCACCTGCCTGTGCAGGTCAGTGCTTGCATAACCAGCCCTGCCCACACCACTGCTGGAGGAACAGTGGCTTTACTTTCAAAGAAAGAAGGTAGTATCAAAATTATTTCAATCAAAATGTTAAGAGGTGTTTCATCTTCCCTCTCCTCCTGTCTTCTTCACATTTCCGGGCTGTCAAATGATAATAGCAGTACTAATTGTTAATGTTTTTGTCTGGCTAGAACATCAAATAAGACAAAATTAAAAAGAGTCAGCATTATTTGGACATTGGAAATATGACAGAAGCCATTGCTGCTGCTGCTGCTGCTGTCCAAAAAGCATGAAATGAGCAGATTACATTTTTTTAAATCCTGCTGTTTACACTTAGTGTTTAGGATTTTATTTCTCTCTGCTTTGATTAAAAAGCCAAGAAAAATGGTCAGAAGCAAATACTGGTTTAGAACCTTTAGTCTCTCTAAGTATCAAAATATTTTAAATGTCAAAACAACTCTCCTTTGGCAATCCTGGTTATTTTCTTTTTGCTTTTAGCAGCAGTTTGATGAGCAGTAAAAGATAGTCTGAGAGTCTTTGCAGGAACAGGCGTCTGCTTATCACCTCCTGGATGCAGGGAAAGACAAACAGCCGGTGACAATAGCCCATAAAGGGGGATAAGGCAGCAGGCGATGCACAAACAGCTGCTGACACTCCCAGTGCATGATGAGCGAGGATAGAGTGTGCAGAGCAAAAACCCCGAGGAGTGTCCATGCAAGGGCACTGTGGGAGGGTAGGATAGTTGCCATAGTGTCATGGCCAGTATTTTCTCTTGGTCACATGTCCTTTCTGTAATCCCCACAGGAAATATGTGCCGGAGACACTTTGTCTTCAGTGCTTTTGTGCTGATCCACTGTCAGACATGCTGCCAGGGGTGTGGGGGGTTGTGTGCATAGGGGGCAGATTTTCATCCCATGCCACTACTCCTGCTGACCTGAAAGATTTGTCTGCTCATTATAATCGTTTCACATTTCACTTTCTGTATTTTTTTTTATTAATATTGAGAATTAAGTCTTGTTTAAGGTGAAATAGTGTTGTAGGGCTACACCAAAGCAGAGAAGTGATGGACATCTGAACAAGTGACGAGATGGTCCCCACAAATAGAACAGCCTCATCTCAGGGAGAAGAGCCTAGCAGAAATAACCAGCGAGCATCCCTTATCTGGCTAGGAATACTGGCAGTTGCAGGTCTCTAGGAGAGACAGCAGAGGCACAAATTAAACTGAACAGTGAGAGCAGCCACAGTCAGTGGGACTTACCAGTGCTAGTAAGTAGTCTTATAAACCTGTGCAAAACAGCAGCAGCCAGCATTAGAGAAATGGGGGATCTTGGTATCAAACATGGAGATAAAGGACAATCTGACTGGCACGGACCCTGGCGTCCTGGGTGATGTGCCTGTCTCCTCTGTTCCCAGCACTGGTACTCATCCCACTTGCGGGAGAACCAACCAAAACCTGACCACTCCTGCAGGTCGTTGGTTTTGAGCATGTTGGCTCTCCATGATTGTTCATGGGGTGCTTAGATGAGCAGTGGCACAAGGAAGGGTGGGACATGACTGCTGAAATTCTGGTGGGATAGCAGCCTTGGTGAGAGTGGGTTCCACTGAACCAGCAGATGACCAAAATGCTCCTTTTTTGAGCATAAATCATCCTAAAAGGCCAAGAGCAGTAAGTACAGCCACAATTCTGCAATGATGTTACAGTGGTTTCTCAGGCAACAGTATGCCAAAGAGAGGTTACAGAAAGTACTAGAAATTGTAACTTTAAACCAATATATGTAGCTGCTGAGGTTCCTGTTGTTCCCTGTAGAGTCAGGACTGTTGAAAATCCTGCAGAACCAGGTCAAAGAGAGGCTTAGCTACACCACTTGTCAAATGCTAGAATAAACCTGGGTTATGAAAGGGGTTGAGGTTATGGGAGCTCTAATAACTTGACAAATTCATCAGTGAAACTTCAAGATACTTGGAGAGAAAATGTAGTCTCACATCCCACTTAGAGTAGATTTTGAGGATTTACTGCATGCTAGTATTGTTACTTTCTAAGTGAATGTCTTTTTTAAAAATACAAATCTGAGATAAGAGACTTTGGGTGTAACGCTTTGTTAGGTGCGTGAGGTATGGTCTCCAAAGGCTTGACTGCATGCTCAGGAGGACAGGGGCTTGAAGCTCAGCCCTCCTAGTCAGGCAGCACCAATGGCAATTGGAACTCACTGTGTTGAGCTGTTCACAAGCAGGCAGCTGTAGTGAGAGTTTAAGTGCACCTTGCCCTTTCTTTCTCCAGAAACAAAAAGTCAACTGAGACATCTCACAAGCTGGATATGACTCATGAATTTGACAGTCTTTGGTGGTTTGAATCCTGCAGCCCTGAATCACCTTTCCTATCTCACTGGTTTAGAAGTTGCAAGGATCTGATGTAAAGTTACTGAATGCAGTGACAGTCTCCCAGGTAGCTTTGTCCACACAGCTTCTGGAATGGGGAAGAAATCTAAAGGTACATGAAGGGAATTTGACAAGCTTTCCTTCAGCTTGTCAGGTTTTTTCGCCATTAGCTAAAATTATGAGCTATAATTGGTGGAGGAGTCTGTGATTGATCAAAGAGGACAAAAGGTCTTTCAGATTTAAAACAATAATCATAGAATAATTTAGATTTGAAGGGACCAACCAGCACCTCCCTCAAAGCAAGTTAGAGCCAGTGACAGATACAAGCTCAATCAGTCTGCATGTTTGCAAAATGGTGTGAGATCAAAGCAAGCCTCAGCTTTGACCAGTGTAATTTACAGAACCAGAAATAGGGAAAGATCTTTATGACCAAGGACGCCTGAAAGATTATTAGGGTCCCTTTGGGCTGTGTGACCCAGATAGGAGGAGCAGTACATGCAGTGAAGACTGTCATATTATTTGAGCTGGGGTAGAAGCAGTTGTGTTTCATGTAATTTGGGGATAATTAATGGGTATGCCTAGCAAAAAAATCTATTCACAGAAGAATCTAAGCCATCTCTTTTCATCTGAGCTAAAATACCCTGCTTGAGCCCTGAAGTACCAAGAAAAGGTCTATGAAGTGCTATGAGAAAAGCATGTGGAATATAGAGAGACAGAGCATTCCAGATTTTCTAGATTAATGGATTTTTTTCTCTTTTGGTGAAAATCACTTTGATGTGATAGCACTGTTTAGATGCTCTCACATGAAGGTCACTGTGTATAATATGAAATTAAAGGATATTAAAAATGACGATATGTTTCCTATTTAAATGGTAAGATGCTACATTAAGCAAATAAGCTGGACAACTACAGAGAGAAACACTTGATACCCACAATCTGATGGAGCTCAGTGAAAAATTGGCTGACTTTGGTGTGTTTGGTCAAGGTGAAACTTATACTGAGAGATCAATTTAAGGTGCCTAGAAACTGTGAGTGAAAAAGAACCCATATTCTGCCTAGACCAAGAAATGTGTCATTGCTTCCCAGAATTAGATTGAAAGTGTTATAGCACTTCTTAGGGCTCTCAAAATTTTCATTTGGAGATGGTATCTTGTGTTTTGATCAGTACAGGAGAAGGGAAATTCTTGTGAAACTAGTGATGCAAAATTAAAGTATGATATTTCTGACCACCTTTGAGAAATAGAGTGGCTGGGAAGGTCTTCGCCCATGCATGCTTTGAGGGGTGCTGAGCAGACCCTTCAAACATGCTAGATCATGTTTCAGCCTAGAGCAGGAGCATAATTTGAATATGACACAAAGTCGGTGAGCATGTCAGAGAAAATAAAAACATGTAGCCTATAGCCTATACATATAGCATATAGCCTATATATATATATAGGCTTTCCACATTTGTATCGCCCTTAGGTAGCTCTTTTAAAGGTTTGACTGAGCAGGGAAGAATGATGAGAGAAGGTAAGAATGAGCTCTAGAAGAAAGTGCCTTGTACTCAAAAGGTCTGTAGCCTAAAAAGCCATAGTAGGTTTTGAAGATGGTCATTGGAAAAATTATCCATCTCCCTTAACCTCTCCTGTTTGCTGTAGCACTCATTAGCCCAGTGATTTTGCAATTTGCAGTGATTTCATACTTTTCCATTTGCAGTGGAGTCATCACTCCAGTAAATACCAGCTTTCATGTTACCACTGGGAACTAGTCTTGGAAAGTTGTCATGTATTTGGATTTTCTGCTGCATTCTCTTGAGTGTGGAAGTACCCATATGATAGTACATGAAGAAGTTTAAAGAGAATATAGTCTTGATGAGTTGTGGTTGTGCAAGTGCAGCAAAAGGAAGATGTACTCAATTACATATTTTAAAAGTTCCTGGATGGGAGTAGAAAAAGGAGACCAGATATTTTTTACTTCATGTATTAGCTGTATTTTTTTACAATGAAGTAAGGGATTCTATGATAACCACGCTACTAGAAAGCAAGTTTTGAGAGGAATCTATTACAATTCTAGGGAGGTCAGAAAATGGCAGTGGACTCCACTTGTAAGACTTCTGCTACAAGAGAAGGAAAAACTGCTGTAAGAAGATACCATTCCAGGCAGAACCTTCCAGATACCTAGCAAGAGTCACACTGATTCTGAACTGACTTAGCACCATGAAAATAGTCCTGGTCACAAAAGAAAAGAAAAGCATCCTGATTAGGAGTACTGAAGGATGCTGAAAAGATACATGTTAAATGAAAAGAGCTAAATGTTAAATTAAAAGAGCTGAATGTGGAAAATATTGGTACCACTAACCTTTTTTCCTGTCAGCTGCTTTCATTACTGTCATTAGTAAGGTATCTAGGACTGTTGCACTGGCAAGAGTAAATTGTGCCACTGTATTTTCATTGGGGTAGGTAATCATGAGTCATTCAAACCATCTGCTGATAAAATATTCTCAGACTGTTTAGATTATCAAAGAGAATACAGTAGCTGAGAAATGTCAAATTAGCTGGCAAAGAAACACGGCAAATTTTGTGTGACGATCCCATGTGCTTTGTCATCCACAAGGACATGAGGCCAGGCAGTCCATCTGTTTTATAGGCTGTGGGTGGAGGCAAAGGTCTGCTAACGGTTAAATGAGCTGGAGAAAGCATTCCTCTGACTCTGGAACATGTATCAGCCTGGCTATTCTCTGCATCCTCTGCTGCTTGCTTGGTCTGCAGTGATAACTCCAGATAAGCTGTACAGAACAGAGGGTGATAATCAGGCTGCCTGTGTGACTGGATGGAGAAAAGCTCCAAATGATTGAAGTGAGCAGCCAGATAAAAAGGTATAATCACAAGTAAGCATCACAATCAAGAGTGGAAGTTCCTCCAGGAATCCAGCCAAGTGTGAGAGCCCTGATGCACAAACATCGCACGGGAGGATACGGTGTCCTTGGTTACAGGACAGAAGAGCAGTTCTGTACCACTACAAACAGGAGCAGATTCTTCTACAACTGCTGACCTGCTAGAGATGTCTCTCCGAGACTTTGGAATGTTCTAATAGCACAAGGAGATAGCAGTGGGGTGAAGGATGTCTCAAGTGTGTTAAATAAGACATACTACATCATCTTTAGTATCATTTGCAGGTACCACATCATAGTGGAACTAGGGGGTGTTGTCCCAGCTCATAGGGTACAATAGCTAGGATAACAAAGAGATTAAGTTGCCTGCTCAGAATAAAGCACTAGTGGTCTGTCACAGCAGGGGAGGTCCCACAGAGAATGGGCATTCAAAGGCCCAGACCTTTTCTAAACTTAATTTTATAGGTATAAATATTTTCACAACTGGGGTTCTTGCTGTGTTAGGCTACACCTCCACACCGGGGAGGTGGCACTGCTGTGGGCATTGTACATCACAGTGACTGTCTGGATGCAAAGAGACATTCGTTTGGTTCCTCTGGGGCATTGCATGTATGCTAATGACTTAGAGTCTCTGTGGGGCTTGGCTGCCTGTCAGAGGAATGAAGCTGTAGATTTCAAACCAGTGCTCCGTACTGCAGCAGTTTGGTGAACTACGTGCCTGGCATTTAGTTAGGTTAAGTCTTGTTTGTGCGTCTACATCGACATTAAATTAATTCTTCCATAAAATACAGATAAATATTCTCACAGAATTATACAAAAAGACAAAAAAAAGGGCTCATGTTTGGACTTGACATCCTTAATAGTATCCCCTTAAACAGAGAGGCTCCCCCGAGGGAACAAAGCAAGATAACTCTCTAATGTGGAACGTCAGAGCAGCCGCCGTCGCTGTGAGTGAGGTGCTGCAGGCAGCAGCTGCTGTCTGCAGGCTGGCAGCAAATATGGGTGTCTGCATTTTCAGTTATTCTCCCCTAGGCCATGGCTTTGTATGTGCTCCTGATTTGGTTTGGTTTACAAAGGAAGAAAGAAGTGGCTTTATGTCATTGAGCAATTTAACTATGGACAAAGGAATTAAAAATCTGCCAGTTTTTGTTTCTGTATGTAATATGTGTGTGCATTTATTTATCTATTTATTTATTTATTTATTTTACTTTGACAGCTGCTGTTAGTTAAAACTACAACTGCCTTGTTTTTAACAGAGTAGTTTAGCAAAATTAAAGCTTTTTTTTTTTTCCCAGTGAAGGAAAGCCTGGAGCTGTCTCACTATATAGCATATAATTGCTGATGAGGTACTGTGGTCTTCCTGCTTCTTGCCAGGGAGTTCAGTATCCTGGCAGGCAGTAAGTCTTGTTATTGTTGTATATGGGTATGCCAAAAGTTTACATAAATACAGAAGTGGACTATCCTTTCATCTCCAGAAGCATTTCAGACATACTGACACAGCAGGGGTGGAGATGTATCAGAGACGCCATGGGGAAGCCTGCATTGCAGCTGACTCAGGTGCCTGCTGCCTTATGTACAGGTCAGAGAAGATCATACTGCCAAATTGGCTTTCAGAAACTGGAATTTCGTCTCTGAAAATCATCTGCTGGATGTAGCAAATTGCTTTCTAGGGATTTTGGTTGGTTGGTTCTTTTTTTGTTTTTTTAAAATTGGCTAAAATCTGGCCATTAGTCCTGTCTTTATTTCTGAAGTTCAGTCTAAAAATACCTTTCAAAGGAAATCATGCACAGCTATTTCAATGGTTAAATTCTAAAACTGAATCACAGTTGTCTGTTCTTTTTCTTTATAGCATCCAAACTCACAGGGTTGGTCTGATTAAATAATTTTGAAGAAGAAAATTAGGACAGTCAAATAATAGCTAAAGTTTATTAGTGGTTATAGCCAGAATGAAATCTAATCAAAATAAACTTCAAAACAGTAATCTAAGACTAATATTAATCTATGAAAGATTGATGAATGAGATAATCATGATAGGACAAGAACATGACAGGTGCTCTCTTTGTCCCTCTATACTCAGCACTGGTGAGGCCACACCTGTGTCCTCTGTGCAGTTCTGGTCCACTCCAAAAAAGACATTAAAGTGCTGGATCTTGCCCAGAGAAGGGCAGTGAAACTGGTGTAAAGTTGAGAGCAAAAGTCATATAAGGAACAACTGAGGGAGCTGGAGTTGTTTAGCCTGGAGGAAAGGAGGCTTAGGGGAGATCTTCTCACTCTCTACAACTCCTTGAAAGGAGGCTGTAGTTAAGTGGGGGTCAGCTTCTTCTCCCGGGCAACCAGTGACAGGGTAAGAGGAAATGGTCTCAAGCTGGGCCAGGGGAGGTTCAAATTGGACATCAGGGAGAATTTATTCATAGAAAGCATTGGAATGGGCTGTGCATGGAGATGGTGGAGTTAACATGCCTGGAGGGGTTCAAGAAATGGCTGGACATGGCACTTAGTGCCATGGGTTAGTTGACAAGGTGGAGATTGGTCAAAGGTTGAACTCGATGATCTTGGAAGTCTTTTCCAACCTAAATGATTCTATGATTCTGGAGAATCCTATGATTCTATGATATGTGGAGAAATATTTTAAAAATTATAAAAACCAACTTTTCACTTGCTTTCATTCCTTGGAAGAAGAATAGAGAGGTGGCTATGAGCAAAAGGAGAGGTGACTTCCTTTGTTCTTCATAAAGTTGCTTTTTCCAGGGCCTTATAAATGAGTCCAAAGTAAAAAACAGCCTTCATGGACTCAAGTTTTATATTTGCAGATGATTTCACACCAGCTAGTATGATGCCAATGTGCAAAAAAAGTCAAGAACAGCAGTTGTTGCACTGCAGTTGAATTTTGCGTGTTGGTCATCTGCAGCTGGTCACCTTTTCTTTGGGGACAGCATATCAAGGTGGGTTTGAGCAATGAGAAAATGGTACTAAATAGGAGTTGAAAATCTTTGTGCTGGGTTCTTAAGAGCTTAGGCTGATTCATGAGATCAATCCTTTCTGTGATTGCTGTTCTCGGAAATAGTACGTTATCTGTTACAAGGTTTGTCTGGATGTGTTCTTACTTAGGTTTAAATAAAAGTGTGACATTTTAAAAGAAGTTTAATTAAGATGGTATAAAAACCCTACAGATTCTCAATTAGGACTAGACTAAATTAACAGGGTGTGGGTCTAAGGTTAATTGAAGTAAACTTTCTTAGCTAAAATAAGAATTCACATGAACTATGGTACGGGAATATACATACTGCATCAAAACATGCATGCGGACAGGTCAGTTTATTTGCAATAATATTGAAGTAAAAATGTCAATATATTTTATTGTTTTTTGTTTATAATGCCTTTCATGAGACTCCTTGTAGTTTTCAGAAATTCAAGATGAAATATCACCTTGTTTCCTGTGCTCTCAGGTTTCTTGACGACCAGGAATGACCTCTGATAAAGGGTTTGAAGTTCACGTTTGCCAAAGATGAACTGCACTTTCTAAGCATAACAAATGAATAGCTTTGCTTTCTTTCATCTTGCTGCTGTGCAGTCAGCCCTTAGGTGATATTTCTGCAAAGCTAATCATACATATTTGAGGATGCCAAGGAAATGGGTTAAAGGAAGTGTTAATTGCTCATCCCATGGGTAGGGCCATCCTTCCCTTAGATGCTTGCTGGTGGGAAGGCCTAGAGATGTCTCTCTTGATCTATAGTGGCACAGCATCAACAATTCTGAGAACATGAGATGAGAAGGGCTGCCTTAAATTTTTGAGGATGTTATCCATAATAGTCAGCACTTAAGCCATTGTCCAAGGTCACATAAAAGTTGCTCTTTATACAGAACAGCCTACTGTTTATGTACTCTTCAGAAGCTAAATACTAAACTTGAGCTGGTTTTAAAACTTACAAGATTCTGACAAAAACAGGAACTGAGCACAAAATGTATTTTTGCAAGCCGTTGCAAAATCAGTCACAGGTGGCTCATCTGGGGAGACTGAAATAAACTGAAGAGAGTGGTTGGAAATCTGAAAGAAGAGGTCAGATCATCAATTTTCTTGAAGAAGAAAATTGAGATGTGATGGACTAGAAGAGAGGAGGAAGTCTGCAACAGGGAAGATTCTGGTGTAGTAAACTCTCAAATTGTGGATGATTTGGCAAGTGTAAGAACAAAATTCTCATATTCCAAATAGATAAGCGTACTGTATATGTGTATGAAGGGGGGAAGATGGGAGAAAGGGGGGGTGAAGGGGGCAGATATGAACAAGTTTAATGGTGAATTTCTTAATCCTGCCCATCCTTCTTTAAAGAGTGCTGCCATTTCCAAGAAGAAACCAAGAGACATCCTTTAAGTGTAAAATAGAAATGGCTGAAAATGCTGGAAATGCTATTTAAGTGATTTTAGTAAATGAGGCCATTTTAGAAATTAAAAGCAAGACATCAGTCTCCCTTTATTCCAGTATCTAGATGGGAAGGTGGGTGGCAGATGATTTGCCTTACTAAATGATATCACACTGTTCTTGACTGCCATAGGAACAAAAATTCATCATGTTCATAGAGCCCTGCTCCTGCTTGGGGCAGGGTCTCTAGGACTGGGGTGGTGCTAGGAGCTGCAGTGACTGAGATGATCCAGGATTGGAGGGGTTGACCCAGCTCCTACTTTATTTTCAAATCTTTCAGAGTTTGGAGTGGAAGCAGGCTCTGTTTTCCTTCCCTGATGATGGCTGGTGGTTCCTTCTGTGATTTTCTCTAGGTCTGTCAATCCTGGCTGTGGTCTGTTTTACTGAAAGTACCAATTAACTGGCTGAGCATTTGCTTTTCTTCCCTGATGGTTCCCTCTTCAAGAGGGGAAGCAATCTGCTGTAGGAGAAGGGGCAGGAGCCCAGGCTGTGCTCTTGCTTCCATGTCACTCACCCTGCCTTTTGAAGCTGCTTTAATACTGGGATGTGCATTACCAGCGCAGTGAGTAGGAAAGAGCAGAACTGGGGCCAGGTGGGAGCTGGGAACAAGAGAAACTGCCTGATGCTGTTTTGTGTGAGCCTGGTTTATTCCTAATCCTGATGCTTGTTCAGCTTTCATGGTAGCAATAAGCCTGAGTACCAGCTGTGCCTTCCCATGGGCTGCTCTGCTACTTTCAGCTGTTGTGAAAATGAGGTATTTCTGGTTTTTTCCTTTCTCTAATGAACAAATGAGATGCATGTATGCCCTATGTAGTGATGCCTCCCCCCCTTTTAGCTCCATCTGTGATAAGATCCCTTTCAGTTCATTGCTTCCTTTAGGTCTAGCACGTTGTAGTGCCAGGGAAAATAACTGGAAGTCTCTGCTTTCTGACAAGATCTCCTGCAGCTTCCAGCTGCAGCACTGACATTTTTATTCAGAACCTGGATTTCTGAGCATAGGCTTATTCACCCATTCAACATCACTAGAATGGCCCCACAGAGATTTTCGTACCACATAGAAAATACTTACTCTGCAAAATTCCTAATTTTCAGAATGTGTATTACGAACTTGCTGAAGAGCTACCTCAGTTTTCCTCCTTGTTTTTCAGAACTCTAAAGATGGCAGTGGAGAAAATGACCAAGCATGCCATGTTTCATGTGATGCATGATCGCTTCCAACATTTGGTGTTTCAGGTTCTTCTTGGGCATTTAGTCTTTATAGTCCTCACCTGTATAAAACACAATGCTCTCCTTTCTATTACAGCCCATATAGCATGCCAGAGAGGCTGCCTGAACATACAAGGGTGCACTAAATTAATTCAGTAAATCTATAAAAATATATTTATCAGTTTCTGGTGGAATCTGATCTCGTTTAAAAAGCATAATTTGCAACAGAAAGGGCTTAGCTAGGTGTCTGGCATGAATGAGTGGAAGTATCTGAAGTATACGTAGCCAGAAGATAGCATGTATTTTCAATTAACAGATAGGCATTCAGTATTTTGAAAGTAGATATAAATCTCCTCTGAAGCTAAAAGGTTTAAATCTTTTTTGATACAATCCCTGAAATGGTAAGAAAGGTAAGTAAGACTAAAACAGCCTATCCTCTCGGTAATGGGAAGCAAACAGACGTGTACAGATAATAGTTACTGTTATCTATGACATGGCCTTCAGTTATTTGGCATGGAGCAGTCTGTCATATTTTTGTCCCATACCTGTCACTTACTTATTTGTTGTTCATTACTGACTCCCAGCACTGCGTATGATTTGGCTGATCAGGCTCAATCTGATGCACAGAATGTCTTAGACACCAGAGTTACTCATTTTGTCTACTACAAACACAGATGACTGGTCTTCAAGCTCCATGCTATGGCCACTCTGGTTTGTGCACTTAGAGTCATGACATTTTCTAGGAAATTGGTGAATTATTTTGTTAAGCATCTCATTTTAACTTTTCATCAAGTCCTGTTAGTCTGCTAAGTGGGATTTTCTGATCTCTTGAGTGGACTGACAACAGCCATTTTTAATGGGTAAGGAAGAGAATTTGGTTCTTCAGCTACAGCATCACAGCTGGAAGCACTTTCACTCCAATAAATCTCTGCACAACACAATGTTAGCTCCAGTTCCAGTCACTAATTTCATCTGCTTCGAACAAGATTTGAAAGTTGCTTAGCAGCAAGTGCCTGTGGTGAGTGGAAGGTACCTGCCATGCCTGCAAAGCAGCACTTGCTTAAAGCAATGGCAGAATTTTATGTTGTAGTTATTTATACCCCTAGTTTTGTGTTCTCTGCTTGTTATTGTGGTAGTTACTGGATAAAAGAATAGGAGCACATATATGTGCTAATACTGTACATTGTAAACATTTTACACATGCATACAATTTTTTTTTCTAGCTAGTATGTAATAAAGAAGCTTTTACATTACATCCTCTTTCAGGGAAAAGCTTGTTCTCGTTTGTGGGTTTCTATTGTCAGTTTTTGTTGTTGGTATATAAAGAGAGGAACTGAGTCAAGGCTGTGAAACATAAATTTGGAACTGAAAACAGTGACTTTAAATGCAGTAATTTCCCAAGAAAAGGCATTTTAGTCATAATCCGATCAAATTTAGTTCTGATCAGCCTTTGGATGTTTTCATTGCTGAATACTTCTTTGATTCTTAGTATAATTTCAGATTGCAGGAAAACAATTATTTTGTCATTAATTTGATCCTATTATTTGAGGTAAAAGAGTGAATTGCAAAGGAATCAGTTTCAAAAATGGCTGATTGTTTTAAATTATTGCTTTTTAGCAATTCTTTTTCATTTATCAATATTTTAGCTGGGCATTAATATAATATACCTTGGTTGAGGTGCTATTTGTACACTTAGAGTTTTTCATCATATCTTAAATGTTATTCTGTCACCATTAGGAAGGATCCTTGATGGCAGAGAGCTGAGTTAGGGAAAAATACGTGTCTTCTGAATAAAGGTAGTCTGGTGCTTCCTGAAAAGCTACCAATCAGATAATCATTCAAATAATTGCGTTCTCCTGTGGGCTGGGAGTGCTGAGTTTAACCAACTACATTTTTCCTTGAAATAATAGTGTGGGTGTCAGTCTTCCAGGCTGGGGTAATTTTGTTCCACGTACATGAATGACCTAGGCTTGTTCTGTTCCTGCACTGCCCTTCTCCAGCAGCAGGATGCCCTGGGATAGGACTACCTGGATCTTGAAGTGTTATCCTTTCGAGTCGTCTGTCATTTGTCCTAATCATATCTTAATTCAGACTTGAGCATTATGTTTACAAGATGATTCCCTTGGGTGAGTGTCTTCAGTATGTGTGTGTCAGAAGGAATGCTGTGCTTTCAGTCTTTGCAAATTATTTGAGATGTGCTCCCAAATGTACATGCTTTGTGTATTTGTACTTTTATACAGGTACTTTTAAATAGCAGTGCTAACTCATTTTTATTTGTAGGCAATGATATGGTTGAAGAATGCACGATATAAAAGGGTTGTTTGGGGCTCAGGTCAGTTGCCTAAATGAGGCAACTAGAGCCATTTCAGATGCCCTGGAACACATTTCACATGGCCACCAGCTGTTAGTCCCTGGAGTATTCTGTGTGTGCTTTTGTGTCAGTGTGTCAGCTACCCTATGCATCTCAAACATCTTTGGATGCACCTGCTTAGACAACCAAATTGAGCTCTTTTTGTCATCAAGAGTTGCCATTTTTGTATTCTAAAGAGATCCAGTCATGTTAAGTAATGTGGGAATCTCAGATTCCTGAGTAACTGCAGGTTTTGAGGGTGTGTGTTTTGTTTTGAACAGCAGAGAGTGAAAGTCACAGTGGTGGTGACAAACTTGGACTCTGGCAAGGCGTGCATGTCAACTGCTGCCGTGATTAACACCGGCTGCTCAGCAGCACAGGCTCGGGGCTTGTGGAACATGCTGTACTCGAATTATCTGGCTTAGAAATGCCCTCCACTTGCCATTTGCAAGCAGGGACAGACAGAAGACAAACATTTCTTCCCCTAAATATGGAGCTTGTTACAGCTTAGTTGCTTGGCAATCCACTTGACTGTAAAATAACCAGACCATTAAGCAATGCTACTGGTTTCCTTCCTTCTATGGCTTTGCAGGATATTCTCTGATCTTTGTATCGTTACAGCCTTTGCAGCCATCTGTTAACTGCAGTGGGGATAATGCACTGTCTGTCTTCGGGGAGAGAAGCTCACTGCATGTTCAGGTGTTTCTACTGTTGTGTTTTTTCTCTATATGACCCTGCATTTCTATTCCCACCACTCCTCTTTCTTCGTTTAAGCTTATTGTCAACATGTTCCTGCCATCCATAATTACACTTGGCACTGGGAGGAGACACTGAGTGAAGCAACTGCCTGTGCATTCCCTGTATATTTTCATGTATTAATGATTGCCATGTATTAATACAATCATACAGCTAGATACCTTCATAATTTATTTCGCTTGGACCAGAAAAAAAATAAATTCTTTCTCAACCCTATATTGACTAAATAGTCAATAAGTCCTTCCTTGGTGGAGAAAAATCGGGGAACTAGCTGCTGTCAGAAAATATATCCATTTCCATAACAGATTATATTTTTATAGCATGAATCTAAATTTATTTCTCTCCAAGGATTCTTAGCCCTTAATTTTGTTATGTCTTCAGGGTGCTGGTGCAAAACAGGGTGTTCTTGTTAGAAATTTTTTTTTAAATAATACTAAACAGAATTCCAAGAAGGTGGCATAATGTGTGAGAAAGGGTAATATATTATTCTAAAGTGTAATAAAATGTTAGAAACTATACAGCTGTGTATTAAAAATCTACAATATATATAACAAGCTAAAAATCTTTAGGCATCAGAGTGACTGGCTTATTCCCAGCATCTTGCACTGCAAGAGAGATACAGAAAAGGCGGAAATACAGAAAACAGTAGTCAATCAAGCAAATTATTATTCTTTAACAAATATTTCATTAGTCAAGATTTTTGTGAAATGTATTAACACCAAATGAAATTAACTGAGTAGATGTGCGAAATAAAGAAATTGGTTCTGAAACAGATGGGTTTTTTCTATCAGGCCTCTCTTTGCCTGGAAATAGGGCCTAGATAATGTTTCTTCTGTTTAATATATATGAGTGTCAACCATAGCCAACATGCAAGGGAAAAGGCATTCAAGAACTGTTCACTCTGCTGCAAACACTTAATGATTCCCATGCATAGCTTACCACTATTATGGTGACTGCCTTCTAGAGGCACGATTAGCAGCATAGCTTTACCTGGATGGGAATTTTTTGGAACTGTTAACCCTACCAAGGAAATGGCAGAGGCAGCAGACTGCTAGGTGAAACCCTAGTCCTGTTAGCATCAGTTGCAAAACTTCCCTGGCTTCAAGATGAGGAGGTGAGTTTCCCCTGTGATTACTGTCTGAGATCAAACACAGACTCAGTGTTCATCAGTGATTCTCTCTATCTAAGTTTTCCCTTCAAAAATGTGAATTTATTGCCCACTGCTTAGCAATACATTTTGAGATCTACAGTGGAAAGGACACTGAAGTGTTAAGCAACATTTATTAGAAGAGATAATCTCCTCAGATAATTTGTTACAGTTGGAAAAAAATGTTTCCTCCCTGCAAGCCTTTCTGAAATAGAAGTCATGTCACTGGCTCCTGTTTCCTCTGAGTCTTAGAGCCTTACTTTTGGACATCGGGTTTTGGTGTGTTTCATGTTGTGGCTGCAGAGCTTTTGTTATTTTGATGGCCTGAAGACAGAAATGAAATTGAGAAAAATATTACAGTCACTTCACTAATTCTTTACCAGATGTCATTTTGTCCATTCAGATGCTGGTATTTGTTTAGATTTTCCTGGATCTACCCTTTTTATTTGGGCAAAATATCATACCAAATATTGAAATATGATGGCAAATTCCAAAGGTTTATAAACATGCTTAGAATGAGCAAAATTAGTATTTAGGCAAAGACTGGGCAATTTTGGTTGGCAAGAGCTGTTGAATTCTATCAATTTCTTTGTATACCTGCTTTTAGTTCTGTCCCAGAACATGTACTGCAGATATAGGCAACCTGCTCTGCATGCTGTCTTTTCAATCATTATTTCATGTTCTATGGTAATGTGACTAATAACAAACCAAAACCAACAAATCAGCAACTGGGATGATCTGGCCATTCCCTATAGTCCCAGTTCTCCTTGCAATGTGCATATGTGACTTCATTAATAAAGCCTCCTTTATTAGATATCCAGAAGTTACTCTTCTATTAGTTTTATATTAGAAAGCACCATTATTATACTGCAGTCTAGCAGCTGCACTTAATCCCACTTGAGAAAGTGGCTTCAGACCAGACTAGAAGTCTAAAAGTAGAGCATCAGGATGAGCATAAAGAAAGGGTGAGCCAGAGTTTTGGGGTGCACTTCTGTCCCTTTAAATCTGATTGTGTCAGTATGAAAACTGACATAATATTAAGCTATTTGTGCAGAATTAGAAAGAGTTTTAGTTTCTGTTTGTTCGGTACTCTGAGCATTGAGAGAAAAGATGCAAGTGCAGGACAGTGTTTATTAACTTTTTGTAAAATCCTCTTCAAAATTATGGCTATCCTCATTTGTTACAGGCTTTTAAAATGCTGTAACTTATAAATTGAAAGTAATATCTGTATCAAAATAGATAATACAAGTCGAGTTTGTTAGACTTTTTTCCATTTATTGCTGTATGGCAGGCTAAAATATAGCAAGTACATTAGTGAAAAATTTCCTTCAAAATAGATAACAGATAAACAGATTGGGAAAAAAATACCATCAGTAAGATAGGTTATCTTTTCTATTTAGTATGAGGAGTTCTCAACCAAGTAATTTTCTCTCCACTGTGAAGAAAAGTGTGCCTGTCAAGGCCTTATTTTAGGCTTAAAATGTCCTTTTACTGTGAAACAAGACAGTCAATTATCCCATATTTTGTGGTTCAGAAAAAGAGATGTGAAAATACTGCTCAAGGCTGTGAACCTAAAAAACCACTGAATGACTGCACTCAATGACTTGTTACTGAGTACAGAGCTGTCCTGAAGCTTTTGCTACTGGAGCAAACAGCTTTGGAGCAGTTCTTCAATTAAATCAAACAACCAAAATCTCATTAAACCCTTCAGTTTAAATAATAGTGCAGGCAAATGCTTGGTACTACACACAGAGGTTTAGCTGCTGAGCTGCTGGTATTCTTAGAGATGGAAAGCTAAACCCTGGGCTGGAAATCTGCTCCTTGGAGTCCATCTTAAGCATAGATTATTTGGGAAACTGCCTGGAGAATCTGTGGCTTAGCATCACTTGAAAGCAGAGAGGAGGAAGAAAGAAAGCTGCAGAAAGAAGCTGAAGAAAGGAAAAAAAATAAAAGAAGTGAATTTTGGCTTTTCTAAGATATATTTTAAGAAATACTCTTTTGGCATTAGAAGGTGGGTTATAATAAACCCTACTGTGTCACTCTTTGAATTGTGAGTCAGAAATAAAGTTACATAAGGTGTAGCACATGTGATTGATGTGATGAACTCTCACCGTGCAGGTATGTTTGCCTTGAGTGGTGGATACTGACACCTGCAGCTGCATCTCTGGTCCAGGCAGCCCTCCCACAAAAGGTGCTGTGCCCAGGCAAGATAGTCTGCAGTCTGTGATAGAGGAGTAGAGTCAGACCTCAAGCCTTTGGCACTGAACTGGTTTTAACCTCTAAGTTCTTTCTAAAGGAAGGAGTGATTTGGCTCTCTGATTCCCTGTAGTGCAGCTTAGTAGCTGAGTCTGTTGGGATGGTGTAGGAAATGGCAGTACCTGGAGGATTTTAACACAAAGTCTAGGAAGAGTAGGCAAAAATAAGGCATGTGGAATTTCTAACAGAGACAGAAGTGAGGGCAAACAGAAGGCAAACTCTTATTTCAGCATCCATTTGGTTTGGGGGCCAGAGCCAGGGGTTTAATAGCCTATTGCTGTGAGGCAGAGCTGGTTCTCTCTACACTGTTCCTCCTGCTGCTCTGCTGCCTGGACAGCATCACTCTTGCTAAAGGACCTTGTCCAGGAAGGGCCTGCATTGTCCCTCACCTGGGCTTGACTAGTAGTGTGTGGCAACTCCTTCAATTACTGATTTCAGTTTCTTGGGGCTGGCTCCCTCTCAAAGCAAGGTTCAGTAGTACAGAAGCTGCCCTGCCTCAAATCAAAAGAAGCAGCTATTGCATCCCCAGGTTATCCCCATGAATTAGCACCCCTCCAGGAATCCCACTGCCTTCACCTCACCAGGCAATACAAAAATCAATTACAGACTTTATTCTTGGAATAGAGTCTTGGCAGTGATGGTTTCCTTTTCTTTAACAGGGTTATTTTCCTTCAAGGCTAATGGAACTTTTTATTCTTCTTTTAATTAAAATAAACATCTGTATTTCCTGATTATGTTCCTTTGTCCTTCAATTCTGTTAATCAACCACTTATTTGTAGTTTCTTCCCAGCCTTTTTAGCTGAACTACAGGGATATCTGATATCAGGGAAAGTTTTGGGAAATTGTTTACTGGGAAATTGTTCTATGTAAGTGGGAACTCTGACTAGAGTTTTGCCCATCAGCATTCATTATACATTTGGCTCATCATTGTTTACCATATGATTAGATTTTAGAACCGAACTGCTGAACTCTTCAGAAAGGGGTGCTGTTACCTATTCCTGTCAGAAGAGACATAAACAGAAATTTTGCATTCTGGCTCTTCTCCGTTTGAGACCATCTCCAATGCATTGGGATGGGAGGGGAGGGGAAAGAGGAGAGGATAAATCTACTATGCTATGTTTGAATGACATTGAAAATTGAAACTAAATTGAGCTGAATGACAGAATGAATAATTTACAAGTCAAAGAGGAAGGAACTGCAGTGGAGATAAGGAAGTGGATGCACTTCACTGAAGTGGAGGCAAGAAGAGGCTTTTAAACTACTCCAGCATGGAAGAAAGTAAAAATGGCCTTATGAACTGGACAGTGTGCTTGGGAAATTAATTTACAAACTGCAGGTGTGCCCTGAAGAGATGGAGGAACAAATAACTCAGTCCTTTCAACGCATGTGACCACTTCAGGTAATCTGATATACAGACAGCACTTTGGTTCCACTCGTGCTGGCCTCAAGCAAAAGATCTTAATGGGCCCATCTGTTAGCAGAGGTTCTGCTTTCCCTGGCAGCTCTGTGCAGGGCTCCTGGTGATAAACAATTCTAAAGAAAGGGAGTATAACTGTGGTGAAAAAATTTCTGTCTGCTCAGAGCAAAACAGAAAAATCACTAGTGGTCTACTCAGAAATAAAATGATACATTTCAAGATTGTCAGTAGAGAGTCCAGATGTTTCATTTTATTTGTCAATTTTGCTTTCCTTTTTTCTGCTTATTCAATCTTATCAGTGAGGATTTGGCAGAAATTGCTTGGTTCCATACAAAATAAGTGTGAAACTGCAGGATAAAAACTGCTTTCACTTTGCAGCTGAGCTCAAGGCAAGCTGTGCTGCTTGGTACAAGTGTAGCGTGCATGGAAGGAGATTCTCCAGCCCCAGAGTCCTTGTCCACTTCAGTGAAGAGGCCTTTTATAACCACTCCTCAGGAGCTTGTTTTCAAACACCCAGGCAGCAGGCTGTAACTCAGGAGGATTTGCTTTAATTATTCATTTGAGTATCTGTGCTACATATTTACTTGTAATTTTGCCTCAGTGATGCTCAGCTTGCCTAGTTTGCCAGAATTTCCCAAAACTTGAGTGTGGGAAGAGTGTTGGTGGCCTTCTGTGGCACTTCAGTTCTCCTCATACATATCCCTGTAGTCACCATTTTCTCACAGCCAAGCAGCATTGATGGCAGTGTAACTGGCAGATGGGGCAAAGAGAGCTTTAGTTTTCTAAACAATGTTCTCTTGCCTTTTTTTTTTCCCTTGCTTTAACTCAGAGGAGCAATCAAACATAAGATTAAAAATGTTCCCTTGTTTTTGGAAACCAGTAAGAGCAACATAGTTAAAATTGTAGCAAAAACAACTGCAAGTTGTCTGCCCAGCTAAGGTTTGAGACTAACTAATCTCTGAAGGATTTACGTCTTTGATGGTTTTAATTTAACTCGGGAAAACTGACCATATTTAATTAAATTGTGAAAACTCCTACAGAAAAAAAAAACCTATCAGCTTTAGGCAAAAGATAATGATTGTGTGCTATTTAATTAATTATAAAAAAAATTGAGTGTATTTCATAGGCAACAAATGTGGAGTAGTTTCTTCAGGAGTTTTACTTTTCAGAAAAAGGCAACAACCATTTTGGAGAAGTCTAGAAGCCTATTATAATATTTCCATTTAAAGAGTTGCATTTTTCCCACAAAGCCGTGTTCATAACTTATAAGGTAAAAAAGACTGGATTTATTTATTTAATCTAAAAATTAAGTGTCCTCAGGGCAAAGAACTTGTTCATGGAAAAAAAATACGGGTTTTGAAAAACAGTTAAGTATTTTCTTTAGTGTTATGCTTCGCTGAGAAAATAGTGAATGTTTTTGTGAAAGGGTTAATTTCTTTCTTGAAGAATTCGTGCAACAATAAACAAATCTTGCCCCCCTGCATGCCAGACAAGTACATTTTTAAATAGAGCTACAAGATAGTAACATCTCTTGATACCATTTCAAGCTCATAGACCTGTGATATTTCCTGCCTTTGGCTTCTGCTACCAGTACTGAATCTGAGCTTGGCTTTGCTGGCAAGCTGTGGTGTGCTGTTTCCTTTGGGCAGCAAAGCCTTAACAAGCCCAGATAGTTTTTCTTAATTCCCCTAAATGATGATGTTTCCTATTTTCAAAGTTTGGGATCTTCTTGCTCAGTGGCAGATCTTCATCATGGGAAGGATTAATTGCATTACATGAAAAAGAGCTCTTTAAAGGGACCCATTCTTTAATAGTGCCAATACTGGTGGAGCTCAGAGAAACCTCCTTTGGGGAGCTGTTTTTCTTTTTGTAAAGTAACAAAGAAAAGAGGGAGATCATAGCCAAATACAGGGAGACCCAGACCCAACACAATAGGTTATATGTAGTCTTCACTTTTTCTGCTAAAAATGAGTTTTTTGTTTGCAAGGCTGTATTAGTTTTTTGTTCTAATCACCTTTACATACCCTCTGATATGTGGGAAGCTAGGCTGAAAGGATAGTGCAGGAGCAAATCTTTCCCAATGACTTGCAGCTGTACTGATTACCAAGGAGTGGAAATATCTGTGTCTGGCCAATCATTCTGGGGTTAGCTGGCCACCAGTTACAGGCACTTGCAGTTTGAGTGTGAGACTGAGAGTCTGCCGCTGTGAGGAGGAAGGGACATGAGGTTGTGCAAGGGGCAGATATGGTGAGAAGATGTTGTGTGAGGGACAGTCAGGGTTAGGGGGCCAGGAAAGGGACAGCTTGGGGTTAGCCAGTCATGTGGAGTGGAAAGAAGAAGTCAGTGCTGTGTGGAATTGCCTGTGAAGAAAGGAATCAGTACTGTATGAAGCTGCTTATGAAAGGAGGAGTCAGAGTTGCCTAAGAGAGGTCTGTCGAAAGAAGGCATGTAGAGTTTGCTAATTAATTAAGGACTGGTGGTGATACCAGTTGTATCCGTCTTGACATAATAAATGCAACACTCGTGCTCTATTTTATCTCCCAACCCCTTTATATATAGTGAACAGCAAACCAGTCTGCTTCACAGACCACCATGGTGTAGACTACTGTGCTGTCCTGGGACAGACTGGACCTAGACCAGGTCTACTGGAAAGTACTGCATGTAATGCCTTCCTCTGGATACAGTCACCTATTTCAGAGGGTGACACTACCAGAATCAATCCTTGGAAAAGGCCAGAGCAGTTAACTTTCCTGGGGTTTAGGAAGGTGCTACATGCAAGTGAAGAGCCCAGTAGGGGGGGGCAGAAATTAGTGCAAAGATCTCTGCTGCTTTTGCGCACAAAAGGTTACTTAGGTCTCTTCCCAAAGCACAGTCAGGGATCCAAAGCACTGCATTGAAAGACTGCAGGCAAGCCAGCCATGAAGCTGGGAGCAGAAGCCAAGATTTATTGCAAGTTCCATGTTGCTCCAGTATTATACATCCCTAAGCACATCTCTCTAATGGGCACTTCTAGCCAGAAAGTCAGCTACCCTCTCGGTGCTATTTTGTGTTTTGAATAATGAGCAATACGGGTTTTGTTGGTCATTTAAATGCTACAGTTCCAAGTGCTTAAACACACTTAGCAGGTTCTGAATCTCTCTGTTTCTGAGCCAAGTGGCATTTTGAAAAGCATTAAGTAGCCTCCAACAATAATTTTGCATTCCCTCTTTGAGCTTTCTGTACCAGAGCCCACTTTAAATGTATTGCTGTATTGATTTTGGTATTCTGCCACTTTCAAAGTTTTGTTCTGGATTTTTCTGTTGAAGCAGTTGCTCATTCAGGTGTGTGTTCAGAGGGGAATTGGCTCCACATGTCACACACTTGGAGGTCACTTTCACTCAAAGGCCAGATAGAAAGTTAGTTCCTTACCACAGGTGTAGGGACAACTGGGAGTGGATGGGAGGTCCCCCAGCTCTTGAATCCTTTTGCATTGGCATTCCCTAGCCAAAAAAACCCTAGAAACTTTTGGTACTTAGAGGAAAATATGGCAAGTTTTAGCTTTAGAGACAACTTTTCCAGGGTTATCTAAATAGGTCAAATAGGACAGTAGCAAAAATTCCAATGCAGTGATTATTCATAATTAACCACCAGCATCTGAGGATTAGCACAGCCGTGGTCACTAGTCCTAGATACACTAATGTGACCAGAAGAGGAACAAGCAGATGCAAGAAAACCACAGCATTTGGATGGGCTGTTTTTGCAGCATGCTTCTCTCGTCACTGGGTGCAGTGATGAAGGAGCACTCAGTCATTTTGGAAGTCAGTAGAAACAATGACACCAAATTTTCTCAGGTCTTATCAGCCCTAGAGAATGGAAAGCTGAGCTCCTGAGGTTTGTCTCATCTCAGTGACGTTGCCTGCCTGGCCAGACTTTGAAAACCACTTCCTAATTGTAGACATTCAATTTGAGCCATCTTGGCCTGATTTTTGAGGAACTCATTCCAATCAGTGTCAAGGGGGGAACTTGCAAAGAGGATCTTCAGTCATTGCCTGCCTCTTTTGAGACCCAGATCTGCATGATGCATTGCAATGGAAGAGCAGAGTTGCTGATAAGCCCTGCTTCTGGCACAGCCTCCCTTTAGCAAAACTGTGTGAAACCCAAGGCACAGACATAATCACAAAGAGAAATACTTCTGGGGTATTTTAAAATTGCTTTCTGTATCATATCCGGCTACAATCCAGCTGCAGTTTGATATGGTGTGACATGCGGAGTATTTACCTAGAGTTATTTACTAAAATATCGAGGTGTGCTCTTCAGCTCCTTGATGTCTACCTGGAGAATTCAGACAGGTAAACGAGTGTTTACTTTCACACATTCCCAGTTAGATCTAAATGTTGGAGCTTCCAAATACAGCTTTGAATTTTCAGGTTAAAGTTGATACTGTGAGTGGGGCAAGAACAGGATGAGAGCACAGGTTACACTAAGCGTTGTGCAGGTGTTGCTTCTCATGCGAGTTTCACATCTAACAGATGCTACATTTGGCTAATTTAGTCCTGCATTTTTCACTTGCCCCTCCATGGTGGTTGGCTTTAGAGGAAAAGAAACCTGACCGTAGCTGGCAGGTAACTCACAGTGCTGGGGTTAATGTGGGGTGGGGTTGGCGTTTCTGAACAGCCTGACTGCTGCTGCAGGGAGAGTACCAGTTTGAATCCTGCCTGCAAGTCCTGCCTCACCCCTCCTCTGGTCCCTCCTACCTGCATGAGGAGAATCACCTCTGAAAAGATTCAGTAATTTTAAACAGAAGAAAGGAAAATTAAAGAAGACACTTTTGGATAGAATGCTATTTCATTTATTTTAAGCCAAGTCAGCCACGGTCAATAAATAATGGAATAAAAACTATCAAATATTCAATAAGAAAAATAGTGGGTGTCTTGCACTGCCTTTCTTACAGGATTTCATCAAAGGCTAAACCAAATAATATCATTATTGTTAACGTTAATGAGGTAGACTAAGTGGCATTTAATTTGTCTTCTCATGAAACAAAGCAAACTTTAAAACTATGGACAGTCTGGTTTTGTCTAGGAGACACACAGGACCTTTAGAGGGAATGGCACTGGAGAGAGGCTCAATGCCTTATGGGGGACAGGAGGACCACCCCAGCCACAAGATGTTAATTCTTTTAAAGTCTAACTTCATGCTATGTGTCCATAAGTCTGAGAGGAGAGGGGTGCTCCCTCAAACCTCACTGCATCATTTGCTTTGCATTTGGTTGGAAATTCTTTCTCTGGAGCTCATTCTACTGAAAATCTTTATTATGCAAAATTTCCCCCTGACGTTTGTCTCCTCATCAGTCAGGTCCTGAATGCAGATTGCAGTTCTGTCTGCAGAGTTACTGTAGGGCCTTTTCCATTTTAATAAGTGTTGGGTATCCCAAGAGACTAGTAGACAATGGAGATTATACAGTACTTGTCAAACTTGCTGCTGTGCTTTCTTTGAAATATCCCAGAATGGAGGCAAAGAGGTAAAAGTTTTCTACTTGCCTTGTCTTCTTTTTCTTTTGCTACAATTACTTTGCGAGTCACGCGGTGTTAAGAATATTTTGAAGGGAAAAGCTGATTATTAGATACATAGCAATAATGAATCACACTTGATGAAAAAATCTTTTTCCCCTTATTTTTGTGCCACATTACTCAGGCCATCAATTACTGGAAAAAAATACAAATCCCTGCCTCATATAGAAATTTATCATAGGTTGAAGTTTCTTATGTGAGAAAAACGGCACGAACACCTTATTGATTTTGTAAGTAGGCGAGTGTTCAATGGTAGGATAATGATATCAGCTATTGTAGGTCTCCAGGGAATTTTCATGACGTTGCTGGCTCTAACTATGAAAGTGTTTTCTAGTTCACTTCTATTCCAAGAAGCACCTTGCAATTTCTTGTATGCAAAGAGATCAGCATCTTTAGAGACGCTCAAAATAGATTTACTATATAGAGTCAGGCTGCCAAGGTTAGGACAGAAATGTCTGGAATAGAATATTTCTCCAGAATTAAAAAAAAAAAAAAAAAAAAAAGTTTTTTAAAAAAGGTTTAGTCAATATGCAAGTTTCAGCCCAGTTTTCTGGGTTTTTTTTGTCATTGCTGAGACAGTTTCGTTTGTTGCATAAATTATGCTGCTCCTGTCTTTGTATGCATAGGAGTGCAACACATAAGGATGGAAAGTGTAGCACTGCTCGTATCTGTTGGTTTAATGCTCCTATCAAATCCTGCCTGGAATAAAAGGAGGCACAAAAGGAGGCTGCAGGGCAGCTGAGGGTGCTTTGTTCATGTGTCTCCTTTGTCTTAGCATGGGAATAGCTCTTCTGAGAGAGGTTCCTGGATAATGGGAACCCATGGGATATTTTCTCTTTTGTGGAACGCTGGTGAAAACTCTTTGCATGATTTGTCTCTCTAGAGTAGATTAGCCTTTGTTATCTGTGGCATTGGAATTAATCACTGTGGCAAACTTTCAGTTTAGGGTATTCTTTACACAGCTAATGAACCAACATCAAAAAGATTTAATGGTGGAGTTACCTCCCTGAGTGTTGCATGAAAGAAGAGGGCAAAACACCCATTCCATTGAGAGAGCTGTACTGATCTGGTACTTGGAACAAAAGCCCTTAATTTTCTTAAATGACTCTAGATAATTAGGTTTAGTAATTGGCTTTTGTTTTAATACAGCTTTGAAAGACTAAACCACATAAATCTATGTAACTAATCAGCAGTTAAGGTAACAGGTGTGTTTAACCTCTCAAAGAGTGCAAAAATCTTTGTCCAAAGTGGATAAAGATCTGTCAGTTCAGGTGAATGATTAGTTGATGTTAAGAGAAAACTTGAAATAGGGATTTCTTTGAACACTTTGGAGTGCAGAGGTATTTTGTTGCAGTGTTTATGTACATTTTTGCAACGAAATACATTGCTATTGATTTTCAGTAGAACTCGATTGCTGTGCACCCTAAATGGAAGACCGAATAGACTTTAAAGCATCTACCTGATAAACTGTGCAACAGCCATACTCTTGCCCTATTCCTGCTTTCTCTTACAAGTGTGTGTCCAAGAGAAGGTAGATGTCTCTGCATGGTGATACTTTGCAGTCACCTGAGAGTCTTCTGGGGAATCCATCCTCATTTGGCTGTTGCATCACATCAGGATTTCCTTTGCTTTTGTGTTGGGGAATTTGGTGATACACAGGGTAGTATGTGCGTGATTAGAAAGGGAAACCACAACCTAACTGTGAAGGTGCTCTCTCCAGTATCTGGACTGGTTCTCTCTACAAAGACATCCATCATGAATCTGAGACAGCACTTCCTCATGCAGTGCAACGCTGAAGTAAAAATTAAGACAAGGACTCATGATTCTTGAAACTAAATCTGCAGGGGAGATGTGTATAATGACAGTGTTTCAAATCAATTTGCAAGCAACCTGATTTTAGAAGAATTAATGCTAAAAGTGTTGCAAGAGAATTTGACTGACGACGAAGCAACAACATGACTTTATACATCCACATCTCTAAAAATCCAAGTATTAATATCTCTACGCAACATGTCATTGCTCATCCTTGATGTCTCATTCTTGTTTGGCCCAGTCTTTCTTTTCCACTTGTACATTATTAATATCAGTAGTCTGCTTTTAGCATTAAGACATCATGATGGTCATAAAGAAATGCACAGTTCAGTCCCTGATAGCTAAAGGCTGCAAGGGAAGTGGTTTCTCCCTTGTTTTCTTTAAATGGAAATGCTGTGGGGGTTTTGTTGGTTTGGGGGGAGGGGGCGGGTGGTTTTTTTTAGAAGGGGTTCTGCTGCCAACTATTAGCAAATCTTGCTGTTCATGCAGCATGCTCTGTAATTAACAGACGCTGTGTAATTAACTCATGCTGCCACTGCATTGTGAAAGCAAGAGCAAATGTCCCAGTCCCTTGGCAGGGGTAACTGTGTGACAGAAAATTTGCATTATAATAGTGGCTTGCATTCGGAAAAGCTGATCTTCTTTTCTTCATATTTTTCCTCTCCCCAAATATACAAGGTAGGGAGTCCATGATCTCAGACAACTGGAATAGCAAAATACTTTCTTGGATCTAGTTTATGCTAAGTTGGCTTTAGTATTTAAAATCTCCAGACAGAACGTTTTCCTTGAGGTGGATATTGTTACAGTGCATCTTCTGCCTGAATGTCTTAACCTCTCTGTTCCTACGCATAGTGTAGCTGTTGACCACAGCAGGACATTTTGGGAAAATATAGCTGGGAATAGGAACCTTTAGTAGCACCTTTTGTTATGGGTTTAATAGTTTGTGAGAAAAGGCTTTCAGGTGTATTTGATAGCAAGGAATCTGGGCACCATCTCTTCCCGAATGACCAAAGCTGTTATTCTTGGCAGTCTTATTTCTCCCAGTGAAAAGGTACTTCTGACATGCAAAGCATCTCTTACTAAAGTAAAAATAGCCTTTGTTTACATTCATGTCCCCTGTGTCATTTCTTACATCTTTTTTTTAATTTTGCTGGTCTTGCCTCTATAATCTTCTTTCTATGCATGTTAATTTTTATTGCCATTCCATTTTTAAACTTTCTTTTAACTCATCTTTGTATTTCACTAGTATATCTCTAACCTGGTTTTCTTTTCTTTTTCCTTTCCCAAGTCACAATAGGATCTTAAGTGCTTTTCTGTCTCACAGATCTGGTTTCCTTGATGCACCTGTATGCCCTTCTGCCCTCAGCTGTGTGTTGGTTCTTATCTCTTATCAATTACATTTCCCTGTATACTGTTCACAGTGGGGATGAGCAAACTGACTCTAACAGTGGCTAATGCACTCTGAAGGATGCAGTATATTTGTCCAAGTCCCAAAAGCTCCACAGCCAGCACAGACTAATTCCTGCTAGGAGTTAGACAAGAGTTTTGATTGCTCCAGTAACTTTTGGACATTTTAATATGAATATAGACTTGGTGTTGAAAGGCAAGCCAGCACAGATAATTGTGTCACTTTGGTCTTCAGATATTTAACACGTTAGTATGTTGGGAAGAATGATTAAATCAAATTTGTTTGCAATCCTCAGGCAGCGTTTTTTTGGGAAAAGATGAACTGAATTTAGTAAGATTTGTTTCAGCTTTCTATGCTGGATATAATTTGCTCAGTGGGCAGTTGGGACACAAAGTGGAAAGAATGTTAGTTACCATTTTCAAAACTATTTTTCAATTAAAAGTAAATGAACCTGAAAGTTTTTGACACGTAGCTGGTCCTGTGTTCACTACTGTCCGCTCTTTCTTCTCTTTTGGGCTGTGCTTTGTGGCTGAAAGCCTCTCCTGTCATACCCAATTTTTCTCTAGAGGACTGTCCCTACTCACTTTCCCTTTTTATTGTGCTATTCTATTGAAAGGGAAAACCTGCATTTAAGATACGGGAACATGGAAGAGAGAGTGTGGTGGTCTTCAGTCCAGAAAGTTTTATTTCACTAATTTGAAATACCTGTATGGACAGAACTTTGATTATGCACAACTATGTAGTTAATCAGAGTTGAAGTAACAGGAGGCTTCCGGTACATCTCCATCTTCTCTCACCTGGGCTCTGATGCAGCAGTAACTGAGAGCCACAGACTCCTGGCCATTAGCACAGGCTCCAGGCATCTGAATGTGATTCACCTTCAGCCTCATGCCTTTAGGATGGGACTGGGTAGTTGAACAAAGTGAGTGGGCATCTGGATTTCCTTGTGCACAGATAAGACACCAGCTGTTTCTGCCTGGAATGGCCACGTTTGTTTATGGGTGAGAAATTTTTTCAAGTTTTGGAAACAGATCTAGACAAAAGGCCTTACAGAAGGAAGATGCATGGCATCTGCAACAAGTAAATGGAAAATCTCTCTGCAGCATTCTGAAACTTTTGAATACTTACTTCTTCTTTGGTAATTTCTTTAAGAAGACTGAAGAACATGGTAGCTTCCCAGGGAAAATCCTGGTAATTGGTAAAAGTGCTTTTGATTTTCTGAGACAGTACTGTGTGCTAGTTTTAAATCTGCTGGGTTTGTATTTATATTTAGCTGGAGACCACCATAGTACATCATGTGTAATTCAGCCTGACCTTAGTGTGTTTTCCCAAAAGTATATTATAGGCTACATTCTTATGAGGGAGGGGTTGAGAGTTCAGAAGGTTTATGTACAAACAGTTCAATTAAAGTCAAGAGTATGCAGCGTTTCATACTGAGAGAGGGTAAGTTTATACATTTAGTAAAAGTTTATTGAACTTAATTTTGCCCTCTTTGCTTACACTTTGGTAGAAGAGTTCTTCATTGCTGCTACAACTTGCAGCAACTTGGGGAGCTTCATTAATCTAAGCAGAGGCCCCTGTGAAACAAACCAGTCACTGCCCTATCTTCTGTACTGTGTTGGAACAGCAGCCGGAATGAATGGTTGCAGTGAAAAGAAATTGAATTGCTGTGTCAAAGGTCTCCAACAATAGGTTTCTTAGCTTGTCACCTGTCTAAGGGATTTGGGGCTCTTGGCACTGGTGTTAAAAGAGTTTGCATCAGTCTGCATACCAAGCAAATACTAGGGAGGGCAGAGGCAGAAAGTGCAGCAGAATTTCTTAGTAACTTGAATATCATAGCCATGATGACTTAAGGACTGGTAATGCACTAGAAGGGCTCTGTGACTACAAACTTTCATGTGTTCTCTGGCAATTTGCTCTTACAAAATTGACCAGTTACATTTTTATTTATGTATTTATTTAACTTAATTTATATATTATTTATTTATGCATAATATTTTTTTTTATTTAACAAGGCTATTGAGATACATATTTTAGCTGCATTTTGAGATAACAAAGAAGTCCCATAAATGATGCTGTCCTGTCTTTGCTTGATCTGTTTGTGTATATGATTTAAGTTACATTGCTATTACATTTTTATTTGCACCTGACTGTACACTTTGAGCACCTCACATTCAGAAGAAGGTAATGGGGCTATCATTGTAGTAGATCTGCATGTGGGAAGAGTTGGTCACTTGCAGTGCTCCCTCCCTTAGTGACCTGCTAATGTTATTGACTGATGCAGCAGCTAATATCATACTTTTAGCAGTTCAACCCCAGTATTTTCTACTGTGGTTCCTCACATGCTTGAATTCCGAATGCCTCAAGATCTTGAAGAAATTTATAAAGCAACGGTGTTTTTTTCATCTTGAGTGATACATTTTACATGTTTCAAGGATTTTGTTACTTGAAAAATACCTGGATTTTCCTCTTGTGTTTATTCCCAGGTTCAGAATGAATCACAAGTATTGGACATGAATAATATATATAACAGGAATGAAATGGCATCTGCTTTCAAAAACATTTCAATCACCTCTTTTGATTAGTCTCAACTGAGAATGTTAGATATGACTTTTGTAACTTGTCTGCTGTGAATTGAATAGGATGTAAATTCATCTCTGTTAACAGTGAAATAACAGTCCTTCCCTAGGTAGTATACAGAAGGATGAAATGAATTACCAGTGTAACTTAGGCACTTCTGAAAATGTAAATATGCCTTATTCTGGATGTCTCAAGTATTATTAAAATAAAAGCAATAAAAAGAAGGGAAGAAAGAGGGAATGGATATTTGTAAGGCCAGGAGTCTCTCATAAGTTGACATGTTTGGCTTTTCTAGACAGAATTTATAGGTAATGTTTTTTCTTTAAAAAAATACAAAACGAGCTGTACTAACACACCTAAAATGGATCATTCACTGTCAAAAACCTTTGCAAATAATTAGGACTTGACAGTAATTTCCAACAAGGTTCCACTGTAGAAACATCAGGCAAGTTTCTTTGTCTATATACTTATTACTTGCCCTTTTTAAGTCTTACCAAGTTGCAGACAAGAGATGATATTCTGAACTGAACAGCTGCAACATCTTCTCTTTATGAACAGAAATAATTAGGCATACACTGGAATTCAGAAGAAATGACATACACAACTGCCTTTTGCTGGTGATTCTATATTCTTCTTTATTCTGCAGGTAGTCATCTGCCATTGTCTTCAGCTCACATTTCTCAGAAATCTCTCTCTCTGTTCCTCAATCCTCCTACATCATCAAATGGAAATACAGAAGAAAAACACTACTATGCAAATTTAGGCAGATGGACAGGTAGCATAATCTAATGGCTCTAGTTTACTGCAACACACTCAGGGACCTTGATTCCACTGGGGGATGGAGATACTGGATGTGACAGTGATTTCTTCAGTCTCAGAATGCTGAGTGTAAAGAAATGCTCCCTTTTGGATAATGATATATATCACAATGCAAAACTGGATTGGTTTTTTACTCTTGAGATTAATTTTTATGAGAACTAGGCCTTGATGTAGTTTCCACAAGCAATGATTGAATTCTTATTGACTTGAGAATAAAAACAGTCATACTACACATGATTGGTTTTACTGTTTCGGAGATATGTTTCTTATTAGAAAGTATTTCCTTTTGTTAATCATATTTATGGACACAAAGGAACTGGGAGAGTAGCTAATAATTGGCTAAAGGTGATACTTTTCATAATGAAGTAGAAGATTCTTATATTGAATGAGTGAGAAAAAGAATGGCCAAAGGGATTAGAGAGATACAGTCCAGATAAACAGCTCTGGTCATTGAGTGCATGTATCAAGTCTGCTGAGTTATTTCAGTTATCTGGGAGTCTGGTCCCTAACACCTAAAAGCATCTGGCATCATGTCTGTTCACCTTAGGAGTTCCTGTAACCAAGCTGTAAAAGTGAATAATGGCAGCAGCCTCTAGTAAGGAGTATAATGGAGCACCAGTATATGTGCAGGCAAAGAAAGCAGTAACACTTGAAGAAATTATAGATAAATTAAATTCAGTCTCCATTCACACCTGAGAGTATCTCTATAAACCAGTATACATTTCTTGTAAAAGAGTGGTGACAGAGGAAAGCTAATAACATTTCCTATGAGCCTTATTCAGTCTACATCACTGATGAGCTCCATAGAGCTAATTTGTTGAGAGGGCTCTTCCAAGTGAGGGTGTATTTCCCAAAACAATTTTTATGGATGGAAGTCAATAATAATATTTGAAGCAAATAGACTATATCCTTATTCAATAGATACGCTCATGTGGAATCTTCACAGTAGACTTAGATGGCTCACAGCTTCAGAAATCAAATTACCTTCAGGGTAATGGGAAATTTTAATAGAAAAAAATTCCAGCGTTCCATAAGCTGTGAAGCTGTGGTAGGAGAGTGGCAGAGAAAGATCCCCTGTAAAGTTTCTTACTGCCTGGCTTTTCATGTTATTGTTGGCACTGCAGTAGTGCCAACATGTTACAAGGTGGAACACGGGCACCTACATCCCATCATAGCGTATTCTCCCTCGAGCATATCCTGACCTAAGCAAAGGAAGCCGTTTCACTGGCAGTCTGAAATTTCTTCAGTGACACAGTTTGAGTGTGTCTCCGGCTTACATTTGCATTCCAAAATGAGGAATGTTTATTCTAAAAGACTCAGGGTAGTTGGTGAAGCCAAAGCTATTTAATTTCTCCATTCCTCTTCCTACTTAGTAGGTACTGTGGCTGAAGAAAGCAGGGACAATTATTTCAAAGTCTGCTTTTGTTAGACCTAAGGATTGAGACAGTCTAGTTGTGTTGCACACAGCAGTTTTGAGGACGTGATGCTGATTTACACTAACTGAGAATCTGGCATCCAATGCATTTGGGAAAGAAAATGTACAATGGCATTAAAAACCACCAGATTTATTCTTTACTATATCAGTTTAGTGCTTAATGTCACTCCAGAGGACTAGGAAAAGACAGTTCAATTTTAACACTTTACAGCTTTTTCAAGGAAAAAAAACCAAACCCACAGAAAATAAGCAGCTAAAACCCAAACAAAGCAGCTGAATTGCAGGGCTTTAATCTCTTAGTGATGCATTTCTGGAAAACAATTTTTTTTCCACTGGTCATGGAAAGAGAATCATGTTGGATGGTTTGTATTCCGCTACTGTTGTCTCCTTTTCATTTTTCGGCTTCATATTATTTAATTTCTGCTAGCTGTTATTTCTAAAGAGAACAGAATGAACTGAGGGCCTCACACCTACATATCCAGGTCTTTTATCAATGTTTTTTAATGACTAGTACTTTGTTACAAGCCTTTTAAATTTATCTGCTGAACTATTGTCAGTTCCCTCCCCAGTTCTGGATACATGTACAAAACTGTGTATGTGTGTATATATAGAAATGTATATATGTATGAGAAATTCTTTGGCACTGGCTAAGGTTGAGGCCAGTCAGGTTGTTTACAAAAGGTTTTCTAACCCTTCATATGGTTTAATAGGGCATGTTATTTGTGGAAGATGGAAGTGATGGAAAGTTGCATTTTCTTTAAACATCTGGAATTTAGTAGAACTCCAAATCTCTCTAGTAGCTTCTGTAGAGTCATCAAAAATCTAGAATATTTTATTCTCCTAAGGCCAGTCATAGGGATTTTCTATGGGGATGAGCATGACTATCTGGTGATTTTCTCAGCAGCTTTCAAGGATATGACTAGAAAAGCCCTTTGGAAGCCCATACAGATGGAATTGCTCATCTGACTTCACTTCTGCCCTAGATTTCAGATAATCTGGACAGCTATCATGCTTTTCAACCCCTTACTAACAGAAAGCTAATCAGGTCTTTTTCTAATCACTTATTCACTCTTGTCATACTGAGTGGTTCACCAACTTTGGAGCAGTAGAATGAATTAGGAAAATGCCATTATCTTTTACTTTGTAAGTGAGGAGCCAAGGTAGTGAGAAGTAAAAAGCTTAAAAAAATTTCATCAAGACCTTACAGGATGTTGAGACAATTTTGAATGCAGGACATTGAGATAGTTTTCTAAGATTTCTAACTGCAACAGAGTAGCAAAGGTATATAATAAAATGTTTTCCATGTATCATGGGGAATCATGAACTCTATGTCAGTGGGGCACTGACTGAAATAGGAAAGTCCCAGGCATGCATGCAACTGTTTTCCAATACTTTGTGATTGACTTTGTTGTGAAAACAAAATTCTGCATGTGGCAGTCTAATGCTCTACTTCATTGCATGCTAGGTAGATGGAACAGGATGTTATTTTAATTGTCTTTTTAATCAAAGCTAAGGTAATAACTTACCTGCAGGTGGGAGGAGGAGGAAGGGACACATGGAGAACGTCCTGTTCTTGTACTCATAATTTCCTCTCTTTTCTTTTTCAGTGAGTATGTTTTTGAACACATTAACCCCCAAGTTCTATGTTGCCCTGACAGGCACATCCTCATTAATCTCGGGACTTATTTTGGTAAGTACTATATCTGTTAATATCACTTTAGAATTTGATTTTGATATCCATAATTGTATTTTGGGCTTCATACAGACTAATAGGTATCCTCTTTTCTTCTGTAAATTTATAGTTCTGCAGCACATAAAATTAAGTCTTTATTTGTATGTCTCTTTCTGTGAGAATGAAAAAGTAAAAAAAGATGTTTCAGTGCTGTATCTTTGAAAAAAAAAAGTCTTGAAGAACAACATTACTTGCAAACAACCCTACAGTAATTTTTAACGAGTGTTTGCACATTAAGTGCTTTCCTTTACAAGTACTACAGAAAAGGGCCAATAAAAGGAAGAGGAGGAAAGGTACTAACTATGTCAGCTTAGTGTGGTCCTTTCAGAAAGATACAGCAGGACTTACTAGAGGAACACCAGTTCTGGTGCCAGGATTTCAAGGGGATAATTTTTTCAGATCTTCATTTCTAGAATCTTTCTCAGTATATATCTGCCTGTTTGCTTAAATATCTGTATTTTTAAACCATTTTACAAACCCTCCTCCCATATGTAAATCTTGAGGGTGTCTTTATGCAAATTGATGCAGTGGAGGGAATCATCATACTATCACAGTGCAGGAGTCCAAAGCAGAGCACTTTCTCTGAATTTTGTTAGATATCTTCATAGAAACAAATGAAGATTAAAAATATAATTAAAAAAGAATTAACAGGGTGTACATATATATAATTGTATGTGGTCTGTTCTTATTTCCTCACTGCTGAGAGTTGGCTTACTGCTTACACAAATGAACAGTGTAGCATAACACAGAACAAAACAGAATTATCATCAGTCCAGCTGCCCGATGACTTCAGGGCTGACCAAAAGTTAAAACTTGTTATTGAGGGCATTCTGCAAATGCCTCTTAAGCACTGACAGGCTTGGAGCATCCACCACCTCTCAATGCATCCTGTTGTAGTGCTTGACCACTTTCTCAGTAAAGATGTTCTTCCTAATGTCCAGTCTGATCCCCCCTGTCACAGCTTTGAACCATTCCCATGTGACCTGTCTCCAGATAGCGGGGAGAAGTGATCCTCCCTCTCCATTTCCCCTCCTCAGGGAACGGTTGCCTTTGTTGTAGTCTTGTTCGTCCAAGTTGTACGCTTTTAAAATCTGCTGGATACAAGCTGTAGACCCTCCCTCACCACACCAAACTAAGCATGTAGCTGGGGGACCAATGAGACCATGTGTAAGCTATTGTAGTGAAAAGTGGAAAGAGGAAACATGGCTAGAGGCTGGTTCACATCAGATCTACTCATCCTCAGATCTACTAATCTCAAAGAATCCTGAAAGCAACCAGGATCCTAGCTGAACACTATCACTTTGGTTTGGGGAATCCACACCTCTCACTTCCACATTGCCTGTAGTCAGTGTAGATAAACAAATGGCACCCTTGACTATTTAATGCCTGTGAGACTCTCATCACTTAGATGATTTCGGGTATAAAGCAGCAGGTGCACTGCTGCTGTGCCTTGCTGTTTCCTCATAGCAGAAGGCAATTACCTAATGTCTGCACCTTGAGCATTCATCAGTCTTGTATGGATTGAGCCCCAAAGCACACAACAGAGCTCCAGAGAGATCAACAGAACTTTCAGAATATGAGCAGGAGCCAGATCTGTAAGACTTGGATTCAGTTCAGCAGAACTCACTCAAATGCACAGGAGGAAAATAATGTTACATTCAGCACTGGCACTCAAAAATAAGAAAATGCTGGGCCCCACTACCAAGATGAGAAGGATTGAGAGAAATAACATGGGTTTCACAGACACAGTTCTGTATTTGTTCCTACAGGGCAAGGACAGCAGGAGGAGGTGGCAATACAAAGACAGTTTATTTTTTGCCCTATTGAACTACATTACAGAATCAAACAGGAATAAAAACTTTGAAGAGTGACTAATTTACGTGGAACTAAATTAATCTTTGTGAATGTAGGTACATTTTATACTGTAGTCATTAAGGCAGTTTCTGAGGAATAAGCTCAGCAGGTGACTTGTGAGCAAGAAATTTCTAAGTTCTGTACTTTGATGGGAAGTACAAGAAAGAAGTGGCAAGAAGTACTCAAGATTATGATATGGAGAAGGGGCAAAAGGACAGCAACAGAAATCTTTCACGAAGAAATCAGATTGAGCCTTAATCAAAAGAAATCCCTTAGTATTGCATGAGAAAGTCCATTATGAACAAGTTGAAGAAACAGTGAGGTGATGGAGGTATAGACACAAAATAAGACTGAAAGCCTTTTTTTTAATCTTTTTTTTTTTTTTTTAATCTTCACTACTGCTATCCGTTCTTGTTTGCTGTTCATGTGGCACCTTTCTAAATGTGAAAAACGTATATAGGCCAGACAAGTAACAGCCAGGAACCCTAGATTGTAGGGACCATTGTCTGTGCTGAGAGGAACGTGTTTTCTGTAAATTTGATAATGGAAAAAGAACTAAGATGTGGTCATGGAAAGAAGAAACTGCAGGTTGAACAGATCACACATCAGAAAAGACAGCCGATTAAGTTCTGGTGAGGTAGTGCTAGCCTGTCATTAGTCCAAGCGTGCTTCAGATTAAATATTTCTTAATCTTGCTGTTATTAGTGGCCCAGTTTTACATGCAGTTTACCATGACCAGTAACATGGTGAACTGCCCACATTGCCACGTGCCACATCAGACTACACAGTCTGAATCATCAGTTCTAAAGGATTCTCAGTCCTGTTAATGGTATAAAGTGAAGTTCTTCTATAAAACAAACATTCTCTTGTCAAATCTACATCACTAGGGTACTTTTTAGATTAGATGTACTATTATTGCTTGGAATTTTCCACCATATGGGCTGGCAGATTTCTTTCCATTATCAGTTGGCTCCAGTTCCTAATCAGAAGGAGAAATCACAGCACTGCAGGTTATGAAATAATGGAAAATTCCATCATTTCGTAAGTGTGGTAACTGGGAAAGTGATTGGTTTTCCTAACTCTTGTTTGGGTCGTGAAACAATGCAAAGTTCAGCTTTGGGCAGTTGAATACTGCATTACTCCTTTGCAAAACACTACACTTCTGTCTTGTCTCTTACTTTAATTCTTTATGTAAAATTCTGGCCTTGCTGTGGCAAGGATTTCAGACCTTCTTTCTTATAGGTCGGAACTGTACAAAAAATACTTTTCTACCTCAAGCATTTTCCTTAACAATTACTTGACTACAGCACATGGTTAAAAATTAACAATTTAGCATATATTCACTTCATCCATGCACTGTTGTAGGCATCAAAAATAAGAACAAGACTTAGTCCACAGTTTCATTAGAAATACTGTATTGGAAATGTGGTTCCACTACAGTTACTTTTAATCCAGTAAAATACAGTGTGCTGTCTCACAGAATACAATGAGCTGCATTGTATTCGATGGCTGGGAGGCTGAGGTTTTCCACAGGTAGGGTAATAAAACTGTCATGAAACACACCTGACATCCAGTAAATGCTGTGAACTAGAACTATGTAAATGCCACTGATATTTCTAAATAAAGCCACATACTTAAGATACAGTTATCACCAAAGTTGCTCAGTAAGCATGTGAGGCACTTGCACTGCAAACTGATAGAATCTCAGTTCTAACAAAGCACAGGTAGAAGTGTACCTCACACTTAAATCTCCACCAATAATTCCTCATTATTTTACTTCGAGCTTGGGACAGTGTCTTCTGCTACACAATGAAAAACACTCTGCAATGAGCAAATCCTAGGTCTTTCAGATACAAAAACTGGAAAGCCAGCCTACAGAGGTAGAGCATGAGTCTACACACTGCCTAGCATTGAGCAGCTAGGCTGTTTGCTACTACCCGAGTACGTAGCATACTGTCAGAGTCACAGCCTTTTGTAGCCAATGGTACCAGTATAGGAAGTCTGAGAGAGGACCTGAGTAACACAGGACTTGTCTTATTTTCTGTAGATAGTAACTGATCTTCTGCTTGTTTCACTACCTTTGTGTGGTCTGCTGTGGAGGGGCAGAAAGGTCACTGAGTTCTGGCTGCTGCCACAGACTCTGTGAAAGTCTGACAGTTGTGCAGGGACAGTTTTCGAGGGCTGAAAAGCAATACATAGTAACCATTCAAAGTTTCTGCTCTGCTCAGAGAAAGCTAACAAGCCAGGAAGGTCAGAATCATTGTGGGGAGTTCCTAAGAAACTGGAAACTCTTAACAAGAAGCAGATGAGAGAGGGGAAGGATCTATTGGAAGGCAGGCTGTAACCCAGTCCACAGATAAGAAGATGGTAGCATAACTAGGTAGGATCTACACAGTCTTGAGAGAAGTAATGCACTTAATCCAGGCTATATAGATATATATTTTTAAATTTTTTTTAAAATTTTTTTTAATTTTTTTTTGCATTTCTGTATTTCTAGCGGTGGATTAAGTAAATAGCTATTTATTTTGAATACACTGCCCACAAGCACTGCATGCATGTTCTCCTGCTGACTCTTTGAGATAAGGCAAATGGGCGTTTGGTAACCAGGAGCAGAGTCTAAGAGAATGATGAGTGGGCGTATTTAATTCAGAGTGAAATGGAGGTGCTTATCCTTCAAGGCTGTCATTAAGGATGCTCAGTATGATCAGAGACATGCTGTTTCCTAGATCCAAGATGGGCAGGACTGGAGGATCTCCTGGAGTCACTGGCTACCCCTAACAGCTAAATAAAAAAGACCAGCAGCTTGCTTTGTTAGAAGGCAAGTAGCATTGTATAGTCACACTCATGGATAAACACTCTTGCCTCCCAAAACATGGATGGCCTTTTCCATACTGTCTCCTGGAAATAGCTCCTGGGCTGTAGTACACCTCGAACATTTGCAGTCATTGCCTGGAAGAGTTGACCCAGGCCAGGTAGTGTGCTAGCAAACAAACAGCATGGATTACTTGTGTCACACCTGTGCTGTGGTCCCTTTTATTTATAAAGTAGGCTTAACCATGGAATCAAGTCTTGCTATCATTATGCCGTTCCTCCAGAAAGTAAGTTTCCTTTAAATCCATTAGATTGGTTGAAGAATACTCCAAATCTACCCCTCTGAGACCTGAAAGTCTCATTGTAAGGCTGAAAGAGAAATCTGAGGGTGGAAGTTGCTGGCAAATTAAATCCTTTACTGTTTCTGTTGAAGACTCCAGACACATACACTAGGAGGGAATGGGAGTGTTTGCTCTAAGAGAGGATGTGTGTCTCAGATACGAAAAACAGAAAAGCATAATTCAAATCATTGATAGACATTACTCCTTAGTCCAGTGAGAACCATCACCAAAACCATCTCTTGTGAATTGATGCATGTATAATGGAATATCTGTTCTGAAAATTGTGCAGAAAGATCAGATTTGATAGCCAAATGATGCAGAATAGATTCATTGCTACAGAAATAAATAAAACTATCTGGGATTGTTTGTATGTGAGAGCAGAGATAAGAGGATGACTATAACGTTTTCATTGCACAGGGGAAGAGAAGTGCATTTAGAAGACAACATTTCCAAAATCAAATACTCTTACATTAAGCAATACCTATACCAGATCAAAAAATACAAATTCTAATTTGCATTTCTTTACACAAAGCTGAAAATGTTCAGAACGGGTTCTGACTTGGCCCTTGTGAACATTATAGTCCCAAAAATCCCTTGAGGGTTTGGAGATTTTTGACCCTGTGTGAATTTAAAAGCACAGGTACCAACTAGAAAGACCCCCAAGAAGTTTGCCACTGCTGTGAAGGGGAGATGTCTGAAGATGAGCTCCCCATCCACTGTACTTATATGACTGAAATGAGGTGGCTTTTTCTTTCAGAAGTGGTGCAGAAATAACCTTTCTGATTAATTTTGTCTCTGCTTCAGATCTCTGTCAATGGGTAATTAATCCTTATAGTAATTTATTCTATCAGATGAGCTCTCATCTGCTGAACTGTCAAAAGACTGTTGACTTCACATGGCTTTCAAACTGGATGATGCAGTTAGAAGCCAGATTTGATTTATAGAAATCAAGCTTCAAACCAGATTATGCTGTCTGAGAAAGATGCAAAAATTCTCTAAAGAGAATTTATTGTTTTGACTTAAATAGCAGATTACAGATTACCTCCTCATACATGCTGAACGAATCACTCCAAGTAAAGGCTCATGATGATGATGATTATGATTTATGTCATTAATTTCTAAGAGACTGTATGGATTGTGATCTGGCTGATGTTTCCTGGCATTGGATTCACTCAACATAGTAAATATTTTTCAAATCTGCCTTAAACAATTTATGAATTTTAATGCAATTTTAAAAAATAATTAATGTGTTTGTAAGTCTAAGGAGGTAGACTTACAGCTATGTCACATGTTTGAGCAAGTTTCTGTCACTGAGCTGAACTGTAGCAGAGACTACATTGATATATACGTACGTTCTTTGTGATTGTCCCCTCAGTTTCATTGAAATTCAGTGTGACGGCTTTCCAGCTGGAATACATTTGTGCAGGACAAGTGGGCTCAAGTGTGCTTTTGTGCTGCTCGCTCCCTCTCTAGGTTTTACTGACCTCATCTAAAAGCTGATCATGATTGAAATAATGAGCAGGAATTTATTAGCACATTTTGCAAAACCTTTTTTTTTTCTCTCTTAGAGAAAGTATGAAGCTTGTTAGATACGGTTCTGAGTTTTGCACAGCCAGTCTGGCAGCTGTACTTGAGTCCCTGACTTAACGCTATAGTGAAATTCTTACCAAGTGCAAGACTATAATTTTTCATTCCTAACACCCTCTCCCTCTGAGACTTTGGGACAGGTAGAACTGTGGCTTTTGTGCCTTTGATTTGTTCCAAGGTTTTCAAACACAGAACAGAAACAGATGTTCACAGCAGATCTATGGCTGTATCTTATTGGCATAGCCTTTCTCTTACGGTCAGCCACATGCTTACGATGCTCTCTTAAATCATAAACTTTAACCCGTTTAAAAAGTGTGCTGTGCCTAAGAGCATGCGAACAGCTAAAACCAAAGCTGACACACCTATGCCAGCTCCCTGTTCAGCATCTCCAGCATTCAGAGGCAGTGATGCATGCCAGGGGAAGCCTAGCAGCAGTGTGGAACAAGTGTTCAGTGACACTGCATAAGCATTCTGTCCTTGGCACTTGGCATTCCCACCTGAGTGCTGCTGCAGGCACATGCCAGTGGAACCAGAACGGTGACAAATGCACGTCAGAGTCTGTGTAAGCAGGAACTGTCCAGGTTGTGCGGGTTTGTGGTGACTTGGGTGGGAAAGAGTTCACAAAGACCTGAAAATGTTAATGCTCTGGATTTTCTGTGACCATCTGTTTATCTTCCCAAATGCTATGTGTTCACGTAGTCCTTCTGTCTTCTCCCCATCAGACTGCTCCATTCTTTCTTGTTGATGTCTCCCAGATACGCCATTAGATTGTTTTGAGGAGTGATCTCAAGAGCTGTCACACAATCTTGTGTGAACTCATCTCAAGTAGCCACCAGCTTCATTCCCATTCACTCCTGTGCAGATAGAGTCCTTCCATATGAACCCTCTAGATGTTTTAACAACACATTTGAATTTAGGGGAAGCCCCAGTGCAAAATGCAGTGGGAGCATCTTTTGGAGGGGAACTTTTTCCTTCTATGTAAGATTTATTTCCCCTTTCTTTAAAGGGGGTGGGGAAAAGTTATGTCTTGTCTACAGACAATCCAATCTCATGGAGACAGAAGTAATTTCAACTATATAAAGAGGTCAAGAGAACTTAAAAATCGAAAAATATTGAAGGAGGAAGTGTGTGAAGCCTGGCCTGAAGTTTCTGTAGCAGGTAGACCCTGAAGGAGCCTCCCAGAGCCAGCTGTCTATTGGCTGACCCACCAAAACCTGCCCAACAGCAGACTGATGGTGACAAAGATGTGAACACAATCCTTGCCCTTATTGTTGATTGGGCCTAGTAGGAAGAGATTTTATCAAAGCTTTCAGTACTGGTGTAACACATGGAGATACCGAGGAAAATGGAAGGGGCAGAGACTGTTCGTTCCCAGTTTTTAGTGCAATCAGTATTACAAAGTCCTGCCAAATTTCTCAAAATTTGTTAGATTTGGTTTTGTTTCCCTGTGGTATGTAGATGTTTGGGTGACGATTCAAGTGCAACTTATCTATTCATTATAAACATGTGTTTCTTTACAATTTTTACAGTCTAAACCTTTTTCATATTTACATGAAATAGTCTTAATTTTCAGGTTTATGTGGTTTCCTGAAATGTGTTTTCTTACCAAGTAATATGTATTTTTGGTGAAAATGCCACAGATATATATGTATGTGTATAATTTTAATTACAAGGTGTTCTCTTAGGTGTGAAATTATTTTCCAAGTCGAGCTCTGTAAATAGTATTTTTTTCTGATGTGCTAGCTCAAACAAATGCCTGAAAATAAAATTAATTCAGGGTCAGCCCAAGTCGGCCAAACAAAATAAAACAGTTCAGCTAGGGGAAAAAAAATCTTAAAAGGAACAGAATTCAGCTTCCTGGCGTTTGTTTGGCATTTTTAACATTAAAAAAAAAATTAAACTCGGTTAATGTCTTTGGATGCATTTACTGGGTTAACAAGCAAACCTGCTATCCTCACATTGCCTGGACTGCAGGGGGAGCTGAGGCAGGGCGAGGCGGGTTCAGGCCTGACTGCAGCATCCTCGGGCGTGGCTGATACGGCCCGAATGGGGGCTCCGCCGGGGCAGGGGCTTCTGGAAGTCAATTTAAAGAAAGAGTCCTAACAGCTGAAATTAACTGAGGCTATTGAGGTTATTTTGTATTTTAAAAAAAATAATAATAATAATTGCCTTGACAAGATTTGAGCTTTTCTACCTAAAGTGGGTCACATTTAACTTCACCGTGTGCTCGGGCAGGAGTGAGGCGGGCACGGCCCCCCTTGGGGTGCGCGGGCCGCAGCCGCCGCGTCGCTTGTCGGGCGGCGGGAGGAGCGGGCGGCGGGAGGAGCGGGCTGGAGTCGGGGCGAGGCGCGGGCGGAGCGGCGGGCGGGGCGGAGGCCGGCGGCCCTGACGGGGTGTGTGCCTTGCAGATCTTCGAGTGGTGGTACTTCCGCAAGTACGGCACCTCCTTCATCGAGCAGGTCTCGGTGAGCCACCTGCGCCCCCTGCTGGGCGGCGTGGACAACAGCGCGCCCAGCGCCGCCAGCGCCGCCGGCGGCGACGCGGACTCGAACCGCCAGAGCGTCTCAGGTGAGCGGCGGCGCCGCGCCGGCCCTCGGGAGCCCCTGCTCCGCTCGGGAAGCTGCTTCAGTGACTGCTAATCGCACCCTTCCGAATTCACGCAGTGTCTTTGCTTCAGGCTGCGTGGTTAATGCATTTATTTTGTCCTTGCTGTGAAAGCTCTGCCAAATTGCACGTGTCCTTTCTGCAGTATCCTTTGTCCAGCGGGGGGGGGGGGGGGCTGCAAAGATGATTAAGGAGCTGGAGCGTCCCTTAGGAGGAGAGGCTGAGGGAGCTGTTCAGCCTCGAGAAGAGACAGCTGAGACGGGACCTCGTCTATGTGAAGAGAGGGGGTCAGAGGGATGGAGCTCGGTGATGCTGAGCAATAGGATAAAAGGCAGAAATTGATGCACAGGAAGTTCCATTTAAATATGAAGAAGAACTTCTTTTCTGTGCAGTGACCAAGCACTGGAACAGGTAGCCCGGAGAGGCTATGGAGTCTCCCTCCCTGGAGATACTCTAGCACCATCTCAATGCAATCCTGTGCCATGTGCTCTGGGATGACCCTGTTTGGGTAGGGAGGTTGGATGAGGTAACCCACTGTGGTCCCTTCCAATTCAACCAGTTGTCTGATCCTGTGATTCTAAAGGCAGGTAGTATTTTTACTGAAATAATTTTAAGTAATAACAAAGTTGTTTAAAAAAAAAATCAAAGAAGCCAGAAACGTTCATCTGGTTTTGTATCACTTTGTTTTTTAGATAATGTAAGTAGTATGTAAACAACATTTGGATTTCACTTTAGTAAGTGAAAACATGATGGCTTTTAACAGCTTAAGGGCTTGTTATGTTCCTGACTCTGCTACAGATTTGATTTGTGACTTTGAGCAAATCCTAACATAGTCAGGCTTTTTAAAAAGGCCTCCAGTTTAGGAGGCATGATTTCAGGCATTTGTGGCCTGGTTTATACAAGCTTCCAGGTATTCACAGCCCCTACAAGATTCAGTGCAGGTGTCTGACCCCAAGTCATTCAAGCCTGAAGCACTTTGAGTCAGGTGCCTGGTTGCCTTGGCAAAGGCTCCTCTGAGGGATAGGCCAGCCTGCCTACAATGAATCAGCCCCCAAGCACTGAAATCTGTGGAGTGAAGGAATCCCAGGGGAACGTGTCTCCCTACTTGGATGACTTGGGTGGCTTAGGGAGAATGAATTGAAAAATTAGCCTATGAGTGATGAAAATGCTAGTATGCTATTGGTTCTGGTTTGAGTGGGAGATACTCACTGTTAAAGTCAGGGCAGGAGTGTCCGGGTTTGTGCTCATCTGTCCCTGTCCTAGCTTGACAGCTAGAGACCATAATCCTAATATTGGAAATGAATTAGGGATTTTACCCTAGAATCAACTACAATTTTATTAAATTTATTTAATCTGCAGACTTTTCGAATATATCAAAATTTACAAGTGAAGAAAAGTGAAGGAAAAGACAAAAATTCGCTTATGGAGAAAACATTGTTCTGCAGCTGAACTGCCTATGTCTGTACCTGGCAAATTTTCTCTCTACTCCTCAGTGTGCATGAAAACAGGCAAACAAGAATTAGCTCTGAACTTACATCTTAAATAATATAGGTGGCCTCACAAAGCCTTATTTACCGAGAAAGTCTACTTAAGGAAACCTCCATATAGCACAGCAAATTCAGCTGTTGTCATTCTTATCTGAAGAGAGGCTGTGAATAGCAGCACTGCATGGTCCAGGATATTAGATTTGGATGAACTGGCAGAAAGCGTGGGATGGCTTGGAAACACCTGTGTGCACTCATCACTGTGCTCAGTCACACTTCAGCAGCTCTGAAATAACTCCTGTCATTTTAAAGCAGAAGGCACAGTGTTTTGACTAATGAGGTTCACACAAGCATCTTGGCTTTCCTGATACAAAGAAATGGTCAAGGAGTATGTTTGCTTTCAGCACATTGACACTGAGCTGGGACCCTCAGTGTCTCTGGACAGCGTGTCTGTATGGAGAGCCTTTTATTTGAGCCTTTAGAAAGATATCAGTGCTCAAAAAATGATCAAAGGTCTCTGAAAGGTTAAAATAGGGACATAGTTATGTTAATGGTTTGTTATGTGGCAGAACAGGCAACCTTTTTGGTTTACCATGCGTTAATACTGGGATATTTTTTTTGTTATCCAACAAGATGGAGATGGCTTTTTCTCTTGGCTCACCATCTGTTCCTATGTAGATGTCTGACTGTGGTAGAATGTTGCAGTAGATACCTTTGTCTTTAGAAAGGTGAGAAGAATGATGTTGTACTGAGACCATGGTGTTAGCAGATACCAAGACAAAAAGAACAAGAGAACACCATGTTTCATTAGCCACACAGATGCCAAAACATCCCCAGGACATGAAGGTGGTAATAAAAGGCCTTCTTTACCTCCCCTTTTTCTCCAGTTCAACCTTTCCCTGCTACAGTGCCAAAATACTTCATACTTTGAATAAAGCATAACCAGTTGAATTTAAATAAGAGGAACAAAAAGTGTCACTGCAATCACATAGTTGTTACCTAATCTCATTGGTTGCTGACAGAGTAGGTCAAGACATTGAATTACACCTCTGAAATTGAGAAGTCAGATGTTGATTTAATATTTACAATGGTTTGAAAGTCGTATTATGTAAAAACTGTCGGATTGAAGCTTGTCAAACAGCCATACCCTCTGGCTGCACAGCAGAGCACAGCTGAATGTCAGTCAAGCACTTCAATCAAGCACTTCTGCTGAGTAAACCAGTGGAACCATCTAATATTAGCTGCCTGCTGAAATGGGTACTTAAAAGATACACTCTTCCCTAAAGTCTGCCTGTTCTGTTTGTGTTCCATGCACTTGCTGGGTAGGCAGCAAACTGAGGGCCCACCTCCTATTCCACTTGCTGTGTTGCTGAGGGTGTCCTTCTGTTACTGCAAATAATTTATGTAAAATGCTTTCTGTCCATGGCACTGTAGCCCCATACTCATATGTGGGAGCTGTGTCCATGAAAAAAGAGGAGGGCTTGACTTGGTGTTCAGTACTTCTTTTTCTAATGGAATAGGCATAAAGGGAACAGGCATATTGTTACCATAAAGATACCCTTCTGATTCAATATTCTACCAGAAAACTGTTGATTTGATCTCTAGAAATTGATGTCACAAAATTTCATAGGAAGAAATGTCAGGTTAACATTTTGAGTGAAAGCACCTGGTAACATGCTGGAGGGCCAGTGCTACTGATGAATTTTTGTAGAGCACCATGTGAGGGGTCGTCCAGTAGCAGATCTGAGTTGGAATGACATGCTGCCTCTCAGTGAGGCTTTATGCAAATAGTGGGGTTTATTCTGGTCTCACCTTCACTGGAGTGAATTGTCTTTGTTGAAATTAAGATAATAAGTCTGGTCTTAAATTAAGGGGAAAGCCAGAATCAAGACCTCACTGTTTCAAAGGCTGTACAATTTGATTATAGTTTTTTAATTTTTGCTTTAAATTACATTGTTGATTTTCGTATCTCTTACTTCTTGTAGTGTGAAAAATTCACAATTTTTCCCCTGAGGAAAATGTATAAAATATTTTTAATATTCTGAAACCTTTGCAATGCAATGACATTTTCTCTGCCAGTCAATTTCAGCATCTGCTTCTATCTTAACATCAGCAGATGTTTCCATGGATTTTTACTTCACAAACTAAGGAGGAATTAATTTTGGCAACTGTAGCTGGGATTCACAGTAATTTACAGCATTAACTGGACAGTGATGTTTTTCTGGAGAAATAACAAGTCCATAAGGACCGAGTTAATTGTTGTTTTTTAGTGCAATAACCCAGTGTGATCCCTCTTCAGTTCTGCATTATGGTAAATGGGAGTCCTGGAACTAATCAGTATTATCTTTTCATGTGGCATTTGGGGCTTTGTTAGTGGTTATTTGTCTGGAATGATTGCATTTGTTGACACTAATTTATAACTAAATTGTTATTTAAGAAAGGAAGACCAGTCTGATTACCTTCATCTCGGTGCTCTTGATGGGCTTTTGCATTTGCACGTGTAAAAATAAGTAATTTGATAAGGCTCGTTGTAAGGTAACTGATGTTTTTTATAAACCTCAAGTACCATTGTAATTTGGGAGAGATTCATTATGTGTGTGTCTGCTTCTTACAGAATGCAAAGTCTGGCGAAATCCTTTAAATCTGTTCAGAGGAGCTGAATATAATCGGTAGGTGCTACAAAATTACAGTTTTCAGGCACAGTACTGGCTTAAGGAGCTTAACTCCTTTTCAATTAATCTAACTTAAGAGATGAAAAAAAAATCAACTCTGGATACATGCACTTGTGTCAGGTTTTTCTGTAATTCATAAAATGTTTCTGAATTAAAAGGAATTTAAATTCATGCTGATACACTTAATTACTTCTCTAATATTTGTTATTTCTCCAATTTTTGGCAAGCTTATAAAAAAAGATGGAGTAACCTAAGTGTGTTGTATCTGGTGTTAATGCAGCATTTCTGTTCAAATCCATTATAGCCAACAACATAATGAATTCCGTATAGATTTCATGGAGTCCTAGTGTTTGAATATATGTGTTACCAAGTTCCAGTGTGTACTTTTTAGCATCCTCATTAGCTTAGGCTCAGCTACCATTGCTCCATCACAGTACAGTGAAATGCAATGTGTATTGGTTAGAAGATTGGCCAGGTGAACTTACTTGGCTGTGCCCATCTCAAAGGTCTAGGATTCTTTTCTGGGTTTGTTTTGCCAAGTGTGACCTCATTAACCAAAATGTCTCCTTGTTGCCATGTTTGCAGGTATACATGGGTAACAGGGAGAGAACCTTTGACTTACTACGACATGAATCTTTCGGCACAAGACCATCAGACGTTCTTCACATGTGACACAGATCATTTACGGCCTGCAGATGCTAGTAAGGACCTTGTGAACAAGTGCCTTTGCTAATAGATTAATGGCTGATTGAAACTGATGCAAGAAAAATGCAGTGAGACATCAGTTCTTTTTCATAGATAAGAAAAGGCAAAAGTTTGATCATGCCGAGAAACCATTGTTGAATTTATAGAATTCTAGAATTCTGTACGAGTGTCTATGTATGTAAATGATCTAATTTATGTTGCTGTGTTGTTCTGCTGTTTTGCTGGGGTCATTCAAGGTATCATTTAAAAGTGTAAAGGTTTGTTCCTTTCCTCCTCTTTCTTGCAGTGGTTTCAAACATATATAGCTTAGTTGCCTCCAGCTGCAGTATAGTATAGTAGGACCCACAGCTGCTCTGTGGGCTAGAGAGGGTTAATGAATGAGGTTTGTTTTGAGAAGTATTCTCTGACCAAGGCTATTGGCCTGGAGACTGAGAAAAGGAGAAGGAGATAAGGAGAAGAAACTTTGCAGGTGGGAAAAGTCTTGTGAGAAACTGAGGTGGAGATGGGTTTAACACCAGTGAACTTGATGTTGATCTATTGTAACCAATGAATAAGGTGTAAGCTTTGTAGAGTGTATAAAATACAGCTGGTTGTTGTAATAAATGAGATATTAGCCTTCTGAAATGTAGTGTGCCTTTTCTTATGTTGCACCTGCCTCTACAGCAACAGTGTAGTAGGTTGAGTTACATTATCCAGGTTCTGTTTAGTCTACACTGACAGAAGACAGAGAGCTGATGTAAAATTTGAGACCTGTGTTTCATTCCCTGATGTAGTTAGAAGCTCTGTAAAAAATGGGAACAGCACATTTACAACTGAATTTTTATAAGCAGCTTTAGTTGTGTTAAGCCTGTACTGTGAAGTCCACATGCAGTCTTGCTTCTACTAAAAGTGTACAGCAATGATTTCAGTCATTAGAATTTGCCTCTGAAGAGAGAAATCTTTGTCTCTTGGGAAGGGAGAGATACTAACAGTTGGGTACTCCATTCTGAAGGCATAGTTACGAAGGAGAGCATACTGTGTTTTTTTGATACATGATAAACATGAATCTATTTTCTGAACTCGGTGGTGTAATTATGAGCTGGTAATACTAGCCTGGAAGCTGTTTCCATTTAGCATTCACATAAAGCAACAGCACAATAAAGAGCTAGAATAAGAATCCCAACTATCCCTTTATTGTTCTCTTCCCTGTGGAGTCTACTACACCAAGAGGAAGTAGCTACTTGTCACCTCTATACTTGGCAGTGCAGACAGCCTGATCGCTCAGCCAGACTTTCTCCTGGAAAAAAGTGTAATTAAATGAAAGAAGAAAAAATACTGAGTGTTTGGGACAAAAGCGCCTGCTTATTATGTATCTTTTTGAATGATCACTGAGCTATATGAAATGCTCTGTAGTGAGTTAGGCTGAGATCAGTAAATTCTGTTGTTACATTGCAGTAGGTTCTCCTCGGTAATCCTGTAATAACTGATATTTCTCTCTTCTCGTTTGTTTATTGAATAGTAATGCAAAAAGCCTGGAGAGAGAGAAACCCTCAAGCCCGAATTTCTGCAGCACACGAAGCTTTGGAATTGAATGAGTGAGTGACAACAATATTAACATTTATTTCCTGTCTTTTAAAAATCCATATGATGTTATTTTAAGGCTGGGGGTTTGCTATAGTAATTTTTAACCACGATTATAGGCCTGTCAAAGGGAGGCCTACAACAGAAGGAAAACAGTACAGCTGCATGTTGTGCTAGCCACCCAGATCCTTAGGGTAGTGATGACAATGGGAATCTTCCCATTGATGTCAGCAGGCTTTGGAACAGCATAGAAAAATGTTAATTGAGTTACCTCCTGATGAGCATATGAAGTATGCATTTACAGGATGGAGAGTTCCCTTTTGGATTTCTCAGTCGTCAAGAGCAGAAGCAAGAAAGAAGAGACTCATAAACACATTCTGAAATACTCGCTTCATAGTATGAGAGAATATGATGTAATTTGCTGTGACTTTTGGTCCTTGAGTCTGTTACTTATTTTTTCAATGAGAAAGTGCAGTATTTTGAGATCCTGCAAAAAACTCAGTGCTGTGATGATTTACTGGTATGGCAAACTGTATAAATATTGCTAACATGCATAGAGGGAATCCCTTAGGTTGCTGAACTGAGATTGCTACCTTCTAGAATTCCATAAACTGATGCTTTACAGATTGTCCTTCATGTCTTTCATCAGAAGAAGAGAAAGAATTGTTTCTTCATGTATAGTGATTTAACATGCAGCATAAAAGGGAAAAGTGAGCTATAAGCCTGTCCTACTCACATTTCACAGAATTACAGAATGATTGAGGTTAGCAGAGATCTCTGGATGTCAGTATCCATCCAACCCCTCTCTTCAAACAAGGCCGCCTACAATGCATTGCACAGGACCATGTCCACAGGCTTTTGAGTGTCTCCAAGGAGAGAGACTTGACAACTTCCTTGGACAGCTTGTACCAGTGCTCAGTCACCTTTACAGTAGAAAGGTGTTTCTGAGGTTTAGGGGGAACCTCCTGTGTCTCATTTTGTGCCCACTGCCTCTGGTCCTGTCACTGGGAACCACTAAAAAGAGCCTGTCACTTTCCTCTTTGCCCTCTAACTGCAGGTATTTACAAACTTTGAGAAATTCCCCCCAAAGCCTTTTCTTCTCCAGACTGAGCCGTCCTAGCTCTGATCTGAGCCTTTTCTCATATAGGAGATGCCTCAGTCCATAACCACTTTCATGGCCCTTCACTGGACTCTCTGCAGTATGTCCGTGTTCCCCTTGTACTGGGGAGCCCAGAACTGGACACAGCACACCCACATGTGGCCTCATCAGGGCTGACTGGAGGGGAAGGATCACATCCCTCAACTTGTTGGAAACACTTCTAGTGCAGCTCTCTTGCAAAGGCACATTGCTCTTTTGGTCTTTGCTTGGTCTGGGTTGGGTTTTCTTTGTTGTTGTTGTTTTATCTTTACAACTAAATTTATAATACATTCTTTTTATATGGCAAGTGTTGCAGTTTTGTTGATTCTTTGCATATCATTACAGTAAGGGATATGGTTTATATTAAAACAACAGTGCATGAAACTTGATTAGTGCGTAAATAAACTTGAATAGTGCGTAAAGTCTTGATTTCCAAAAGGAGTTTTAGAGATGTAGTCTTAGTGAGACAGTGCTTTACTTCCTGGGACAGTTGTCAGTAGGTGTACTCAAGGGCTGAGTGATACAGTACCTAACAATGAGAGTCATGGTGGTGTTGACAAAACATTTATTCATCAGAAAGGTACATGGACAAAATTTCCTTGCCTCTGTATTTAGTACATCCTTGCCAGTCTTCATACAGTTTTTACTTCACGTACCTTTCTCATGGCTTTTCATCTGATATTTTTGCAGGTGTGCTACTGCTTATATTCTCTTAGCTGAAGAGGAAGCAACAACAATTGTAGAAGCAGAGAAGCTGTTCAAGCAGGCTCTGAAAGCTGGAGAGGGCTGTTACAGGCGCAGTCAGCAGCTGCAGCATCATGGTGCCCAATATGAAGCCCAACACAGTAAGTTTTTTTGGATTTTTTTATTTCCCTCCCCCAAGAACTGTGCAGTTAGTGTTTGACATTGGCTGGAATATGGCCCTAGAGCCAGACTATTCTGTTATAGTGTTTTTGCTTGATTCTGTTGCTGAGCTGTCAATGCTCAGATTATGGAGGTGCCTTTATTTTGTCATGGGAGAAAATACTTAAGCATGTACTTAACAGAAAAGAAAAGGTATCGGAGCCAAAGAGATAGGACATTCAGAAAAAGCTGAACGCTCTTTAAGGAAAGCTGCCTTTAACCATTTTGCAAACCTGGGCTCATGCTGTGTAAAGGTAGCATAGAATAGTGGAAACAGGAGTTGAAGTGAAGCTTTGCCTGCTTTTTTCCATCAGCTCTGGGGGTAAACGCTTACGCTGTTGTTCTGTGTAAAAGTTAATGAGACCCATTAACTAGTGGGACATCTGAAGTTAGTTGTATTTATTAAGAAAGGTCACAGAATCATAAAATTTAACAACTGGAATAATAAAATGCTTTAATTGAAAGTCTAGATTTTAATTACTTTTTTAAAAATTTTGAATAAGCAGATTTATCTGCTGTGATATTTATTAGATACTCTTTAAATCTAAGAAAATACATTCACTGACATTGAATGACCAAAAAGATAACGCAAACAGTCAAGGTTATTTCTAGACTACAGTGGATACCTTAGGCAAAAGTAACACAAATTAATTACATAAATACAATCACTAACATACTTTTGGGCATCTTCAGGTTTCTCAGGACCTGATTTCACAGCCTCTGGCTATCTTACATAATTTGAAGATTACTGATAAAAATTGTACATAGTAAAATATGATGCCTGGTTTCAAAAGTGTATGCAAGTCTATACCTGAAAACCTAAGGTTTCATAATGCTTGGCGGTAGTATTTTAAACATTTGCTGGTTGTAAAATCATATTTAGGATGACTTGTTCATATTTGGTGAAAGTAAAAATATAGAGCAGCTGAGCCCTTGAAGCAATTTTTGGGCTCTAGCAGGCTTACGATTGTCTGTGAAATCTTAATTTGTGCACTCACTCCCATCCCGAGTGCAACAATTCCATGAAAAGTACACAGTAAGTAGTTAGTGAGCACTGTCACGCTGTTTTTGTCCAAAGTAACCTGGGAAAGTTTGTGCAGGCAGATACAAGTACGGAATTTCTGTAACCTGTGTGTGCTAGGTGGCTACTGTCATCATCAGATTTGACACCCTGAACCTTCAGTACTGCAGCAGAGGGAGTAACCCATTGAATCACAAAACTAAGTGCATTGTCAAAAAACGGGGAGGCTGAATAAGTGACTGCCTGCTCTGACCGTGTCTTCAGGAGGGGCTAGATCATCCCACTGTTCTGTAGCACTCGGTCTCCCCTTGAAAATGTCAGTGTGCACCCACAGAAATTAGAGAAATTAGAGGAATTAGAGAATTTCCAGCCTCAAATGTTGCCGTGGACACAGGGCCTGCACATAGAATTCTTCTGATTATATGCTGGAGTCCTGCATGATTCACAAAGCTGGAGAGGAGGGACTGTGGAGGAGGGACATGTTTTGAGTTTGATGGTTCTGAAAAGTCTTGCATCCATTTCTGGTCTTCAGAGTTAATTCTGGGATAAAGAGTGGGCATTATATCTTTTAAAGATGAAATACACTGTAATCTCTTGAACAACAATATACTGTTCTGTGTTTCTGTTTATTCATGTGTTCCATCTCCTTCATATAATATTTTGTCAGACCCTAAAGAGTAAATAATGACTTAAGAGTAAATAATGACTTTGAGTACCCAACTTGCCCTCTTTCAATAGGTGATAGTTTATAGAAAGCAAGGGCAATTTTATTTTTAAGGTTGCTCATGTTAGGCATCCCAAATCCTTAGTAACTTCGCAGAATTTTGGCCTGAAAAATTATCTTGATTTCATAGTAAGTAGATGCCTTTTGACCATTCCTGCTCAAATCCTGAAAAGAAGCTTAACCTGAAATGTATACCTCATGGTACATTACATAAACATGTTGAAACAGATGTAACTAATAAATTGTGTATTAAATATATAGGAATCAATAAAGAGATAAGGAATTAGGTAATATAGAATACAGCTAAAGAAATTATTCTCTCCTTATTTATTTTCTCCTCTAAAGTAAGTCCTTTCCACCTGCTGCTTAATCTATTTGAAAATTTTAATCACAGCTTTAAAACGATTTGTAGGTACTTGGAATGTTTTCAAGCATACATGTTGTTCTTATTATGAAAGGCTTGAAAATGTTAGGAATAGGCTACAATTTTTGCAGACCACATGCTCTACACGAAGATAATTTGTAGCAGGTGTCTTACATGTTCATGATTCAGTAATTTTATAGATGATTATCTGTCCACTCATTTCCTGTTGGTCCAGAAGCATTTTAAGAGTTTGCATTCAAAGTGAATGAGAAGTGAAAGGAGTAAGAATTCTCTAAGAGAATAATTATAACTTCTGTTTAGTTTCTGTCATGTTTGCTGTTAGGGAATCTTCTGGCACACAGCACTACCATATCTGAAATATGCTAATTTGCCATCTGTAATTAGTGGTGTGAGGAATTTGAGGATGATAATTTGGTGAGGAGTAAAGGCTGTAAACAGAAGTATACTTTTCTTCTAATCATTAAGAAAAAGCTTGTTAGGAGGATGAGGATTTGCTTTAATACTTCTTGTTGACAAGTATGTACATAACTGTGCCTTTAGATCTGCTTATATTTCATCAGTGCAAGGCCAACGCAAGAGTACTTATTTATACCACGGTATATCTGGATTATTTCCACTGATTTCGGTTCTATTATGCCACATCTAAATCTTCAGAATTTGGTAATGTTTTATTAAAATTCTTGTGAAAGTATTGATGGTAGTGAGTAAGAAAAAAAATTGAAAAAAAACTGTGTTTCCTTTTGTGTTTTATCTTTTTTATCTTAATACTGTTTCTTTTTCCTCTTATACAGGAAGGGACACCAATGTGTTAGTATATATTAAAAGAAGGCTGGCAATGTGTGCAAGGAAGCTGGGAAGGACCAGGGAAGCAGTGAAAATGATGAGAGATGTGAGTTTGGATTTCTTTCACATGTGAAATTTACATAATAGTAGTATAAAAATGATACATTTTCTTGGAAGTTAGCAGCCATTCCTGCTTCATTCAGCACTGCTGATAGTTCCTGTATGTGTAATGTACATAAAGACTAACTTAAGTGATCATTTATTTATCAGGTTATGAAAGCAAATCAAATACCAGATGGGTGGTTGTTACCCGTGCAGACTGAATCTCCCATCCTGGTACACGTGCAATGAAGTGCATTCTTTAGTTGTTTGATAATGAAGTTTGTAATATTTTTTTTCTGAGCCATGTGGTGAACGCTGCTACCTTCATAAGCGGGTTTTAAGTATTCTGTTTTCTCCTTCAAGGCTGCAGTTTGGCTCTGTGCATTGTTTGCACCACACTGTTCAGCTCTGAGGACAGTGTTATTTATTCATGCAAAACCTATCACTGAAAAGTCAAACCCCAAGTAATGAATCTTTAATTAACTGAACACCCCCTGAGATGGGGGTTGACTGTATTCTGTCTTTGTAGGCAGGGGAGCTATCAATGGTAGTTATAAATCAGTAAGCTACAAAGCTGCAGACTTGAAACACTGAACAGTAGCTATTTTGGAGATGGCAGAAGGGGCAGCTGTTCACTTTAGGCGGTGTACATGTTTCAAAATGCTCAAGTTTAGATGTAGCAATGAATGCCCAGCATTTCTTTCAGTGATATTCCCAGGATGCAGATTAGGAACACAGTTCTTTGAGGAAGTGACTTATATCACCTGAAGTAGCAAGTCTGTGACAGGAGGAGGAATGGAGTCCTACAGCTCTGGGCAGATGATGATAAAACTACCTCCCAGTTCCCTTTGTTTCTTACACTTCATATTCCAGCTCCCACCAAAAAATGGAAGAAATGAATCCAGCAAGAAACATAGTTCTGCAAATTAGGATGCAGGTTTTAAATGCACAAAAATTAAATCCCAGACCGGAATGAAGCACCTGTAAAGTGTGCTTTAGGCAGCTCAGATGAATGGTCCAGGAACCTAGCTAGTGAAAAGGGAAATTCTTGTTACATGTCAGTGGGAATTTTAATGTAAAAAGGAAAGCTTCTTTCTCTGGAGCTGAGGCACTTGCATCAGAGGCAGTAGGGCAAGTGTGTTTGCCAGCTTGGAATCCAGGACTCAGCATCTTTTCCTGGAACTGGAGCACTCATGAGTATTTTTTGAAAACACTGAGCAGAGTTCACCATAATAATGCAGGTTCTCATCCTAAATATCTACAGATGGCAAGTGGTGAGTAACTTTGTTTTCTGACTCTTGCTGGGGCTCTTCAGGCACACAAATTTCAATCTCCTGAATCACTAGAATCCCAGACAGAGGTGTTGAAAAAGAGCTCGTCAAAAAAACAGCCGTTGTACAGCTAGGAGTGTGAGAAAGAGGGATGAGGAAGAAGGACCTGGTTTAGCAGTCTTCTGGTCAGCAGGGAGAATGCTGATTTCAAAACCATTGTTTTCAGTCCAGCCAGCTCCACTGATTCTTCATGAATTTTGTTACACAAGCACTGTGGGACAAATACTGAAATGTTTTTGGGACAGACTTTGGAATTCTGAGTTCTGGCATTAATACACAAGAAAGATAAAATTTTGAATTTCCCATTCAAATATCACACATCATAATTACAGCAAATTCTGGAGCTTACTATGGGCTGCTGAATGTGTTTTGTGATTTGTAGATAGGGCTATGGGGAACAGATACTCTGTGAAGCATTCTTCAGCTGATGTCAATATGTATGGATAGTTGTGTATGAAGAACACTTGGTCTGGGGATTTGGGTGGTCTGTCTAGTCCTAGATTTCTTATGCAAAGTGAGAAACAGCTTTGATTAGTGAATCACTTACTTTTCACTAGAGATAAAATTTAGTCTGAAATTTATAAGCAAAACGGAAAATTGTTGAAATTAAGTACAGCGTGGATCTTGAGAGGCAGCAATAACAGGGAGACCCGAAGTCATCAGTTATTAGACACTTGAAGAACAGAAAACACTCTTCAACAGGAATGTTTTGTTAAAATGAAGGGATTGGATGTAAGACAAAGGAGGTATAAAGATGGAATTTCATCTTAGAGAGTTTCAACTCAGATCAGTGCGTTCTGTGTTTTTTCACGTACAGATACTGAGCCAAATCCTCAGACCTGAATTTAGATGCCTCTAGAGCTCTTCATTTTAAGCAAGCAGAGCTGAGAATTAGCAAGTCTCTAGATGTAATATTAAAGCAGCAGTAACTCTGGGTCACAGCTTCCAGTACACTGGGAGCAAGATAAGGGTCAAGTCAGCTTTGCAGATGCTTCTCTTAGACTGGCTTGGAGCTACTTATTTCTGATGAATGCATATCCTCCATTTCTTCATAGAAGACATAAATAGTACACTTACAGGGAGGTTTGAAGGACATCAATCTGTCATTGAAGGTTTCTTTGTGATTGATGAGGAAGGAGATGCATTTATTCATCCTAAAAAGAGTACGAAGGATATGTTGGCTAGGGACTGCTGAATCTAACATCAGGGAACAGAGGGTGGAGGCCCTGTTTGTGTTTGAAAGATTGAAAACAGGTTTCTCAAGACATGGAACATGATGGAAATGAAGTGTTAAGAGGTTCATGACACCATCTGGGAAATATGATTGGGATGTAGTGAGTCTTTGCCACTTCGAAAAAATAAAATACTTGAGAATGTTTAATTTATTGCATGTATGAGACCATCTTGAGGACATTACTGATGGATTAGATTATCTTGCTTGAATTTTGTGTAAGAAAAGACTGAGATCCTACTTAAAGCACCTTAATGGAAGGAAAATGAGCTGTTGCTGACTTAAATAAGAGTTTGGTTTTATGTTATATGCACTGCTGATAGGAAAATCATCTTTCTTAATATTATATTGAAGGTATTTAAAACCAGGAGCTTTTTTAAAAACTGATTTTAAAAACTGTTTAAAATCAAAGGTGCTTTAATTCTAAAAGAACTAGGTAGGAATTTCTGTTGCTTCTGTGATTGATTTTGAGACAGTGGTTTTTTGCTGGCTTTGCTGCTTGGATGTAATTCGTTCAGTTGAGTTGAATTAATGAGAATTACAAACCTGTAGTTTCCATGGAAGCATGTAATGTAATCATACATAGGTGTTGCTTTTCCTTGTACTTATGATGATAATTATTTACTATGTTTTGCTATAGAAACCAGCAGCTGTCACTATTTGTATATATTGAGTTAACTTGTGATCTCATTTTGATTAGTGTATTGTTGGAATAACTCCAATGTAGTCAACAGAATTATTCCAGTTTTATTATTGTTTATACAGAGTATGATATGGTCTGTGAGGAACCTAGATTGCTTTTACTGTCCCCGAGGAGAAAGTCTACAGTGCTTGTTGTTTTATTTGTTGTGCTGATTATGTTAGGAGGACTTTAAGTAGTTTGTTCTAAATTATGTTGGAGAATTTAGTATGTGCAGAGGCAAAAGGCCGTAATGGTGGCTGTGAGTAATCTTTAGTATCCCTGCATGTTGAATCTTCCTTGTGGACAATGATGCAAGCCAGTAATGGTGATGAGCAAGGGTAGCCTTTTGTGCCACCTGCTTTCCATCTGCTCTTTTCAGATTCCCTCACCATTACAATGGAAGAAAGGAGGAATGTGCTAGGTTTGCATTTTGTGTTTTTCATTGATTGAAAACAGAGAGCATGTGGAGGGTATGCAAAGGCACTTCCCTCTCTGTTTTGTGGGTGACTGAATCAGTGGCTGCACCACTGAATTCAAGAGCAGGCCAACACATTTTTTTACCTGGGTCACTGGAGTATCCCAGTGAAAATGTACCATGCAAGAAAATGAGTTGTCAAATTAATTGAAGTTTCTTGGGATTGTTCTGGAGAACACTTGGTGGAACAAGCTTAAATTGAAGGGGGATGTATGTTTATGAAAGAGAAGGGTGGCAGGCAGAAGGTGTGCTAGTGGACAAAGCAAGTGGAATTTCTTAATTGCTTCCTCCTTCAGAGAGAAGATGGAAAAAACTCGTTCTAGAGTGTATTTATCTCCTACCCCATGGACCTGAACTCCCTTGAAGATTGCTTTGTGTTTTTATTAAGTATATGTTTCTGAGACACAGTGGAATTGTAACTTCCTTATGCTCAGCAACTTTGTTCAGAATTGAGTGAGGTTTAGTGAGAGAAGAGGGTCTCCAGGTCTTCCTTAAGTCTGGAGAAGGATAGAACGAGAACACTTTCTGAGATTCAGAAAAGTGTATTTTAATTTTAGTGTCCGTCGTATCTGCTGAGAAATTACTCTTCAGATCACGACAAAGGACCTGGAAGTCTGCTTCTACGTATTTAGCACTGAGAAACTTGCTGAGGATATTTCAGTTGAACGTGTTTGTGTGCTCATCTTGGTGCTCGCTAAATGTGTATTTTATGCCAAAGAGGGGATAGCCGAGTAGCTATCCCCTGCATGCTTATCCACTGGCTGTGTGAAAAGTTCTGTAAACAGTTGGGCTGCCCTAAGCATCTGAAAGAGTTTAAGAGGTGACATCACTTGAAGGGTTTGAAAGGGTAGTCAGCCACACTAAATCAGTTTTAATTATATGGGTAGGTTGATAATGATACTGGTAGGCTTCTTCTGATCAGTTGTATTAGTGGTTTTCACTGGTATGATAGTTCTGCAAATCTAGCATACTTTCTTGGCAACTTTTTTTGCTGAGCTTTGAATAAGGATTTCTATTCAATATTATATTGAATTCTGTATTCTTGTGTGCATTGCTGATTATTTCTTGAGTAAGACAAATATGTAGCCAGAACGGTGTTCTGCACCTCGAATTATCAAATTGCGTGAAACAAAGAGAGTACCTATTCCTAATAATGATGTTATGATTCCTTGCAATTTAACAGCACAATTTCTGTGGCTACTTGCATCGACAGCTACTGTCTGTCTCTCCCAAATGCTTCTGTGCTTGACGAAAGGATTAGTGAGTCAGGCTCTTTGGCTTGTGTTACACAGGTCGGGTTAGGCAGGCCTCTCTGCCTTGAGTGGGATTTTAGTTTTATTAACATCTGTAGCAGTTGTTCAAAGTACCATTTATTAAAATCTGAAAAGAAAGTACTTAGTTCAATGAGACCAAGCATTATTTCATTGACTTTAGTATTCTTTACTACTACTATACTTTTACATATATTTTGCTGCTATTTGTGAATGGTGACATTTGTCAGTCTCCCCCACAGAGTGATGTTTTCAGTTAATTCATTTTGTGATATACAAGCACAGCAATAATGGCAAGTGATAAATGCTGATTTTAACATTTTCATATGTCTGTATATTCAAATATAATTTATTTGGTCACAGATTCACATGGTATGGTAAGTGGGTAGAGCAAATTGGAATATCCCACATTTCAGTGGGATCTTAAAATGGAGACTTCTGCAATTTCCCAAATGATGTTTATCCCTTCCTTTATCTTCACGTGACTCAAACCCCTCCCTTTTAGTCATTATTGTGATTCTGCCCTCTCAGAAGCCCTCCCAGATTGTCAACTCTCAGAAGCTAGAAATTTGGTAACCACTACCTAAACTGACAAGAATGTTTCTCATATAAGTTACAGGTTTCCAGCATTGTCACTCTATTAAGATAGAATATCATCACGTAGTCTTGGTGGGAGCCCTGGTAACTGGACTCCTTTTTTGTCCACCATCTTGCATCACTCCTAATTCAGAGACTTGTATAGTACTTTAATTATGGTCTTCCATCTCTCTGGAATCTCCCAGCTCATTTTTGAGCTTCTAGATATTTTGTCACTTTAATTTCACTTAAAAATCCACTACTAAAAATACATCAGTTTCTAAAAAAGATATTTTGAGATGTTCTTTCAAGGATTAATTCTGCTTCTGTCTTACTGCTTTTGCCACCTCTTAGTAACCACTTTACTTTCAGGGAGAATTAGATGTATTTAATATGAATTTTCATGAGCAGGTTGTTTCTAGTAGAAGGTATCTGTGCCCTCAGCAGGGGGATTGGACCTAGATGATCTCTAAGGTCCTTTCTAACCCAAAACATTCTGTGAATCTGTGATGCAAATAAAGGATTTTTTTTGAGCAGGGCTATGAGTAATGACTTTATTTTCATGCTTTATAAAATCACTAATATTTGATGTAACAAACATTATTATAATTTAGTAATTAGTAGTTTTATATAACATGATTGTGTAGTAGTATTATTATAATATTATTAATATTGTCTTTTAATATTATGGAGCACTAGGTCTAAATTCAAATTTAAAATGTTAAAATTTAAAATGGAATGGCAAATTATAAACCCATGCCATCCCTGAGTTAGTGTAAACTGGATCTGGGGCTCTTTTCTGGCACTCTGAAGTTATCAAATTTCCTGAATTTCACATATGAGGAAAATGCAAGGTTCCTACTGCTAATCATTTCCAAGCTTCAAAACAACAGGATCAGATGGATTTGATTTCTTAGCTGCTATCTTCTCTGAGATGTAGAAGAGTAACTGTAGAGCTGCTTCCAAACAAAACAGTGATTATTTACCAAAAGGAATGCAGCACTTAAGGGAATTAATGAATTGTGAGAATCCTACTTTTGCTGTAATTAAGCAGAATTTATTTAATTCGGGTAGGTCCGGTGCAGTTTAGATAATTTTCCAACTCCAAGTGCTATGATTTGTTTGCATCACATGAATCTCACTCACAGTGAGACAGTGGTGGAATGAGTTGAATTTTTAGGACCAGGAGTTAGACTAATTTTTAAGCATCTGGTGTTAAGAGAGCCTCTTTGTGTGCTAACTTTAATCTGCTGACGGTGTTTCTGCCCTTCTGTCCTTGCCAGGAGCTGGCCAGGAGAACAACTTAAGAATTAGAGTATCTAATTAGACATCAGAAGGTCAACATGGAGTGACGAGCTGCAAGTATCTCAAGCCTAGGGTGAGCTTCAGTCAGAGCTCAGACATCTGAAAGGTCATCTGCAGACAGTGAAGCCCACAGATATGGAGGCTTCTCTTTTTCTACTCAGAAATTGCTTGGAGTTCTTGTTCAGTTAACAGATTACAAGTCATATACCAGAAAGCAGTTTATGCAAAGCACTTGTGAAAATGCCAGTGCTATCCATACTGTGTGCTTGGTCCTTCAGTTTTGGACAGTTACACCTGAAAGATGGCAGCCTCCTAAAAAACATTATTTTTTTAGGAGACAGTTTTCAATTTCAGATACCACTGAAGGAACATATGCACTAGGAATTAAAGTTGTAACAGTTTCACTGTTTACATTGAATTTCCCTTGTTTTCTTGTTGTTTCTTTATTTTGAGATAAATTCACACTTCCTTTTTATGAATGCATTCAGTTGAATATTAATCTGACAAATGTTACTATTTGTTTGTGGAGGAGATAGGAGTACAAGCAGCAATGAACGATTGCATGCCCTACCCATAAAATTTGTGACTATGGACACAACCATAATGCAAATGGAGAATAAATGTGTCAACAGCAGGTTATATATAATATTATTCATTTGTCCACCTTTGTATTCTCTTGAGTCCTGGGGTCTAGTTGTAGGTATGAGCTGCAGGTTGTAGTGGGTTTCTATACGAATAATGTTTCTTGGTTAATTGATTCATTTTGTTAATGTTGTCAGCGGGAGAAAAATGGATGTAGACATTAAAATTGAAAATGTTTTAAAAATTAGATCTAAATGAAAATTCCAGTAACTGAAATACTCTCAGTTAGGGACTCTTCTTCAATAAATGCCCTTTGGCAGATAAAACGTGTTCCTCATCCAGCAAATCAGATGTGGATTTCTTTGTACCACAGGCGTTTTTTCCTATCATCATTTGTTCATATCGATCACAAAATCTGTGAACCTACACCCTGTAATGTGAATTGAAGTGACTCTGGGAATAGGGTGCTTCTGGGACTAGTGTTCAGATATGTTCAGTTTGTTACTTCCAGAATTTTCCTGCAAACTTATATTCCCAAAATATTAATTATCTAAAAAATTACAACTGAATTATCTGCAAAAGCTACCTTCTCTGTATATTTGCAGTATACCTAATGACTCTTTCAAAGAAAAGCAGCTCCCCTTTCTACACCTATTTTCCCCCAAACACGCAGAGGAATTGGAACAGAATATGTACTAACGCAGCTCCAGGTCTGACTTTGATCACTAGAAAGCATTTTGACCAGTAGAAGTTCAAAGTAAAATCCTTGTGAACATAGATTTGGCATGATAAGTTCAACAGCTGTTTGAATATCCTCATGTTGTAAGGAGGGAATACATTTATAGCCATGTGGTGTCTCTTTTCACAAGGTGTGAAAATGAGTTTAGCTCAATGGAACACTTCTCTTTAGTGCCAGCCGAAAAACCAACTAACTGGAATTTTAAAATGGCATTTTTAGTCCTAAGTAATGTTCTTTAGTCCTAAGTTTCGTCCTATAGCATGTGTGAAATGCTGTGGCTCTGTGGCTCAGGAAATCTTGAGTGCTGAATTTGGTGTAGAGAAAGATGATAGCAGAGCCTTCATCTTGTCTTCGAGTGTAGTCCTTGCCACTCAAATAACATTATTTCTCAGGTTACAGTAAAAAAGTAAAAATAATTAAAATTTATAAGCCAAATGATTTGACAAATACTGGTAACTTTGCAGAAAATAAATCTTTGGGTGCAAAAGGATGTCCATGCCTCTTAAACTGGAGTCCAGATTAGAGCTCAGTGAAGTGCAGAATTCAAGGGTGTGTTTTTCATCTGGTGTTCAGGAATAATGTGCCCATCTTTACATCTTTGTGTGGAGTATGAGCCAGCTCCCCCCTCCATGTGCTAGGGAGGGGAGCAAGCTCAGTCTGCTCCCCATTGCTCCTCAGCATGACCCAGTATGTGGCCTGCCCTGACCAGTCACCAAACCTGTGTGGCAGTTTTTTTTCTTCCCCAGTGCTTACTTTCACTATGAGATCTGAAAGATGACCTGTCAAAATATTCTTCCATCCAAGTGGCTTTTCTTTCTGGCAAGTTTCTCTGTAAACAAATTTTTACTGTGACTGGAAATTATTTGCAGTGAGAACTAGAAACTATACATCCAGATATGACAGAGAAATGAGTTCATGTCTTCTTTTTCTTTTCTTTTAATAAAACATGCTGTCATTTATGCACAGTCAGTGTTCAAATAGCTGAGTGGTCACTTAGAGGTGTTTTATTTTTGAGGCTATGGTATTAACTGAGTTCAATATTGCTGGGTTGGACTTCTTAGTGCTTGACCTTTCCCAGAGGAAACCTTTATTAACACTTTTCAGTTTGGAGGCCTGGCAGTCCAGACAGTGACCTTTATTCCTCTGCTGTCTGAGACAGGCTTTATCACTCTGACAGAACCTAATTAAAATAGAAAAAAAAAAAAATAATCACAGAGTGATGTCAGTGAGAGGCAGAGAACCAGAGTAAGAGCTTTTTCTGGCCAGAGTACATCTATAACTAACTGCAGCTCTTCCCTTCTTTTCACTGGTGGAGGGAATGTTATTTTGCCAGTCGTTATTCATTCTCAATGAGCAAGGATAATCTTTCTTAATCCCTTAGAGGGGTTTCTTTGCAGGATGTTCATTCTGAACTTTAAATACATTTATGTAGAGCCAGATTCTGTCATGCTCTTTCCTGCCAAATAGTAGCTTCCTCTCTTAAAAATCCAACAGTGAGTAAGGACAAGAATGAAGAAAAGTAGACTTAATGATGGGTCAACTAAATGAATTCAACTATGTGAATTTTCACCTGCGCTTACTTTTCTTCACGAACAATGACTTAAACTTTTTATTTTCAAACCCACTTAACCTTCATGAGCATCTAGACCTCAAGATCTGTGGTCCTTCTATTTTTTTTAATGGGGGAGAAAAGCTTGCAAACAATGCAGTTTTGTTTGTGTTCTTTTTCACAGGTTCAGCTCCTACCAATGAAACCAGGAGTTTATGGCTGTCCCCATGCCATTTAACATGAAAAGTTCAGTGATGTCTTTCAGCTGTTCTCTCAGTGATCCTGATTCTCACCAGAAATTTAGATAATCAGTTAAACAAAACACTGCCATTCTTGCCTTTCATCTTCTAATAATCTTCAAACTGCACCTAAGTCAATGCTATTCCAGACAGACAAATTTAGAGTCTTAAGATCAGAATAGTTCTTCCAATAGCTTATACCAGACCATTTTACAAGAAAGAAATTCTCTGTGCTTTGCTTCTCTGTTTAGCTGTTAAAGTCTCTTTCTTAATAGAGTGGAGAAGCTCCAGTGTATTACCTGTTTCTCATTTTTTGAAGTTCTTGGTGAATATCCATCCCTCTTGTTTCAATCCTTTTTACTTTTATCTTACCTATTTGTGAGATTAAGATTTACTGGTTCTCATCAGTTTTGCTGTTTACATTTTGAAAGGGAGGTTTATTAAGTGTTGGAGTTTTCAGATCTGGATTATTATTTTCAAATAGAGCAAGGCTGACCTTGAATCATTTTCTTTACATGACATGTTACAGTATTTCTGTTCTCATAAACCCTATCAGAGAGATTGTAAATTTTAGTATTTCCTTGCAAGTTCCTGAGAAGCAGTGGTAATACCAGCTACCCCAGTTCTTCGCTGTCAGGGGCTTTTTTGTGCTGAATCTAATCACAAAAGCAGTTGTTTAAAGGGCACACAATGAAGCAAGGACCTTTTAACACTTCAGTTCTTTAGAGAATCACTCTTGACAGTCAAAAATATTGATTAATCAATTCTGCAGTAAAAAACATGGATGCTTCTTATAAGTGTGACTTAAAAAAAGAGATACAGTTGAGTATCAGCTTCAAGCAGTTTGAATCTTTTCAGATACTGAAACTGAAGATATTTAAAAACAAATTCCTGGTATCTCTCAATGGCTTAGTTCATAAAGTAAAGGCACTTGCATGTGAAAAGATTAGATTATTTTAACTCTTCCTCTTCCTTTCCTTTTTTTCTCTCCTTCTCGTTTTTTTTTTTCATTAGCCACAATTGTGATTGTGTTCTAAAGCATTTACAATTACAAGTCACGGTATCACATACTTGATAATATGGCTGAATATATATGTAAGTTTCTCTCACATGATGTTTTTGTGGTTTTTCAATGTATTTTCTGTTTTTTCCACTAATATACCAGAGAGGTGGTGGGTTACATACCACTGATACATTGGAGCTGCACTGGTTCGTTCCAGAACAATAACTCTTTTTCACTTTGAAGTCTGTTCATTGAAGGAGAGTTATGTGTTCAGATAGATGGGTTGTTGGATTTGACTAATTAAGTCCTATACAAGCATGTAGCATGTCTTGACAAGAACCTGACCTAGTATCCATTATGAGCTCTGAAATTTCTGAGATAATAGTGGACTCTGGGAAAGAACTAAGACCAAGGAGAGCTGAGGAGTTTGAACTTGGTGGTATCTATTTCAATGCATTTTGAAACAAGAAACCCTTCTCAATTTTAATAATCTAACTCTTTCCTTTGTTATTCATTGTAGTTAATGAAGGAGTTTCCCCTGCTCAGCATGTTCAACATCCATGAAAACCTGCTAGAGGCTTTGTTGGAACTGCAAGCATATGCAGATGTCCAGGCAGTCTTAGCAAAGTATGATGGTAAGTTCAAATATGTATCTGTATTTTCTCTAAGTGATACACACAGAAGAATTATATTTAAGTTAAACTCCTAAAATTTAGAAAACACTGAAATTAAACTGATAGGCACGAGCTTCATACATGCCCTTACACAATCCTTTATCCAAAGATTAAATACTGTGCATTTTTTCTGCCAACCCATGCTGAAATCATTGCACAGGGTGGTGGCACTCACTAGCAGCTCCCCTGCACTTTCTTTGTTTTCTGTTGATATTTAAAGAATGACTGTTTAGGTTCTGCAAAATTTTTTTTTAATATATATTTTTATTTTTTATTTTTATTACATGCTATTCAAACCTTTTCTGAAGAAAAGATTATCAGTTCCCTTGTTGACTTAGCTGTGAGTGTTGACTTAGTAGCATAGAAGAAAACATTGCTTTAATTTCAGAGCAGTCTAGTGAGTAGCAAGCTTCATGTCTTTTAGGGAAACCTTGGAAAATTCAGAAGACTAGGTGGACATTTTGTTGGAGTTTTTTTGTTTGTTTGTTTGTTTGTTTTCAGTAAACATTGGTTTATGCAGCATTGCAATTCTGTTCATGTTCAAATCAAAGCTGCTGGAGCACTAGCTCTTTAAACTTGAAGGGTTTCAGAGGTGCAGAGGTAGAAGCACCAACTGGTATACTTTGTTTAGTTCAAATTAATTTGGTTTTCCTCATACTGCATAAACACTTGGTGACAAAACCAGGAATATAATCCAGTTTTCTAGAGCAGCATTCATCTGCCTGCACAGTGCCACTCTTCCTCCTCTTACTGCAGTCCCTGGCTTGCTCAGTAGCCACTTTCCAAGTTCTGCATCAAATGAATCAGAGAACCTACAGCTGTCAGTTTCCTATTGTGTTACTACACAGTCCTCATTCATCCTCAGAAAAGTGTCATTTTATGCACTGGGTTATGGGAGTTTGAGAAAGGAATATTACATCATGATATAACTAGAAATGAGATCATAACCTGCATGGATCAAATAGCTGACTTAACCTATGTAGCCTTAATTTTGATGTCAATTCTTTTGCCAGGTTGAACTTGCAGCCTTTAAAATGTTCTAAATTGGAAGCTCTTAGTATCTCAGATTTTCTTAGAACAAAGATTTTGAGGCTTGAAACATCCACGTTTTGGAAGGAAAAAAAATATGGACATGATTTGAGCTACTATTGTATAAATGCCTACCAATATGGACACTGGAGCCTATATCCAGAGTGCTCATTTCTCTTTCTCATGGAGTCTTTTAAGGAATTGGCTGGTCTTCTGTCCCATTTGCTTACAGAATTGTCTTCTCTTCTGCACGCTCAGTTTTAGCATTTAATTGCTCCCACTTCCTACCAAGGGCTCCTTGTTCAGCCAGTACTGCTCATTCTCAGTTCCATTCTTCTGCTTTTCCTAACCTATCCAAATCTTCTCTACAGGGCAGTGATGGTCAAGATACATCACCATTCACTTTACAACTTCTGTCTTAACATCTTTTCCATCTACCCTTTTCTCTGTGGTCTATGCCTCCTCTTCATTTGTCATTTTCTGTTGCAGTGCCTGGGTGCCAAAAAGCAGAACAGTAAGAGCTCAAGCAAACAGAGGCTTCTTGCTGTCAGCTCCAGTACTTGGGCCCATATCATCACACAGAACCATGGCAAAGGGATGGTGCATGTTCACTGGAGTACTGACACCTGTACTTGTTGAGCAGGGAATCTTTGGATGGTATAGCAAAAAAAATGCAGAAGCTTCGACTGAATATGGGCTGCTTTCTTCTAACATCTTTTAACTTAGGAAGTTAAGATAGATTTAAATGAGGTTCGTAATAGACCATTGGCTTGGTAGTAGCACAATCATCCTGCCAGATTTCTGACTCCTGCAGTACACTGTGGTAGAGATGAGGCTATTTTAGAAAAAGATAAATAAACAGCTGATTGCAAGCAACATTAGTGATAATTGCTACTACCAGTCCAGTCTGGAATGTTTTCAACTCTTTTTGGAGTCAGATCATTCTAAGCAGAGATCAAAATGTCACCCAGGCCCTTGAGTATTTCCATTCAGTAGCAGTAATGGCTCCAGGAGATATCTTGGTTTTACTTAGTCTGATTGAAGAAATTGGCAGTTAAGTGGTAACATCAGAGTCTTTCTGGTAACTTCTTGTATTTCAGTAATTCCTGTGACACTGGGAGAGATTCCTATGTTCTTTATTTTGCCATGTTAAAAAGCACTTAAGTAGAAATGCTGTTTTTTATTCCCCAGGAATCACAGTATGTTGGCACCTTCTAGTCTTCAATGTAGGTATGAGGTAATAGTCCTGGGAAATAGCAGAACTGTGACAGAACAGGGTACTGTGTTCTTTAATCTCAAGACTAAACTCCAGTGCCAGCTGTACTTCGCCATACTAAAAGCACTGATCCCCGATTTTAAACAATACCACGGTAGCTCTTTATGTCATGGAAGTTGATAAAACTTGAAAGTGTGTTTCATTTTCTCAAAAGCATTTGATAGAGTCAGAACAAATGAGACTTTTAAAAATAAAGCTCTTACTTTGGCTGTTTGAACACAGGCAGTTTCAACTCACACTTTGGTATTGTGTGTGTGTATGCACTAGGTTTGCAAAAGGGCTCAGCAAACACAGGCTTTACCAGTATAACCCTTACAGTTCATGAGTCTCAGAAGGCCTGTCTCAGGGAGTCTCAGCTCATTTTAGAACTCATCAGCTTCATGTGTTGTAAGATTTATTGGAATATAAAACACTGAACTCATTTATACTTTCCTATCTGCAGTTTCTGCTGGTCCCACTCCACTGCTTTTTTTTTTCACTAAGACCAAACCTGATTTATTGTATTTTGATAACATATGAACAAATTATTTCCTTGAGCAATCTGCTCCCGCCCTGGGCTAAAATGTTGGACCACATCATGTGAAACCTCAGCCTCTGCAAGCAGATGCACTGCTTTACCAAAAGCCATGTGTTAAACTGTGTTTATATTATGTACCTGGCAACAGAGCTGATGTCCATACTCATTATTCATGGAAAAAGGTTCTCATTAGTGGAACAGCATGCACTGTTGCTGAGCTACATCATTATGGTTTCAGAGTTCAGTGTCTGTCAATAGAGTGAGGATGACCTAAATACTGTTGAATTCTGAAAATATTTTTGGCTCTGATTTAACACATATCCATGTTATTTACAGCAGAAATAGTTATGGCTGGGGGAGTTGGTCTGCCTGTAGTCATGCTCAGAGCAACTGATTTATTAATTTCTCTGGGCAGGCAGTTGCTCTGATAGATGTTATCAGATACGTGGGCACTGTGTGAAAACTCAGACTTTTCTGATAATTTAAAGTCAGGTTTAGAAAGAACGGATGCCTCTGTATTTAATTCTAGTGATTCAATGGTTCCTCTCTAAACCTATCCTTGCTTTCATTTTTTAAAAGTACAGTGTTTTCCAGTGAGACTGTAAGCCTTCTGGTTTGCAGGATAAACACCTTATGCAGATTCTTCTCTCATACCCCTTTGCACAGAAGGAGAAAAACCATGTTGCCATGCCAGAGTCCCAAATGCAGAGTTCACTTGAGATGATATTTTATAGCAAAGGACACATAGAAAGGAAATGGGATTTAAATGCAAAAGATCTCATTCTGCTCTATGCTTTGACACTTCTTTACTTGGTAACAGCTTACTCAAGAAGAATCCTACTTTAAATTAGTGTTATATCAAATGCAGGCCTTTGAAGAAACACATTAGAAACAGAGACTTCTTTTTCTTGGAATACTTTTAACTAGTGAAATCCAAAAAGTTAACACAGAGAAGTGACTTTTCTAAAATGTAGCCTATTCAGGGCTACTCTCTTTTCTCTGCCCCCTTCTGTCCAATTTCTTATTGTCCTTACAGATTATGCATGTAAATTCAATTTATATTGAAGGCAGTCCTTTTGTAGAGAGTTGCAGATTGATGAAGCAGTTGCATGCAGCCTTCAGTTACATTAGCTATGCACTCCAGGGGTTTTGTAGATAGTTTCATTACTTGCCATGTTTATATTTGACTTTTTGGAGATGTTCTACCTGATGGAGTTAACTGGGTATGTGTTCTAAGTGCAGTGAAGAGTTTTCTTTGGAGTTAAAGATGTAGCAAGTGGTGGTATGGAAGCAGCCATTCTCTCATACACAGTATTTTATAACTCTTTTGTTTCTTTGAAAGAGATATCTTAAGAGAAAGTTCCTTTTAGTTATGATTATACCAAAACCTAATCTACCTTCTCCAAGAGATGCAAATCAAAACCTCCAGTTTGTGTAACAGTAATATTGAGAGAATAGTTTGTCTTTTTTCCTATCTTTTCCAGGTTCTGCTTGCAAGAACTGATTTATTTTCTCTGTACCAAAATCACTTGTCACTTCAGCTAGGCTTCAGCATTAGTTCTGTGTCTGTTTATACCATCTGGTTTCCTTTTTTTCCCGTATGATTCTGTGGCATTTTTTGGTTTTCCTACTTACGCAAAAGCACAAGAAGTCTAAAGTAATTATACTAATCTTGCTCTCTTTAACTTGCTTTAGCAGAAATTATTCTTTCCCCTAGACAGACATTTAGGATTGAACTCAGTCAAGTTAAAGTGGCTGACAGTTCTTGGTCTCTGATATGCATGTCAGCAAGAGTGGCATATGAAATGTTTAAAATCAGCAGTTGTGAATCTTTCCATATCTGAACAGTGTAAGTTTTAGTTGTGGTCAAGGCAAAATAAAAACTTCTTGTATGTGCTGAAATAGTTTTCCCATTCTAACATAGTGGCTATGTATGTTTGATTGGGGTGTTTCCCACTACTGAGAAAGAATGCCAAAAGTACAGAGAATTGGAACTCGTTTTCATAAGTACCATATTCATAGTTGTGCTCCCTCTAGCATGTTTTCTACAACATTTTGTGGGAAAACGTGATCCGTGTTCTAATGGGATATTAGATCTTTTTGATAGTGTTTTTCCCCTGATGTTCAGCTCATACTTTAATGATTTCCATCACATTACTCTTGTTTTTAACCGTTTGTATCAGCTGAATTCACTTTCTTTCTTAAGGTTTGTGTCTTTATAGTTGATTGCATCTCTCTTCTCATCACTGATCCAGCCTGCACATATTAATTTGCTAGAATGCTTTCAATCTTCTTTTTGCAAGTCTTTCTACCCCCTGTGCAAAATAGGGAATAATTTGTGATTAGAGATTTACATTTTTGCGTTTATTAATGACTAAAGCAATTGCAACATGCCTGTGTCTTCATGTTTAGAGCCTTCTGCTGACTTGGTAGGGAATGGTGCATCATTCCATATCCAGATTCATAATTTTTTGGTTTAGTTGCTATTGATAAGAACAAAAGATTCCATGACCATTTTAGATTATATATGGCATACTCTGCATATCCATAGCATCTTACCATGAGTTTAGTCTTACAAGCAACTGCTTAAGAAGCAAATGAATAGTAAGAATTCACTTTCCCAACCTTCTCCATACATGATGGGGGCTTATTGAAAGAAAATGCTTATAAATTAAGTCTAGTTTTTTGTGTTCTGTTTAACTATACAAGCAGTAAGAAGGAAGGGGAGCCTTTTCTAGATTGACACATCAGTTTCTGTTAGGCAAAAATATCCTGATGGATTTGACAACAGAATAGCAGTCACATCTTTCTGCACATTGTGGGAGCTCCGCAAGTAATCACAGGAGGGTGGGAAACAGTGTATGTGAAGATACTTTGCCAGATGGCTCACAGAGCTGGACACAGTCATTTATTAAAACTTTGCTTTGGTTCCTGATGGAGTACATATCTCCTAGGGCTAGTTTGGACACGATTCCCTTGCTAAATTAAAGTTGTTACGAGACATAATTGTTTATGCCTCCCTCTAAAATACGAGGGCGCAGTTTTGGAGATGAAGCCAAAATTATATGAGGATTTTAAAGTATTGTAGTCATAGACCAGCATGTAGCAGGACCAAATACTTATGGTCTAATATGTAGCAAACAAAAAGAAAAACACTTGTGAAAGCAAGCAGGCAAACCTGTTAGGGCTGTCTCAGTTGCACTAGATGATGTCCAGAGCTCACTTCCAACTCCAGCCACTCTGAGGTTCTGTGATAAACATGAGCATTTGTATCTGTTTATTTCATTGCTAGGGGTCTGTGTTATCCTCAAACAAGTGCTGCTTGCTCTTGAGGAGCATAGTATTGGAGGAGGCCTCCTGGGTCAGGGCCTCTGCTGTTGCATTCCCTGCATGATACTGCCCCTTCCATGAGCTGAGCAAGCTCCATCCTAGAATTAGTTGGGTTTTTTGCCCCACTGTTTTACCTGGAAATCTCCCTCAAATGTTCATTTCACAGAAACGTTATTTTAATCTGCGGCCTAAATTTAATTCTAAACTCTTTATTCTTGTGCCAGTGTTGTCCTTTACCTAAGCAGCCCTTCTTCTTTCCTGGTGTTCCATGTGAGCCTGCACAGGAAACAGCTGGATCTTCTCTCAGTCTTTATTTAATTCGGTTTGATTCAGAAACCAAATTCAGTCCAATAGTTCTGTTTGCTTTTGTTGTTCTTGACCATGAGTGATCAGACTTGAACACAACATTCTTTGAGAAACCCCATTTCTTATGCAGAAAGGACTCACTTGTGTATCTGAGCCTTAGCTCATCTCACCACTTTTCTCTTCCTTGCAGATGCCAGCTGTTCATTGTGAATCATTTGCAATTTATATGCACAGATGTTTCCAGCTCAGGAACATTTACTGTCTACTAGAAGATAGTGTTTTGTGATACTGTGTTTTGTTTTGATATATTTAAAAGGCATTTCTGTTTACTGGAAATAACTTTTAACTCCTGATGTTAAGGAAAACTTGGTATAAAGAGGGTTATTGGATGTGTTCAAAAGTATTTTCCTGTCATTGAAGATGTGCTCATGTCTGTGTCTATAGCTGTCTTCTATTAGAGGAGTAATTAACGTATCTGTCATCCAAACTGCTCTGCATGCTGTTGATTTTAATTACTTGAGTCACTACAATTACATACTCCAGTGAAATTATAGTTGCACTATATTATAGGGAAGCCTCCAGCAGGACCTTTAATCTCATACTTGAAATGCAAGTGCATAAACAGATAATAGGATTTAACAGATAGCCTTTTAAAGTGCCTCAGTCATTCTGCAATGTTTTCTGTCCCGCAGAATAACATCGTGCCTGGTTGCTTGGTTATTAATAAGTGAAGGATAGTGACTGCTGAGATATGTCTTGCTCATCCTATTTAACTTCCTTCTGGAGCTTTATCTTGCAAGGCACATGAGTTCAGTGAATAACAAGTGTCTCTTAATCCTAAAGTAACCAAGTTACCATGGTAATTTTGTCTTTCTAATCAAGTTTAATGACAAGGGGCAGATAGTTTCTTAGGGCAACAGTCAGATTAGCTGCTCCTCACTTCTCCAGTGGACCTACTTCAGTGCCTTGTGTTTGCTGTGCTGTGTTTTCTATTTACTTTAGGAAGTTATCAGTGTGTACAGAAGGGTTTGCAGAATCCAGCCTTTAGTGGGTTTGGTTTGTTGTGTAATCTTTAAATTTTTGATGCTGGAATATTTCAGTCTCAATATGTGACTGCCGAGTAGGTTACAGAATCACAGAATAAGCTGAGTTGGAAGGGACCCACAAAGATCATCAAGTCCAACTCAGCCCTGCACAGATTATCTCCAAGGGTCATACCATGAGATGAAAAATGTGGAAGTCAATTCTCTGTAACAGTGAGAACAAATATTTCACTCAAGTCTGTTAAGCAGCATTCCTCTCTACCTTTTGAATGCATTGTGCCAATTTGCTGGTAGAAAACACATATATAAAGTAAGTTAACTTATTGGTTAAGTCAGGTTTATGGTTCCTGTGTGTCTCTGTAACAGGATAAAATGGCCACAGAGTGTCTGGTGAATGTGTGTTTTGGTCCAATATTTTCTTAAGAGGCAAAACACCTTTTGTTGATTTTTTATCTTTAACTTCAGTCAGTCCACTGGTTGGTTGCTTGCAAGTCAAATCAATTATTACCTGAATAGCTGTCTTAACTTGTATAGCTGTCACATACTCATATTAGACAACTGCTTCTCAATGAGACATGAAGAGTAAGATAGCCCTCAGCTATTACTTAGCTATTTTGTGAACTATGGAAAAATTCAGGTATTCCGAGTTACCTATACATTTATGTATGTAGTAATAAATTCTTTCATTATGTCTCTATCATGTCACTCTTTGAATTAGTTCTCTAATGAAACCCATTGCTGTTTAAATATCAGTTCCAAAAGTCATTAACACACATTTTAAAGCCTGTATATCAGGTGGAAATTTAAAAATCCATGTGACATGGCAGCGTAAGTCCCAAGATGAGAAAGTATTCTGAGTTCACATACTAATTTTATTTATGTCATGCTTACTCTTAAGTATCAAACACTTTTCTTTCTGCACGTTTTTAAGTTTTCAAATGTTTACTTTATTCCTTTCTTTTCAACAGATATAAGTTTACCAAAATCAGCAACAATATGTTACACAGCTGCATTGCTCAAAGCCAGAGCTGTCTCTGACAAGTAAGTGCTTAAGAACCACTGTCCAGCAAAATTCCTGATTTAATGTAAGACTTTTCTTAACTGAGCCCACACCCTTACAATCTGCTGATTTTAGCAGGAAAATTAAGACCTGCAGTAAATTGATAAAATTATTTTATATATAAAAAATTCGTAACGATCCAACATTGCACTTAGAGATGTGAAGGAAGAAGAAAAGAAGAGAGTAATATAAACTCAGTTCTTGTTTGAGTTTTATATATACTGTCTGGGTGAGCTTTGGCTTCCTAGATAGTATCATAAAGATGCAACTGGAAAGGGTTGTGTGGCTGAACCTCTTCAACTTTGTGTAAACCTGACCACAAAAAGGTAATAAGTAAATGTGGAAGCACTGGTAACAATGTCATTTTACAAGTGCTGTCAGCAGACTGCTCATCTAATTAAATAGCAGCAGGTGGATTTAGCATTATTATGTCAGGGATTCTGAGAGGTAGATGACGTTCATATTTTTAGAGACACAAATATCTGTTCATTCTTTTTGTTTTTCTCTTGGGTCTCAACCTTCCACGGTGCTGAGCGCAGCTATTTGATGCCTGTGAACTGGAGATCCCATTCTGAAAGGGTGCTCAGCTCCTTGTGAGATAGAGCTCAAAAATCCCAGTTCTGCTCTCAGATGCCTTCACACAAATCTCAGGCAGAGTTGTGTCTGTGCACCTGAGGGTCGAATGCCCCCTAAAGTTGAAAAGCAAGTGGAGTGGAAAGCCATTTTCTTGACTGACATCCTGACAGTTTTTGCTTTTAAAGTGTATGTACACATCAAGATCTAAGTAATTTTCTTTCATTCTTTTTATCCTGTAGATCGCCAGTACCTACTGCAACATCTTTCCTCCCTACACAGCGACTCCAGCTTGGGAGGGCAGGGCTAAGGTTGTCACAGCTTTCCCTGTGGTGTCTGCCTGCCAAGTACAGCTCTGGAGTTAGCCGTGGGGTGTGAGGTGAGAAAGAGATTGCATGGTCTGGTTTTTTTATTCACTAGGGCAGATGATTTGCCCACAGTTTGGGCATGCTACCCTCAATGGTGCTGCAGCCAGTAGACTACCTGCTACTGCTGCTGCATCGTGCTTCCATCTCAACCTGACCCAGGGGCATTGGGTTGGGAACCTTCCTAAAACTTCCCCAAACCTGTTTTTAATAGAAACCCTCCAACAATAATTTGGCATTGTTTTTTTTGGTCTTGTTATTTTTTTCTTTTCTTTTCATTTTTCCCCTGCAATTTCAGCCTTAAATACGCCCCTAGAAAGGTACCTGGAGCAAATTTAGATTAGTGACAGAGAAGGGACTGTTTGAACTGACTTTCTGCCATGATTAGATACAAACATGCTTTCCGCTTCTGCTGGGATTTTTATTGGCCTTGATGTAATAGATCATTCAGAGTTTCCACTTGCTATGGAAGTTTGGAGAGCATAGGAAAATTACTCAGTTTGGTTACATGGGCCCATGTTCTAGATTCCTTTTCTGACTTTTTCTTACTAGCATTTCTGACCTAATGTGTTTGTTTCTTTGCTTTTGTAGGTTTTCTCCAGAGGCTGCCTCAAGGCGAGGGCTGAGTACTGCAGAGATGAATGCAGTAGAAGCTATTCACAGAGCAGTAGAATTTAATCCACATGTGCCAAAAGTGAGTATTGAGAAAACCCTGTAGCTCTAACACTGCTCAGGATATAACTCCTGATTTTTGTGTTAGAATAATGAGTGATGTTGTGGAAAAGAGAGCAAACAATGGAAAGGGGGAAAAGCTGATAGTATGCACAGTTTTTTTCATTAGCGATGTCACGTTCAGGACTATGCAGCTTGAAATTTTAGCTGAGGTGGATTTCACCAAATGCTGTGCTGCAGGCAAGTCATGCGTAAAGATAGATTATTATTATTATTTGCAAAATAGTCATTAAAGATCTTCTAGTTCAAAGTAGCATATTATCTTTGTTTTGATGATTATATGTAAGAAAATGTTTCTGGCATGCTGTACAAAAGAGACTATCTTTGCAGTTCATGATGTGCTTCGTATAAGTTGCATTAATAATTCTTTATGCAGCAAACTGTCATTAAGTTCTGAGAATGCAAAGCTCAGAAATGAAGAATTGCTGGGAACTGCAAAGTGAAAAAAAAAAAGGATTTGTGTTCTAATTCCCATACCTGCTCTCTGAGCTTTGTATCTCAGCAGTAAGAATGTTGCTGAGAGGTTGCTGAAGGCTAAAGGCAGATATTTTTTGGCAATTGGACCTTTTTGGACTCTGAACTTCACCCCACAAACCTTTGGGCTAGCATTGCCCTTTGAAAGTAAGCAGCAGAAAACTAGGATGTGTTAATGTAAGGAGCCTGTTCATTAGGTACAATTGAACACCAAGTCTGGTCAACCCAAACCCTCTTCCTTATGTACAAACGGATTGCAGAAAGTTAATTCTCATGCATTGCAGGAATGAAGTGTTTTCTTTGTGAGCTTTGTCTGTTATGCCAGCCACTAAATAGCATGGTGTAGCTGTATGAAAGTTAGGCTGTTTGCTTAATAAAATCATCTAGATGTCCTCTACAGGCAGTGGAAAGAATGAACTGTCTTAGACATCTTTAAACAGACTTTTCCTCCTCAGTGTTTCTACATTGACTATGAAAGGAGTAACTCTTTTCCAGTAAAAGCCTGATTTTTAGACAACACAGTTTAGGTGAGAATGAGTCCTTTTGTAATATTAGCTGAGCTTCTATTTTTGTGCCATACTATAAAAAGAAAATATTAAATAAAGCTTGATTCCAGGCCCTCTCTGTTTACTTTCTTCCATCTCAATGGTTCTTGCAACAACACAACCATTGGTATTTCTCTTCTGCCCAGTTGCCAGTTTAACTCTCTAGCACAGTCCTGTTCTGGGCAAACCTTTCTAGATGTTTTACTGAAGTCCAGTTAGAGATCTTGCCAAGGAAAAATACCACACACATATACACAGTTTAGCCCATCATGAGCAATCCTTGGGAGCCTGTTTCATTTTCCTCACTTATCTCCATGCTATTGATAAATGTTTCCATCACAATCTCTTTTAACAGTTTGCATACTAACATTCCCATATTAATACACAGTGTTTCCATCCTCTTTAAATGAACAGCTTTGCATTTATGTCTCTCATCAGTTACTCAGAGTGGGGATCTTTTTGCTTTAGGTCAGTTTTTCTGGTCTGACTGTTTCTGGGACTGTTTTATTTACTGTTCAGGGAGAGAGATAGTTGTTGCACTGGCCTCCACTTCTGTGCATGCTTCTAATGCCCATCCTGCTATTGTCTCCAGGCTCTGCGCTGCCATGAAACTGAGACCAAGTCTTCATTTACTACCTTTTTGCTTCTTTAATTTCTGTTTCTACTTAAAACCCTTATGTTCTTTGGTTTGACCTCCTTTTCAAAATCCACTTTACTGTAAGTTGTGGCATTTGCTCCATAACCTCTGCACTTCCAGACTTCCAAGATTCTGCTTTTCTTGCAGATCAGTACTTTCATTCATCTTCTATGACCTTCTTTCTAGGCATCTTGTGATTAGGTGGCTCTTCAATAAGAGACAGAATTTCTGCTCTCACAAGTATGCCCATGTGTGAAATGCAGATTCTGTATTATTTTCTCTACTTTTGATTTAAAGAAATTCCAGTCCTCTTCCTCCTTAAGTTCATGTTGTTAATTGAGTCCCTCTGTTTTTCAAAGTCTGACACTCCGTAATTGAAAACCTTTGTGGAACATAAATTACCAAGATGACAGCCAGAGGTTCTTCTAGTTCATATTTTAACATTAAAGCAGAATAGCCTAATATACAGCAATGCTGATTTCACACTCATTCCTGCTGCTATTAGCTAAATGATACCAAGGTGTGAAAATTCATTTTTGGTTATAATTTTACACACTATGTGGATACTGCACCTCAATTTCCACTCAGTTGTAATTGAAGTCGTATCCCCTCAGTTTTTAATGAAATGGGGATATGTTTTAGCAAGCAGCATCACAAGAAATAGAAAAGGGTCACAAAACTAGTGTGTGCTCAGAGCTTCTCTAGGATTTAAACATTGATGAGTGCTTTGTTCAGAGTGAGGAAGAAGTAAACTACAAATGTGACAAATTATTTAACATACTACACAAAAATTTAAACAGAGAGGGTTGTATTGCCACTGAAGCTGTAATTCTAGAGGGGTTTGTATGTACATACTATATCATGAAGAGTAAATAATTTATGGAGTGGTTGGGGGAAAAGGTATATGTATACACAGACACAGGATTTCATCAATATTATTTATATTTGTTTGGGGCTTCCCTACTTTACAGTCCTATGTAGCAGGACTGTAAAATGCTGATGCTGATAAGCTACCACAGCTGTCTCTTGGAGATTTCTTAGTTGTGGAACACCCTTCCTGAACTGATTTGCAGAGCTCTTTCCCTTCATTCAAACTCCTCCTGAAAAGCACTCCTGTCCTTTCTGTGATGTATGAGACTAGAGGTATTCGTTAAAGAAAAATGAGATGATGGTCCGTATATCTGAGTGTTAAAAGTGAGTCAAAAGCATGTCCTGCACACAGTTGTATGGATTTGTATGTACACCAGGAGCTGAGTTGAAGAGTCTCTGCTGAAATATGCTGCATTTCAATCAGACTACTTTTGACTACTATTGATATTACTTTAAGAAATGCCAATTTTGTCTATAAACAGTCTCTTAAAAGGATGTAACAAACCATTGACTTAAACACTTTTAACGATTCATCTGTTCTCTGTTGCATCTCTTCTCATTTTCTTATTTTGATTTTCTTAGTAAGAACTGTGTCTGTCCTATGCTTGTGTGGTTTCTAGTAAGTTGTAGTTGCTAATAGAAACAAATAATGCAAACAAATTCATAGACCAGATGGGAAATTAATCTGTTCCACACACCCCATGATATTACAGAGAAACTATTTGAGATATGTTTGAGAGAATTTTTTTAACTCTTAAGTGAGACAGTGATTTGTTGTTGTATTTCCAGCAGAAAGGCTAAACTTCTTAATTACCATCAATTCAATGAGAATTTGAAAGGTAACCTAAAAGTTGCTTCACTGGGCATGTAGAAACAGTCTTTTGGAACTTTCTTAGCTTATGCTGTTCATCCCACTGGGAGGAGGAGAGTTCCCGTTCATACAATGTTAAATTCTCATATTCTGGCCTGGAAGGATGCTGTCACAGGTGCAGCAGTGACTGTTGCCTGTTTGCAACCTGAGCTGTAATTTCAGAGTCAGATTGCACAATTGAGGAAAAGAAGGAAACCTGCCTAAGTTAGGTTGATTTATTATATAAAAGGTCACTGAAGTAATGTGGAATTCTAAAAGCACTCCCAGCAGGAGAGAATAAGGAGCCAGAGAGCTGTCAATATTGTGAAATAGATAATGTATACTCGATCAATTTAAAGCAAGAGAAGTATGAATTCCACCCTTTTGCACTTCACATATACAAGGTCCATTGTCATTCTCCAGATGCTCATTAGAACACATTCCCGCCTATGTACAGAATGGCTTAGCTGAGCTGTGTCTAGCACAGTGTCGTGTACCTGGCCCAGAAGCCCTCTGTAGAAGTACACAAAAACTGCTGTTACACTTGTATCTCCTAAATATAGGTCTTTGACAAAAACGGGTTAGGTTAGAGGGAGAGAAGAGAGAGATCAGAAAAAGCATAAAAAAGCCTCCCCCAAAAAATCCAAGCCAGAACAATGCACTGGCAAAGGGCTAATTCAGCTGTCTCATGGTGGCAGAAATCACAGTGTAACTCTGCTATTTGCTTCTAACTTCATTGAGGCTGGGTCATAGAATCATCAAATCAAAGAAAATGCCAGGGTTGGAAGGGTCCCACAAGGATCATCAAGTCCAACTCCCAGCCCTGCACAATACCATCCCCAAGAGTCACACCATGTACCCAAAAGCATTGTCCAAATGCTTATTCTGTCGGGCTTGGTGCTGTGACCACTTCCCTGGGGAGCCTGTTCCAGTGCCCAACAAGTCCTATCACTGGCCACAAGTATGAAGAGATCATTCTGGCTGAAATTTTCTACACTGTTTGTTTCTGAGCTGGTTCATTTTTTAAAGGAACACGATAAGCCCAGATGGTGCTTACATTTTATTTCTTGTTCTAGTTAAACTTCTTCATTTGTTCCTGAAAAAGAAATGCAGTTGGAGATGTGTTGGTCTTATCATCTAGATTTCCCCCATGAATGCCTAGCTCTTAGCTAGGTTTCTCATTTAGCCTGTTGTCTGATTCCCCCTCTGAAGTGGAACCATGCTTGGGTTCAGAGTTCTGTCAGGATGACAGAGGGCTCCCCTCTTCCCTGTCTGTTCAAAGGACTGGTAAAGTATTGAAGTTTTATTACTTACATTGTGAAGGTTGTGGTTCAGTCTGGGTGGATGCCAGTGTATCAGGAGTTAGAGTTAATAGGGAGTCTGTCAAGAGATGTAGGTTACTAGTATGAATTTTAGTGGTATGATTGGATTTTGTGTCCCTGTTAGTCGTATGACAACAAGGGCTGTGTTCTGGAATAAAGCTGTTGGAAATTTTGAGATATGTATAGTCAGATTCCCACCCCGAAGCTTTGGTGGCTCAAGAGAAGACTGCACCTGTCTGGCCTTCGAGGAAGTGCAATAGCAGCCTCTTGGAAAATACAGTCAGATGTCTTTGGCTGATTTTTTCCACGAGTTGGAGATACTTGTTGCATGCATCAGAACTGTAGCTCACACATTTTATGGGCAGCATGAGGTCTGCAGCTCATTGGGTGGCTGTTAAGGAAAGATTTGGGGGTTTTTTATTATTTAGTTCATTTGACTGGAATTTGTCTGTTTGTCCAATACAAAATGTTTCAGGGGGACTGTGTTGGTTTCACAGACAACCTGCTATAGAAACCCAGCAGGTTGCTGGGCCTCTGAAAGATCCAAGACTAGTAGCCAGCAGTTACCATAAAAAGGGGCTTTTAAAGGATAGAGGTAAAAAAAGGGCAAAGGACATCAAGACCATCTTAATTTTCACAGACAGTTATATCTCTCCTTCCATAATAATCAAGCCCTACTTACAGCTGGGCAGCTTTTTGGTACTCTTTACTAATATTCAGAGAATTTAAGTAGATGGAGGCCTTCAAGTGCTGTCTCCCAAAACCATTTCTTTGTGTATTTGAGAAATTTGATCTTTTTTGTTTTGGAAAGTGCCTGATGAGAACTGTACAAAGTGTTCCAGACAGGGTCTCTCTGGGGCTGTGTACAGTCAGTGTTTTTGCTGGAAATGCCTCCAGAATAAATTAATTGACAGTTTGTATGCCCCAAAAGGTGTGGCTGACATTTATGCATAAAATAAAATCATTTATGAGTCAAAAATGAGTCTTGAGCTGCTTATCAACTTTGTGTGTGGGTCTTATTGAGTATCACCTAACCAGGTTATGGACTTTTTGTTTGGGAAGGTAGCTGTGATACAGTAACAAGGGAGGAGAGTTTCACATTTTTGATCTGAGGCACTTTTAAAAACAATTTCTTTCTGAAACGGAGAAAAATGCAGACTGAAAAGTCAACTTAACTGAGTGAGGAGTAAGCTTGATTGCAAGTGTCAAGATATATCCTTCCATCTGGTATTTCCACTTGATTTCTTTTTAATTCTTGTTTAATTGCTTTTTATTTATAACAAGCAATACATATGAATCAAAATTAAACGTTTTCTTTTAATGCTCCTAGAAATACAACATTGTTTCCTGTTTTTTCTTTCCCTACAAATAGTGACATGTCATTGGGTTTATGTTTTTTTCTTTGGTTGAAACATTTGAATATTGAGAACTTATTTTCTCATTTAATTTTGCAGAAAATATGGAAATACAAGTTAATGTTCTAAATTAATAAAACAGGTAGAAACATGTAGCTCTTGCAGCTGTATTCCATTCTGCTCAACAGATAGATTGTGTGTTTTTAAAAGGGTGAGGCATTCATTAGGACACTGAATGTTTGCTGTATCTGTGTAAGCCTGGCAGCTCCCTCCCTCTTGTCAGCTCTTTATTCTGTTGTCTCTATCACCCTTAATCCCCTGGACTGCCTACTAAATTGCAACTTCCTCCATTAATCCACCTGTTCTGCAGCTCTGTCAGATTGAAAGGCTTTAGGGAAAATCCAGGTATCACACTCAACTACTCCCACTGCTTATTCAGTTTCTCCACCTTTTACCCACATTAGAAACATGTGATTTCTCTTTGAGGTATTTATTTATTCGCCAGGATTGACAGTTCTCTCTTTTGATCATGAGCTCTCCAAATCTTTTACCTGTTTGACAGCTCCTTCAGACAAAGGGGTGACATGCTCCAGGGCATCCTCCATGAAATCATACTATTGGTGCTCATTTCCCTCTGCCCTTTTCCTTTCCACAAGGCTGACTTCCAATCCTCTTTCTTTTCTTTTGCCTTTTCTGCACCGGCACATCCTGTTCACAAAAGCCAGCATTTATCAGGTGCTGTGCAAGGTTGACACCACCACTGCCTCCTTTTGCCTCCGGTGCCAGGCTGTCTCCTCATGGGTGCCTGCCCTGGGAAGTTGTCAGTCCCTAGGTCCTGCAGTCTTCCTCCTTCCAGACCAGGAAGCACAGGGTGAAACGGAGGGGCTGCACACTTCATTGCCAATGATCGGCTATGAAACCTTCCCTTTCCCAGCCTTGTGCGAGGGCCTGACTCACCTGCTGTGTTAACTTGAACAGTCAGGTAGGGAGAATGTTTGTTTGATCTTGGGCATCCTGGAAGAGAGCAGCAGTTTCTGTGCGCTGTGGAAGAGCAGTCAGGACACAGCTGGGAACTGTTATGCTCCTCGGGAGAACTGACAGACGTTCAGCAGCTTGTCTTCTGTCTGTTACTCCTTTTCCTGTAAGGATGCCAACAAGGGGTATATCTTTACCCTCTGCTGTTTCTTTCCCCACCAGTGATGTCTGCTGAACTAGTGTTAGTTGTCTGTCTAGTTAACTCTTAATCTAGTTCATGGATTGAGGAGGGAGGAAAAATCATCTTCTTCAATAATGCCTGAGACCTCTGTCTTTTCCTGGCTCATGAACCTTCTGCTTCTGCTGGGGGGCGAGCCAGTTACGGAGAAATTTTCTGTGAAAATTGCTTATGGGTTTAGTCAGCGGTACTTTTTATTTTAATGACACATTCGACAACAATTTCAAGTAACGAGCTTAAAGGTCCTATATTTTTACCCCCACCCTACCCGTGGAAGTCAGGTACTTGTAAGGTTTTGTGACATTTTTACTTTGCAACTTGTTCTTAGCTACTTAGGTGGCTGCCAAGCTTACACAGACCTCACAACCAGTTAATAGCAATGCAGTAAATGCAGCAACCTGTGTGCAAACTAGGAGTGCTATATGTTTTCTTATAGAAAGACGTTGTGCATCAAAATGCTTAAAGTCTTCTTCATTTTATTATAAACACTTCTAATTAAAAAGCTCTTGTAATTAAATTCTGTTTTCTGCTTTGGGCCCTTTTTTTCATTTCCTTCAATGAGGTGTTTAATTTTTAATTCCTCTGTAGTCCCCATACTGCTGTGGAGCAGAACCATGTGATAGCATATCTTAGTCTTTGGGAGTAATTCAATTGTTGTCTTCAAGTGCAGTTAGTGATGTTACACATTGATGAAACCTTATGAGAAAAAGTACTTTAGGGAAATAGACCTTTCAGTGTGTATAATGGAACTGCAGTCAGCTTTCTGTGTTTTGTATTACCTCGGCAGTAATTGTGCTCTGCTTTTTTATTTCAGTATCTACTAGAAATGAAAAGCCTAATTCTGCCCCCTGAACATATTCTGAAGAGAGGGGACAGTGAAGCAATAGCATATGCTTTCTTTCATCTTCAACACTGGAAAAGAGTAGAGGGGGCATTGAACCTCTTACACTGTACATGGGAAGGCAGTAAGTAATCCTCTTTCTTACAAGGGATCTAATCAAATATTTTTATTGAATGTTATGAAAAAGTAATAGTTTTTATCAAGTATAGTATGTGAGAATTTTGGACACCAGTTAAATTCTCACCAGCATTGAAATATTTGAAATTTGAACTGAAAACACAAACTTCATTTAATGAGTAAAAGAAGTTTGAAGTCTTGTATTGTGTTTGCTGTGTAATACTGAATGAAATTTCCCAATGTCTTTGTGACACATTTTCCTGCTCATAGATAATGAGATAATAATTCAACTTGTAGAGATTCATTTGTCATTATTTGAATTAATAGTTTCAAACTGAGAGTATATTCAGATTGGACATAAACAAAAAATATTTTGCAATAAGGGTGGTGAGGCACTGGAACAGGTTGCCCAGAGAAGCTGTGGATGCACCATCCCTCCAAGTGTTCAAGACCAGGTTGCATGGGGCTTCAAGCAACTTGGTCTAGTGAAAGGTGTCCCTGTTCATGGCTGTGGAGTTGGAACTAGATTATCTTTAAAGGTCTCTTCCAACCCCCACCATTTTGTGATTCCATGAATGCTTTGATATTTAAAAATTATGAGTGTGCCTTATAGACAGGTATATATTAATCTGTAATATAAAGCAATACTGTATTTTTTTACTTTCTTTTTAACTGGAGTGAATTCAGTGAAGGGTTTATGGGATGCACAGGGGGCTGGAATATGTGGTATATGACAAAATGCTGAGGAAGCTGGTTTTGTTCAGCTTGGTGAAGTCTTATGGTGGTTGAAGAAATGACCCAGTTGCTGTCTTCCACCACCCAACAGAGAGATAATATGGAAGAGTCACAGTCTTCACAGAATGGTCCAGCCTAAAGACAAGAAGCAATACACATAAATTCAAACTAGATAAATTTAATCCAGACCTAAGAAACATATTTTGACAGTGAGAGGGATCTGTGGGATCTCCAGCCCCAGAGATACTCAGAGCTCAGCTTGACATAGTTCTGAGCAATCCAGCATAACTTGGAAATCACACTGCTTTGAGTGGGAGGTTGGAGTATATGACTTCCAAAGGTCTTGTACTAAGCTTCTAATATACTTTATCCTGTGTTTGAGATGTGTTTTTTTACCAGGTTTCAGAGAATTTAAAAGTACAATTTATAATCAGCCTTTGTTGACCTTTTTTCTGATGCAGTTTTTTCCTTTATGTACTAGTTCCCAGTTTCTCCTCTGCTTTATTCTGTTCTTTTTCATCCTCACCATATACTATTATACCAACTCTTTAGTGTGTGTGTGTGTTTTACCATTTTTTTGTCCTCATTTAGCTTTGATAGAAAAGATATTTTGTTACCATGACAATTACTACAGAAATGCACTTAATGCCTCCAGTGTAAAAGTGACTTACTGTCTCAGTTACAGTATGAAATGACCTGAACTTGCCTACTTTGCAATGTAGGCTCCCTGAGGATGCACAGGTTTTATTTCTAGATGTATAGAACACCTTGCTCAGGAATCCATACCAGTGCTGCCTGGGGTTTGCTCTGCTGCATTGTTCTCTGTCACATCTGCTAGCTCTTCTCCCATTATTTCTCCCAGTCTGTTATTTTCTCTGTCATAGGTTCACTCCCAATGGCTTCTTTTCAGCGATTTGCTTTTATGCAGTGTTCCTTCTCTTCAGGATTATTGCAGAAGTCCTTTAGCCCAGGGTTCTTTATTCTGTCAGTAAAAGCAGTATTTTGCAGGGAATCCTGAACAGATCTTCTTTTGCTTTGTCAGGCTGGGGAGCCCCTAAAGGGCTTTGTACCAGGACCAGATTTTGGCACAGGAATCTAACTGCCCTGCAGTGCTCCTGCCACTTAGGAAATGAGTCATCTGTGCCTGAAGGCAACATAGGGAATTCTCATCTAACCACATTCCCCTTCTTATTATCTCCACATTCAGAAATCTGAACACGCAATTCATTAGCTAATAGCTGTATAATAGCCTGCAAAGATGTAAATTAATATCATTGCCTAACTTCTGCAGAAAAATCCATAATTCATTTTGTACAGTAATTTCAGAAAAATACAAACAGTGCACGAGTCCTCAAAATTTTTACTATTGGTTTAAATGCAGCAATCAAGAAAAAATACAATAATGTAATTACACAAAAAATTACAGCTAACATCATTTCAAATGCAGTGTGCACAACTGAAAATATTGGGGCACTTTGTATTTAAACAAATTCTTAAGTTGCCTTGTGAGCAAGAGACAATGGAGTGTTTTTGTGTGGCAGTGGGCTGTACCTAACAGCTCAAGTGTACAGTGCTTTTAGGACATCTGTTGGGGAAAATATTGCTTCAGTGACTGATGTTCATAGGAGTAGTGAGAACAACAAGATGACATTTTAACAGTGAAAATAATATATAGGATAATGGAAAAGGATGCCTTGATTGCAAAGCTATATTTCAGTTAAGTATTCTGATGTTTCCATAAACCACACTCAGATGACATCACTATGACATCAGCACAGTCAAGATTTAGTAATCCATTTCCTTCCCTCTCTGTTATTATTTTCAATTTTAAAAATTCAAAAGATTAAGTATTATTTAATCCATGATCTGAAGATTTATATCGGAAACCTGACTTGATCTGCTGCATTTAGAAGAATGCATGAGAGGAACCTGGGTTTAATAATTTCGTATTAATATTTGATTGCTAAATAGAAAATGAAAACATGACTGTGTTGGAAAACTGGTCCTCCTCAGAGCTCATGTCATCAGTGTTAGCTGGCTTGCTGGAGTGTGATGGAAAAAATGTAGTGTATTTTTTCCATGAAAAACTTCTATTATTCTATGCACAGAGACTGTGAGTATTGGTCTGAATTTGCAGGCTTGGCTGGTTATTTTTGTAAGGTATACTTGTTATATTAGATACATTTTTTCCCCTGAAATTTAAAAATTCTGCAGCCTAAAAGCCTAAGACAAAATGTGTAAATTTGGCTATGGAATTCAAAGTATAATAGGCTTTGATTATGCAAACATTTTTGTATGTCCTTGTAATGTGGTCTCACCTGACATTCATGAACATTGTCTCAAGAATAAAAATGAACATAGGAGTTTTTATAATAAAAGCTTAATGTAGATTTCTATTTTGGCATTTCATTAAGCAATTCATATGCTGTTTGCAACCAAATGTAAATGTTTTGTGTATGTTTTTCAGAATTGCAAGCATTCTTAAGTGTGACTGCCACACTCACAGTAACTTATGCACTGTTTTCTTTTCAGCTTTCAGAATGATCCCCTATCCACTGGAAAAAGGACATCTTTTCTACCCTTACCCTATTTGTACAGAAACCGCAGATAGAGAACTACTACCATGTATGTTCAATGTTTTCCTCCTTATGATTGACAGTGAAGAATTGTTTACCTGACTATTGCAGCACCAGTCTCCTTTGATGCCTTTTAAATAGAGTACACTGGATTAGAATAACCAGATTGACTGCGAGCCTCTGGAGCTCCTGTGATGGTTCAAGAGGCAGCTCCTCAGCATAGTTCATAACAATTAGCTGTATTTATTATTTCTGACAGCTTATGGACAGGGAGAGAGATTACCAAGAAGATCCAAATCAGTTAGATCTTGCTATTCTGTCCTGCCAAGACACTGATCTTTCATCTAACCGAAAGCACAGCCACAGCCTTGTTAATCTTTGGTAGACACACTAGCTACTTAAATTCCAAGCAGGATCCAACTTGCTTGAGGACAGCTGGATCATTACTGCAGCTAGTACTCATGACAGGCTGTGCTTACATTTTCCAAAAAGCAGTCTTAAACAGCAAGAAAGGGTTTTCTTCAAGTTATGGCGTGTATACTATTATGAAGAGATTGATGTGAAGTCATCTCAGTAAATTTTATGTAGATTGATGGCATGTATTAGGAAAGTGCCAGCAGTGTTCCCAGGTAAGGATATAAAAAGACAACCAGCCCTCAAGAAGCATTACAGTGCAAGCTAATGAGACGCATTGCAGTGCATGCAGTGAAGCACAAGAATGCAGGGGAAGAGCCAAAGCAACCAATCTTGCAGTTACACTTCATTCCCACACGTTCTCTCTGTGGAACTTTGTGTGAGCACAAGTGGAACACACACAAGTTTGCAGGGTCAGGGCAGAGAAGGCAAATAAAAGTTGATCCAAGGAAGAAGATTCTTCTCTCACCTTCTCTTTCCCAAAGAAGGAATAAAGAAAAATTTGTTCTGGAACAAGTGAAATGAAGCCTGCTTCTGCTGGGAAGGCTGGTTTTGAGGGCATTTGCACCTTCTGTAGTCTTTCATTCAGAACCTCTCTGGTTTGGGCTGAAAAAGGTGTTGCCTCTTTTTATAAGCCTACATGAGTAAACACTAGGTGAGAATAATACAGCGAAAATCCACTCATTGCAACTCTCTCCTTCACAGCACATTCTTGCTGATATTACGCAGAAATCCTTGGCAACTGACAGTATCTCCCCACCCCATTATAATCATGCTAATTATAACAACACCTCTCAGAGTGCTCTGCTTGCTTTACTCAGAGGGATGCTGAGCTGGGGAGGGTGGAGTGTCAGGAGATTTAGGAATGACAAAATCATGCAGAATAGCTCAGCATTCCCTTTTTTAGATGCAATCATTCTTGTCAAATGTTAAAGCTAACAGCAGGACTCTAACAGCGTATGCAGGCAGTGTGCTGCTCTGGCAGTTCTGGGAAATGCCTTTCACTGCAAAATCTCCTGGGTTAGAGGAGGGAAGGGTTTAGCATACCGTGACAGACACAGGTGGGTTAGAGGGGTTTTGCATACCTGTCTACACCCTTTAATTGTGCGTGTTTTATGGGAGAGTCAGCTGGAATTATATCAGAACACAACAATCCGATAGGCTCTCCAAATTTAAAATATCAATTACAGAACTTTTGCCCTGACTGGATAACAGACTGGAACAGCAGGGTTGAGCCTGAGCACTGAAAAGGCAGTGCAAGAAAAGTGCAAGAGATCCTAGACTTAAAAAGTCCATGTTCTGGTATTTCTGATCTCTAAATTTATTTTAAATCAAAGAGAAGTTGTAATCTATCCCTACTTTTGTTTTTTTAACTGATCAAACTAGCAGACTCGAGAGTCATACATACTGTTAGATTTTAATATTCTAATTTAAACTCCTATGAATTCCCGCTTTTGGCTTTGAGAACCACTCCACTCTGGAATAATGCAGTCATGAATGTTATCCTGCCATGTGGCTGGATTACCCAGTGTTTATGTTGTCTGCAAGAACGAAGAGAGGAGAGCTGATCACTGAAGCAAAGAAAGTAGGCAATATTGAAGAGTAGTGTTTCATATATATAAGCAGCCATAGGATTTGAGAAGCCTTGAGGTTGGTCGTTTATGAGATAGAAGTGTTTCAAAGTTTGCATTTATCTTGACTGTAGCTCTAAACTATAGACTGAAGGAGTGAAACAAATAGTAAGAGTCCACTTGACCTTTTGCCAACCCAGAGGGATTTTCGCCTTGAATCTGAGCTGTCTGAAAAGTTAAAGGGATATATCCTTCTGGTAAAATACTCATTATCCTCTTCTAACCCTTTTAGTCATCTCAGTGCTGCTTTTTCCCAAGTCCAGTGAAGGACTTTTTATACCAGAGTCAAGGAAATTTCTGTATTCATATCAGTGTATATTAAACATCTTAAAAATTCACTGTTCATTTAACTTCCAGGTTTTAAAATACATGCTTATACGTCCTGCTTTTAGGATAATTTTTCTTGCTCTGCAGATAAAGCGCTCAGAACTTACAGTTCCAGAGGCTGTAGTTTTACAGCCTGCTTTAACTGGTCTGCAGCAATGCTTCCATATAGCTGGCCTCACTGCTGCTCCCAGGCACGTGTTTCTGCACTCTTGTGTATCAGCATTAGCAAACATGCAGCCGCGGGGTTAATTAATTATGTAATTAATTACGTTAAAAAAATTGATGTTTTATTTCTGTTTTCTGGGATTAGCCATTGCAGAGGCGCATTATACTTATTGATGGAACAAGGAAGACTAAAAGTAACCTGTACATAGCCCCAGAGTAAGCCAGAAATGTGATCTTTAGAGAGAATTACTTGGCAGAGACAGCCAACACAACATTAATGTCATTAGATGTATCAGACCTTCCATCTTCTTCCTTCAAAAGCATTATGTGTCTCTGATTGAACTGTGTAAGAACATTGGTTTGGTTTTGGTTGGTGTTGTGTTTTGATTTATTTTCAATGTATAATGCCTTCCCCTTTTCCTGTCTTTTTCTACAGCATTTCATGAGGTTTCAGTTTATCCCAAGAAAGAGCTTCCCTTCTTCATCCTCTTCACTGCTGGACTCTGTTCTTTCACAGCCATGCTCGCCCTCCTGACACATCAGTTCCCAGAGCTTATGGGGGTCTTTGCAAAAGCTGTGAGTATTCTTTGCTGCTGCTCCCTTCTGGTGAATAAAGACATCAATGCAGGAAAAGCTGAGCTAAATATTGCCAGGTATTAAATATCTGCATATTCAGAAGCATCAGTCTGTATCTGAGCAGAGGGACATATGCACAACTGTCAAGGTTGCTAATCAGTAAGACAAGGCTGTTGTCTTCTCTGGTTAGGTTTGATGTGGTGTGATTTTGCCAAAAAAAAAAAAGGGCTTGGTGGGAGAAGCGAATATCAGTATTTTCATATATCATCCACTAAAATAAACTAATAACAGTTTGCAGAATCCATCTATTTTGTGTAATCATAATGGCTGCTGTGATTTCCGATGCAATAGAAACTCTCAGTATTAGCAGAAGTAGAGTGTACTGTTAACCAGGACAAATTTCTGTGTTTTTTCCCTGAACTACCAAGGAGGAGGAAGTGTCAATATTTCCCTCACAACTTTTCTGGACTGCATCCAGGGAAGTCTCTCGTAATTCTGCTTTTTTAATCCACCAAGGATTAATAAATTTTGGAGGATGAGGGAGAAGAGCCATGAATTATTCTAAACCAAACTTGCCTCTTTTCTTTGCAAAACCAAGAACATCACTGCTCCAGCTTGCTAGGAGATGAAAAATCCACTAACAGAAAAACTCTTGGATAGTAAAGAATTCCTTTTCCAGTAAATACTGAATATCTTCTGTTGTAATATATTTTCTCAAATATATTTGTCTCTGTTCTAGGTCTCATGTTTCCAAACATGAGACCTAGAACAGAGGCCTCCTGGCTTTGTTTTTCATATCTTTGGTACTTTTGATGTGGGGGTATAGGGAGTGGAGTAGAGGAGGCCAGGCTGAAAGTTTTTGACAAATTCCAGATTGCCTGTACTCTTTCAAACGCTTTTGCAAAGGGCAGGAGACTCCCTTTACAGGTGAGCAGGTCTTCTGTTAACCCAGGCCTGTGAGTGGGGTCTGGTACAGCAGTGGTTCATGCAGCAAGAATTTTCTTTCATTTCTTTCTCTAAAAGATGGAAAATAAAATCAGTTGTACCAGAAGGTACCTCTTCTCTCAGCAAAAAGTGCTGAAACGTACCTGAAATATTATTACTCATTCTTGTTTCTTGAGTGTGTACATAGGTGTCAGGTAGACAGTGAGTATTCAACTTGGGCATATGATCAATTGCAGATCCCAAATCTGTCCCTGTTAGTCTTGTTCCTGTGTTTACCAGCCTTGTATCCTGAACAAGGACTATATGCTGCCAGCATTATAAGATATTGTACTTAGTTCTCCTGCCACAGGCAGTGAGCTACTGGAACTGGAGAAAATTGGTAGACTGTTTTCATGGGCTTAAATTACCTGGCTTTGGTTGCTGACCTGATTGCAGATGGAGGTAATGGAAGTTACACCGGTGGCATGTTGGTAATTGTTTCTCCATGGTTTGGAGCTTGCAGGTTCTAAAGCCATTTGATGAGTAGAATCAGACAAGAAGGATCTATTTCCCTGATGTGTAAGTGCAGCTGCCACTGGTGTTAATATCAAGACATATACCCCAAGGCTCTGTATGGGGTTATTCAGTTCTGCATATCAGACCAAGTAAAGCTTCTAGTTAACAAGCACCGACAAATAGAATTGAAACGTGAGCTACATTATGTGCATAAAGATGGCAAAATTACTCAAGATCTTCAGACCTGTATGGATGAAGTTATTATGTCAGTTAACATGTATTATGGCTTGGTTCAGCTATATCTTGATCTTCATAAACCATGCAGCAACTGAGGGTGTTCTTTTCATGGGAACGACAGAATTTAAGAGCCTGTGACATTGATTTAGTAGCTCATAGAAAGGCTTCATTTCAGAAGGCTCATTTTTGTTGTCTTCTCTGGGAAAAGTGTCCCAAGTGCATGAGACTGAAGAAAATCGTGGCAGAAATCTCATTGAAATGCAGTGGTATCAGGACAGAATAGAAAATGTTGGGCCAGCCCTGATTAATCCCTTTTAGTTTTAGGGAATAATTTTTTAAGTAATTCCCTAAACAGCTCAAAGATGAATGTGCTGTTTCTGTGGCTATGTTCGTGTAATTATATATTCCTGTCTGCTTGGTAGCCATTGTGATGGTGCTGTATTGCATTGTGAAGCTGTGCATGTATGCACATTATGTTGTACGTGGAAGGAAGTTTGACTCTTCCATAATGAAATTGAAATAATCCAGTTCTACCTTGATATTTTGTCAGACTAATTAGCCTTAAATTAACAATAGATCTTAGCATTTTCCTTGGCTAGGAAGAAGCATTTTCATAGCTTGTGCTTCTAGCTTTTGCTGGCCTTTCTAGCAAAAGGCTTATGGAAGTCAATTAAGAAATAAATATAGGCAGAACAAATTTCTGATTGCATGGCTTGGATAAAATTGCCATGCAGTTGTTGCTAGTATCAAATTCCTTTCTTTAACATGCAGAAATTTAACAGTACCTGGGAAATCATTAAAAATATGAAAGTGCAGGGTCTTTTGTAACGTAGTAACAGTATATCTTAAATAAAATTGAGAGATGTATTAACACAGAGGTCACTATATAATTCAAGTCAACAGACATAGCTAAAAGTGTACTGCCTAGTTAAATTTTTATAATGAGACAAACTTCAGAATGACTAATTTTTCTGATTTCATTTCTTTGTTTGCCTGAGATCAATCACATGATGTGTCTCAGTATTTTCTGAGGTTGGGTGAGACCTCAGTTCCAGCAGGTGGATTTACCCTGGGAGGTATTTAATCTGATTGGACCTCTGCAGATGCTGAGGCAGGGAATACATGGATCTGATCACCAGGACTGAACACTTGAATAGTCAGTTTCTTCATGAAAACACCAATAACACTGTGGAAAAGCTTGAAAAGAGACTTCTACATGTATATCTGATTCAAATGGCACTATTCAGAAGGTACTACCAGACAGCTGCTTTCTGCCAACTTTGAAGTAGCCAGGTTGGCAGTTTTCTTTTCAAACACAAAATAATAATAGAAAGCAGGTCTCCTATCACCCCTTCTGCCACTTTGAATTCTTACTCTACTGCTGGTCCTGTTTTTTTTTTAATCTCTGTGGAAAAAGACAGAGTCAAAAGGAAATGCAGAGCAGTTTAAAAAATGCCAGAACCAAACCCTAAGAAGAAACTTTAGTGTTATCATCCTGACTAATCTCTCTTGGGTGCTGCCAACAAGCTGGATAGGCATCTGCTTCTGAGGAAAGGAGCACCAGGAGCATTCCAGGGGCCAGACACCCCCAGCACAGATAGTGTTTACATCACCTTTCACAAGAGAGTAGGTGACATCCTTAACTTCTTGTTGTCAACAGAGGTTTTGCTTGGACTTTATGGAAGTCAGGTTTTGGTATCCAAGAGTTTAAATGTATTTTGTAGACCAGTTGATTTTCCAGGTGGAGAAAAAGCCTGGCTTGTTTTAAGCTGCAGATCATTTGTTGAGTTTTTTATAGAATACAGTCAACTGCTTGAGCAACAAAATTCCTATGAATTGCAATAAGTCACTGTCAGGCAAATTATTCCTGTTTCATTGATTTAACAAATATATAATTTGCACTGGTTACAAAGCTGAGTTTTATTCAAGTAGATGCGACAGTACACGCTTACCACATAAATCAAATATGCTCAAATAGCAAAAGATATTCTCTCTGAAGAGCCTTTTGCATTTTCCAGAATTAAAGGAAGATATTTATATAAGCACTTCAGAACTTAACCAGAGGGAATGCTTCTCCTTGGGCTAAGCCACTTGAAACAGAAAGAACAGTCTCTAAGGTTAGGTAAATCAGTGTTTCATTGATTCAGCTGTGGCTCATATTATGCAGCTTGACCTTTAGCACCAGAGCTGAAATACCTGTTCTGCTTCAGTTAGTTTTTCCTTTGACCTGTGCTTAGGACAAAATGACACAACCAGTGGTGGTGTTACGTGGCTTTCCCATGATGCACAAGTTATCCCTGATGTCGTGTCTGCATTGTATGCAAACACATCCAAGAGTAAAACAAAGAATTAGAGTGCTTACTATTGCCTTTAAAATGCATAAGCATCATAAATGCTGTACTCTCTCATACACATGCAGGGCCCCAGCACAGGTGTAAGTAATGTGTTGTATGTAATGAGTTGAATTGCAGGCAGTGTGAATCACAGTTAATATGTATTTCTCGAATGTATTATTAATTAATTAAAATTAGTATGTATTTCAGGAGTGCTTTGAATACCTGAGTTCTGAGACATACAGGTGCCAATATGTTTTTCTGTGATAAAATGTTCTCCATCTTTACTATCTTCATATGCCTGTCTTAACACTAATATATTGAAGTCATATTTGAATGTTGTGTTCTGTAATAGAGAGAGGATGTTAAGATAAATTTTAGTCAGTGATGCAGAGTTAATGATGCCTCAGTATACAGAGGAGATCTGTACATCACCCTGAACCATTTTAAACCTGAATCTCAAGACACGGTTTTAGCCTCTGTGAGGTGATCTGGCAGACCCCTGTTATGGAAAAGCCTTGCTTTCTCTTCAGTAGGTTTTAGGTTGAGCTTTTAGTGGCTTCAGTATGAGCTTCAATCTAGGATGTGAAATGTGTGAAAACTTTTGTGGTTCATCACTTTGATGTTTGTAAAAATGGGGGGTCTTCCTTTTTTTGCTGGAAAATCCAGAAATCTCTTTATATGCAAGGTTCAAGAATTTGGAAGTCTTTACATGTGAATGATGTCATTTTTATCATGCTGGAGGATTTTACAGAGAAACACAACAAGAATATCTTATCTTATTGGACAGCTTTTTCTTGACATGTATTGTCTCCTGGATTTTGATCGGAATGTGTATCTGATTTCTTTGCAGTTTCTCAGCACCCTCTTTGCCCCTTTAAATTTTGTGATGGAAAAAGTAGAAAGTATCCTGCCCTCCAGCCTGTGGCACCAGCTGACAAGGATCTGAGGGAGCATGCCCGCTGACTGACTGCCATGACATCTGTGCCAACTTTTTGTTGACCACAAGAAAGCATGATAAAAAAGGGAAGCAGTTACAAGACTTAAAAACTCTTCATGGATTGTCTGTTCTCATATAAAAACCGTTTTGTTGTACAAAATACATTGATGTTAGGTTCTATTCTATTTTGCCTTCAGAAAAGACAAAAAATAAACTTTTGTGTATTGTAGCATTGCTGTCTTTTGACTTTTTCTGAACACAGATTCTAGGTTTTTGTTAAACTCGTGGTATCTGTTTCACCATAGCTGGGGCGGAGCTACATTCAGGTAATGAAACAGAGTAACAATGCTACAATTAAGCAACATTGTCATTGCTTTTTCTTACGGAGTTCAGTTAGGGTGAGGCCCTCACTTCTGCAGTCTGGATGAGGCTTCTAATCAATTAAAGCTCCTGCTTAAAGCTGCTTCAGGCTCTCCAGGCAGTTTGGGTGGCACACTGGGCTTCTGATTCCCGTCTCTGCACAGAGGTCACTGTATCCTCGTTTGAATTTTCAAGAAGCCCACATACTTGATGGATTTTCTTCACACCCCTCGTGTTTCAGGTACCTTCTGAAAGCTCATTAGCAAAATGGGTGTTAGTTCATACACAATTAATAGAGAGGTTGGTGTTTCACTATTAGAGCTCACCTCAGGAAATTTTACCCTTGTGCTGTGACTGTTTAGACTAAGTATTCATATATGACTTAGCCACTGTCAATGGAAACTTCTGAGGCCAGCTCTAAAATGAAGATTTTGATCTGGAAGTTGAAGCAAGTAGTCCTCTCTGTCAAGAATTAAAAGTGCATCCTTACAGATGCCTCAAGGATTTTTTTTCCAGCTCACCTTCCAGATAAGGAAGCATAACCCTGATGCAGTGGATCAAAAATACCACTTCAGCTTTGCTGTTGCTCTTAAAATGCTGAGCAGTTTAAGGGACTGTGATCACTAGCAGATAAGTTTCTTTATCAATGAGGAAATGAGTGAGCAGAGACAAAACTCCCAGTATGAGAACTGGTGTAAAAGGAAAGTGTTTCTTAATAGAAGATGCATTACATTATGTTTTTTTCACTTGATCACAGACACATTAGTCTAGTAGAAGACAGATGTTTGTTCAAGTGAGAAAAAGTACCATGTAAACACTGCTGTGCTATCAGATTAAAAAAAGGCAGCCCCATGCCAGGAGAAATCAGCTGTAAGACCTGGGAAAGCCCCAAGGTCTAGAAGACCAGAGAACCCCATGGACAAATGTTAGACCTGGTGAGGCTGTTGGGGGTTTCCATACAGATTTATCATCCCTGGCTATTATTCCTGCAGAACAATTCACTGTAATGTTGAAATTAGTCTGGCTTGCAGTTAATGTAGGATGTGGCATAAGATTAGAGGTAATGGATTGCTAGTGGATAACCATATGGAAATATGAAATGGACCAATATTTGAGTTCTGCTATTTTCATCTGAATTGCTAGAACGGCTACAGAAAACACAGCAGGTGCTGCTCGCTATCTCCAGCTGAAAAACTATGGATAGCCATATTGATTTGTTTGCCTCAAAACAACGCTGTCAGATTTATGTAAGGGTGCTAAAAATCAGAAGGATCAGGCATAGTCAGGTCTTGTCCTGTGCTGCTTTGTATCACTTATTCCTAGCCACCTATACCCTACATCTCAAAAGAATAAATTGCTGTGATTCACAGTCCTAAATGTAAAGACCTTTGCATTTGCACATTAGTGTATATCTAACTATATACAAATCTCCATGTTTGACAGCAGGTGAAGTAGTAGTTTGCCCTGCCATTCAGAGATATTATTATCTGTGTGGGAATTACTATCTGTAGTACTCTGATAAAAAGGAATGCTTAACTCCTGGAAGAATCACATCCTTTCCTTGAACTATGGGGAATATTTAGGAATTAAAAAATACCTTTATGCAATTTTACTTCTATTTCCATGGATTTTTTAATCTCTCTTTAATTATAATTCTACGCATCTGGAAGACTATGCAAATCGGGCAAAAGGATTTTCTTTTTCATTGGGCAGAGTTTATTGCCTTAGGCTTTGCTGCCTCTGACATGTTTCCTGTGAAGTTCAGTATGGCTTAGATCAAAAAGCAAACACAGCCCATGATTATAATGATGGAAAGCCTCTGGCTTAGTGCAGAGATGAGCCTTGTGGAAATCTGGTTCAGATAATAACTCATCTTAAGATTTAGGGGTGGAAGAGGTTTTTTAACTCCAAATGTTAGCAGTTCCTGGTTTTTTTCTTTAAAGACAACTTAATAGAATTTGTATGCACATTATCTCCTTACACTATAACCTGCATAAAACAAAAAAGAAGACCCCCCCCAGGAGCGTCAAGTCAAGCTGGCCCCCTTCTGTCCCTCCCTCCCACTGGACAGATTTACAGCTGCTCCCTGGCAGGGACTGCACTCAGAGAGGGGAGTGCTACACCAAGGAGAGTGCTGCTGCTTTCTCTAGTACTGCTTTCTCTTTTTTATCATTTGGGGTGTATGCTGAACATACAGACTTTTTCAGAGCATGGAAGTCCTTACCCTAGCGGAAAGGAGGAAAATTATCAGGAGTTTTGCCACGCTGAAGAAACCTGCAGAAGCTAAACATCCAAACCTTTTCACACCCAGTGTGATTGTAGCCCTGTGATGGCCCTGAAAACCTCAGTGGCTCTAGTTCCAGCAGATTTTAAGAGGTAGCCCTGGCTCCACTCAGCTTCCAGCAGGGCACCTGCCCAGCTCCCACCACAGAGGGAGCTGTCAGTGTATTGATTCATATGTATTTGCTTCTTTCTCACAAGAGAACTTTATGAAGTTGCATTTCCCCAGGCAAATGAGCTGTTATACAAAAGAAACAACCCAAAATCACATTTGTGGTTGCAGCTCATGAGCTGCCTCTGTCTTTCTGATAACAATGTAAGTTCATTTCTATCGTCTGAAGTGGCAGGTAAAACCTGCAGGCTGTGACATGCAACCACAAAACCACTTCTGCCCTTGGAGGCAGCCACCACCTCTGTGAAGCCCTTCCAAAGAGTGCGGGACAAATGCCATGGAGAAGAGCGAGCCTTGGTACAATTTGTGCTGCCACACTGGAGGAGGAGCTGGTTTTTCTCAGCAGAAGCACCCTCCCCAGATCCAGATCTTCACTAATCCTCAAACATTCCTTTCTCCCTTGCCACCATACACTGAGCCCCACAAGAAGCTGAACGTGGAGCCTGCGGGTAGTAACCAATAGCTGTGGTTTGGGCTGGATGCCCTTCAGCAACTGTGCAGCACAATACCAGAAATGCAGCATTTTATTTCTAATTCACATCTGCAAAGAAGCTAACACAGGGATGGGAAGCCAGGATGAGATGCACAAATTGGTTTTAGATATTTTTCCAGGAAAAGAAAAAGCAGCAATCTCTCAAGCTTCGATGCCCACATGCCCTAATATATACCACCATTCCTAAGTCATTCCTCATTTTCCATGTGGTAAAAGAAAATTAAACTTTTTTTACGAGATTTCACCTGTAACAGCACAACACACTTTTTAGGGTGAAGTTTGTTGAAAACAGTGGAGAGGAAGCAATCCCCAAAAGCTTGGCAGGCTAACAGCGTTTCAGGGCGCTGCTAGATCCTGAGTTCATGCAGCAAATTAAGGGGAACTCCCTCAAGAAAATTGGACTGCGTATTAAAAAAAATAATCCTACAACCTTTAGCCTCAGCTAACATTATTCTGACACTAAAATGTCTACCTAGAGACAGCTGTTTCCTCTTCATGACTAAATACATGAGTAAATGTATTCCATAGAACAGAACTACAGTATTATTTCATTTGCCATGCCTATTTCTGTTTCTTCTTTATTTGCTTCCTCTTTTATTCCCCTCTTATATTCTTTGCTGGATTTGCTGAAGTTCATGGAAGGGCCTTTCCTAGCAATATTTACATCTCTGAGTGTCTTTTGCCACTAAGAAATAGCAAAAGTTTCTGGGAGTGCATTTTTTTGTGGAAGAGGCAGCAGAAATGCCTACAACTGTAAGAAGTCTACCTTGAGGTCTTTAAAAACCCCCAAAAAACCATAAATACAGAAAAAACTCTCATCAAGTAAGTGGCCAACTCAGCACTTACCATTTTTTATGCTGTGATATATTCTGGGTTTCCTCTGGTGAAGTAGTTTTGGTGCAGGCATTGCATCATAGTTTATCAATATGGCACATGCCCAAAATGGGAACATCAGCCTCTCTGTGCACATCTGGATGGGCTTGCTTCTGGACAGGGTGACAAAGGACACTGAAAAGGCCAAGGGACTCAATGTCCCCATCTTCCTGGTCTTACTGGTAAGAGCAGCCTTCAGGAACTACAGGCCTCTGACCCAGAGGAAGGTTTGGAACAGAAAGATGTGCCTTAGTGGAGGAGGACCAGGTTGGGGAATAAAAGTTAATGCACTTTTAATACAGTGACTCCAAAATACTTTATCTGGGACTGCAGAATTCAGGTGAGTTGATTTTCTGGATTATTAAACAAATAACAGATCTCTTTAAGAAGAGTTCTGATTTCATTACCCTTCATTCAACTACCTAGAACAAGTTCTCTTGTAATAATGATTTTTTCCAGAACATTGAAATAATTTCAGCTTTATTAAATAAGTAATCTTTTAGACTACTCGGGCTCCCTGAATCTTAAAAAAAACCCAACCGAAATGGCTCTAAAAGGTTAAAAATTATTATACTGCTTTTAAATTCTTTAAGGCTTAAAGTATGATATTGCTGAGGCTACGAACTACATGTGGATTTCATTTCACAGTGAAATCCCAATAAAAATTCTCCTTGGAGCTCACCTTTAAATACAATTAGGTATGAAATTTTCCTTATCCAGCCCAGAGCCAGAATTGGCAGCAATGAAGAGGCCAGCAGTATAACCCCTGAGCTGTCCAAGGGTACATATATACACATTATACATACAGTGCATGTGCACAGACCTGTGGGTAGGGCTGGTCCCACCAGCAGTTGGTTTATAGACAAAAGTGTGATTATTGTTACCTCTAGCCATGATCATTTCCATATACAGTAACTAAAACATTATCTTATTGTCCAAGTAAAGAACTTTCTGGAGCCTCCTAATCTTTGAACACCAGCTGTGCCTTCAGGAGATGAAATACTCATTTTAATGATACAAGCTTTTATGAAAGCCTTGCAGATGTAAATGACTGCTCCCTCAAGACCACTTAATGACAAACCCCTTTATTTTTAAATAGTCTTTTAAGAAAGTTCCCAAAAACAAAACATACCCAGAGTATTCACTTTATTGCCTTGGTTAACTACTTGGATATTACTTTTCCCTGCACTGTTTGTACCTGCTAGGGTTCTTCCAGTCTATTTCATTTTCATATGGAAGGTTTACCTTCATCTACAATGTGTTCTATCACTCATTCAACCTCCTTTTCCAACGTTGTTTTTTCACTACCTTGCCCACCTCTACTCTTTGTAGGTGCTTTTTCAGAGCCTTATACTTACTGGCACAGAACCCATTTTTCTCTTGGTTCATGTTGCTGAACTCTGCCCTGAGGAGAGGCAGCTGGTCCCCCTCTGACCCAGTTCCTCTCCACCAAGGTTCCAATTTCTGGGCCTGAACATTTTTATAGCAGCTTGTTGTTTTGTGCTGATCCCAGCCTAGCATAGGAACCTGGCAGAACCTGTAGCCACCTCCATCACAAGCCGATACACTCCAAATCATAGGTATGCAGTTTTGCAGAAAATATGCAGGAAAAAAATCTAATTTGGATGTCCCCATCTGAGTGGAAAGTATAATTTTGAGCAAATTTAATAGATTTATTAACTTTAAAAGAACATAGAAACTGATAACTTCTTTAGAATCCAAGTCATGACTGAGGCAAGGCATTTCCTTCTCCATCACTGTTCACGAACATTTTTCCACTATTGTGTATGTGAAAAGGAGGAAACCTTATCCTTAGGTAGTTGAGTGTCCTGTACCCAGCTTTCACTAGGGTGAAAAACCATTCTCTTCAATCCTTCAGGTCAGAAAAATAAAATCCTCAGGAGTTAATTACTTTTTAAAAGCTTTTAAGTCAGGTTTTCACAAACATATAACTAAGACATTTGCTTTCACTCTAATAGTTCCATCAAAGTGTTGTGGCTGAATACATCTCTTGCCCTTTCCTGTTTTAGGCCATGGACCAACTCCTGCCCCACATGAAGCCACAGTGTGCTAATGGTGGCCAGGATGGCCTCAGGTGGCCACCTTATTGGAAACTCCAGTCCACCAGGGATGAAAAAATACCCTTCTACCAATCTGGCCGCAAATTTTCATAAATGGGGAAATCACCAACCAATGGCTCAAACGCCTGAGCCATTCAGTATCCAGGGCTCAACTGTGACCTTCTGTTCCTTCAGAAGATGCTTGAGCAAGCCCAGCCCATGTAGTTGTTGGTGGTGATCTTGTAAAAGTGCCATATTTTGTATCTTCTTGTGTTCTTGATGGCAGGAATGAATTGCCACAAGGAACATGGTGGTTGGAAGAGTCTTGGCAGAAGTACATCCTTCCAGAGCTGCATCAGTTTATGCAGAGACAACTCTGCAGCAACAATGTCATGCAGAAATGCAAAGTAAATGCTGCAGGGTTTATATCAATTTTTCAGCAGCTCCTGTGCAATGAGCAAAGGTAAAACAGGCATGAAAGTAAAAAAGAACTCTGATGCATTCCCTGCATAGAGCAGGAAAGGCAAAGGCTGTGGTCCTCAGTATCAGCAGCCTGTGTGTCATGTCCGGGAAATCCAGCCAGCGCTCTTTGGTGCTTTGCAGGTGTGAATGTCCACCACTTCCAGGCAGTCCTGGCAGCGCACAGCACAGCACCAGTGGAATTTGCACTCGCACTTGGTCATCCTGCTGACGCGGGAGGTGTCGTAGCCTCTCCCGCAGCACATCACCTCACAGCTGTCCATGCCACGGGACGTTTGGTTGCACACCCGACCAGCTGTCCCAAGGGACCCTGCAAAGGGAACACAGCGAAGGTCAGCAGGCAGATTTAAAGAAAGACAGCAAGCAAATGAAAATAGGTATACGAGACATAATTTGCGAGGTATTTGATCCTTTAACATCACATCACCCAGGATTCGATATCAAGATAGAGAAATGCCTATAAAGGTAAAATTGGTCCCGTATTTCCCCTAGAAATCAAGTCTGGAGATGAGGAGGAATCAAATGGGCTAAATACTTCAAGAGTCTGCTGATTCTGTTAATATCATCACGTTTTGGAGAACCTGGCACTTTCTTCCTCTCCAGAGAGCAGACACCCTTCCCAACACAGTCCTGCTCCCTGCACCCAGTCCTCCAGGACTGTCTGAAATGGGATGCCCAGGCAGAGCATCTTCATGGTGCTCAGGATCTCATTGGCTTGGCTGAGGAGCTCCGAGTGTGCAGGAGAGGGCTAGGAAAGAGAAAACCACAAAGTTTGGTGGCTGTGACGGACTCAATGTGTAAAGTAACTGTGGTGCCAGTGATAAAAGCCTTGCAGGAGTGCAAAAGCACTCCAGGCATTTGGGGCTGCTGTGTCCACCCACAGGCCCCATTCCACCAGTTCAGGTGGCAGCTGAAGAGCTGCTGCTCTGTGTGCCTCTCATCTCTGTGGGGTAACACCAAGAGTTCTTCCCTTTCATGATGAGATTAGAAGAAACTAAGTTATAGCCTGCTGTGGACAGAAGGAAGGAGAGGATCCATACCACACCTTGTCATGGTCTTGAAACACTCAGGAGTGGCTGAAATGCCTGTGCCTATATCCACGTGGCACAAAATGGCTCTGTAAGGCATGTCTTAAGTCTCAACAGTGACTGTACCACAGAGGAGCCACTGTTCATCTAACAAAAACTGATTTTAGGGTACATTTTAGGATCAATACCACAGCTGCTGATAGGTTATTACTACCGACCTGAAAACTTCATAAAAATTAATTGCCTCACCTAATTTCCTATGTATTGTTATTATGAATAAAATGCAGATAAATTAGAAAAAACAAAACATTCTTCTGACATTTTCCATAGACCTGATTGCAACTCCATTCTCTTCTTGGGCAAGGTATTCCCTAAGTAACAGCTATGGTCAGCAAATTAACTGGAAATATTTTATAGTGTGTATTTGCAGGTGCACACTGAACAGGAACAATTTTCCTTCTTAAGGAAAACAAATACATGCAAACATTAATTAAAATTTGCATGAGCTAGGATAGCAAACCAATCTTAATTAATAAAAATGTAAACTGCAGTTAAATTGTAATTATTAATCATTTAAGCCGAATAAATTCCAGTTTTCTTTTTTTTTTTTTTCCTCCCTATGGTAAATTTATGTTTGCATGCACTGATGCTGCTGTCTCAAAGCAGTTTATAACATACAAGTCTTCACTGTCTCTCCACCCCTTGCTGCCCCTCCAGCATCAGGAAGACTTGATATTATATGGAGGCTGACCCCAAACCACTAATGCAATGAGGGGTCTCAGGAACTGGACCAAAGTCGCCTTCTCAAACTGTGTTTTCCCATGGGACTGACACATGATCCAGCGTCTCAGCCATGGGGTGCAAATTTTCCTCTTTTTGCATCAAATTTAGGACAGTTTGCAACTGTCATCCCGGAGAAGTGCTTCGGTCCCTAGAACACATCTCAGCTGCCTTCCCATGGCCTAGATTCCTGTATTTATTTAAATACTTAAATATTCATTGGTAGAGGTATACACTTGGAGAGCTTCACTATGGAATGGCAGGTTCCTGTCTGCTGCAGGCAGAGCAGAAGGTGTTTGTGGCCGCTGGCCCCCCAGCTCAGCTCAGGTGCCCCTGGCCACTGCCACCATCAATCAGCTGAGCCCCTGGGCCCTGTCCCAGGGCTCCTGAGCTGCACAGGTGCTGCTGCACCAGCCAGGCTAAGCCACCCCTGAGAGAGCTGGCAAAGGGAAGAGAAAACACACTGAATGGAGCCAGAAATAGGCTCCTGCATCTGCAGCCTGATAAATCCCAAGTCTCCTTGGGGTCTGAGCATGTTCATGCTGCTGCCTATGGACCAATGCTCTGCATAGCATCCTTGGGGAAATGGCTGAACAGCACTTTAAAGGAGGCCTCTGATATCTTGGGCAGCATCTCAGTAACAACCACTTATCATCAGGCACACCCTGTGCCAGGAAACCAGCAGAAACTCCTGCTCCTGGCCTAGGGTCCCTACAGCCAGTGCCAGCACCTGGATCCTCTGCAGGAAGGCCCAGGGAGGACAGGTACCCCAGCAGTGACCCACATGGGCACACATGACACCCAGCAAGCCCTCAGCCCTGCAGTTCTCCCTGCAGAGCCAGCTGCACCAGGGCAACTGGCATAACAGGCATAGCAGTGATGCCAAGAGGTGCTTCCAACATCTTTTTTTCAGGAATCACTTCATGATGGGGGAAGAGAGACTTGCAGTGGTCCCCAGCGCCCCCAGTCTAGGCAAGGATGAGGAATCAGGGGGATGCAGAACTACATGATGCACCTGTGGTCCCACAGGAAGCCTGTGGCAGAAAAAAACCCAGATCCTGTTTCCCAACCATCACACTCTCCTCCATTCATGGATGCTGAGCAAACAGCTGGGATACCTGAATGTAAGTTCTGCTCTGTGTCAGCCCACAGCAATATGCATCACATCCCAGACTGTGCAAAATACAACCTAATTTATAGAAAGGGTTATTAGTCATTGCAATGGATTTCCCAGGGAGGGGGTGGAGTCACTGGCCCTGAAGATGTTTAAGGAAAGAATTGGTATGGGACTTAGTACATGATATAGTTGGTGGTGTTCACTCAAAGGTTCGACTTGATCATCTGAGAGGTCTTTTCCAACCTAATTGATTCTGTGAAGAATTTTTAAAGGCACTTGGCCTGCTCTCTCTGTTCAAACCAAAAAAAACAGTACAAAGGCCAAGCTTGTGACCCACATGATTAGCATTGTGTATCAGGAATTCACACCAGTGGAGGGAAAGCAAAGCTGCCCTCCACCTCAGCACAACTCCCAACCAGGAGCAGAGTAGGGTTCTGGCATTTGGCAGCGGGGGGTGAAGGAAGAGACCCCATGTTCCCCCACATCCATCAGAGCTGCCCAGAAAGGTTTCACCACATTCCTCAGCTGAGGCACAAGTTAGTTTCCAAGTCCAATGTTCTTATTTCCAGACATAAGGGGAAATCACACAGCACTAAAGGACAACCAAAGGCGGATGCACCCACTGCTTTCAACAGGAGTTTTGCCACTAGCTTCAAAAACAAAATTATTTCAGCCACTAACAGACAGTCAGAAACTGGTATCATCTGATGCTGACCACAAAACATCAACATTTACTACACAACTAGGACAGGAGACTTAATTATCCACAGATTGTGACAAAAGTGAAAACAAGCTCATATAAAGGCTCGATTTTTAAAGGCAAAACCAACCTTTTTTTAAAGTTCAAACAGCATCTTCAGAATCTCTGCAGCTTCTCTAGTGAGAAATAAAATGAATAACCAGCAGTGAGGAGCCAGACAAGTTACTGCACTCCTTGGCAGGCCTGAGGGATGAAAGCAGCAGAAGACACTCCACAAAATCAGGCAGAGTTTTCTGCCTGCTACCTGCAATGCACATCCTCAGTGCTTACGTGGCAGGAGTAGGTTCTAACTTGCAAAAAGGTTTTGTACAACCTCTGTTTTCATTTTAAGCCTTGGAATTTCCATGCCTACACACATTTTACCTGCCAAAACATCCACAGCTTTTCATACTGCCAACTTCACAGCCTGTAGATCAAGTCCTTTCTTCTTGGTTTGCAGTTATTTTTGGAAGTCAACATGTGTTATGTTGAAAAATATTTTCTTTCCATTCTTAAAGCCCTAAGATGTATTTATTAGTATATAATGAGAGCTTTTTCTTCCTACTTCTATTGATTAAAATCTGGTGCCAAGCAATAACATCCATTATTGCACTTTGACATACACACACAAGCACACACATACACAAAAGCGGAAAGAAGTGCAAAACCTGTGAAACCCTGAATGACCATTTCCTCAGAAGTGCTCTTGGGGAAAAAATAATTAAAGGAAATGTTCACAGAAAAGTAGCTCTGAAGCTAGTGGATCATATGGACAACACCCAGTACAGAAGGGTTGGAAAGAACAGGCAGTACACACTGGAGACAGTTTTGTCTGGAGGGGCTGGGATTTCCCAGGCCAGCTCTGAAGCATGGCCATGTGTTGATAAAAACAATCGTTTACTTAGGCTGATTTTTAAAAGTTCTCTGGGATGTTTTATCTCTGTTTCTGTCAAAATTTGAGTATGAAACTGTGAGCAAAAATTATTTCAGCAGAGTTATGTGTGCAGAGTTAAATGAATTCTGAACACTTCTGAAAAATCTTCATTTGGTCCTTTGTGAAATCTTAAGGCAAGGAAAGAGGTGGTCAGGCTATTACATTATCTTGCTATTGAGTTACTATTGGTGATTTCTCCTACTGTATTCTTCCTGAAATCAATTACTTCCCTTTTCCTTTCTAGAGAAAAAAAAAAAACCAGACAAACCACATTTTGGGTTGTTCCAAGTATGTATGTATGTCCAGCTGCCACTCAGACAGAATGTCAGACCCAGGGTGGAAGCTCCAGTGGGGAAAGAGAAGGTACCTGCTTTTTTCCTGGGTAGGCTGCTTATGGCAGAATCCTTGAGCACTTTTAACTCACTGGTTCCTATGTGTTAGCACAACCAAGCCATGCAGGACACTGGCTTGGACATTTTACAGTTTGAAGTTGTCTCCTGGTCAAGTCATGATGTTTCATAAGGTTTGCTCTGTGAATCCTTCATTTAGCTCCAATACTAACCAATCCCCAGATAATTTTTTTTTTTATTTCCTGAAGCACTAAATCACTTGAATTCCCTGGAGAATGAAAGGCAGAACTGTATTCAAGGACATACTAAAACACTGTGGTATTAGATTCAGCTGACACTGAGATGCTCCCCACCTATTTCCAAATTCAGACTTGCATAATCTCATTTCGTATGTAGTCATTTAACAGGGCTGGCACTCTGCAATGCTCCACAGGGTAAACCAAAAAATGAAAAAAATGTGGTGCAGCTGCCAAAATCATCTCCCTCAAAGCCAGATCAGCTTTTGTTTGTGTGGTTCTTTCTTTGCTCTATTCCAGCAGTAGGGCATCCCACATCCCATCAAAGGTTTACTGCAGTTTTCTAAAAATAGGCTCTTCCAAATAGCCACATTCTCTGAATTCTGGGCAGCGAAGAAACATCACCTCAGGTGCAGCCTTATACTGAGCTGAGCCAAAGAACACGTCAGACTTTGCCATCTCTGGGCAGGCTTGTCAGTGGCTGGCAAATGGACATAATACACTATTGTGAAAAATGCTCACTCTTTTCCACAGTAACCATACTGACAGGTGAGATTAGGCTTAGTACAAAGAGATTATTAAATGGCTTTTTGACATAGAATTGGAGAGTGTACAAGTTCTTCTTCCACAGGAAAAGAAATAATGGTTTTTATAATTAATAAGGAAACATCAAGAGAGAAATGTTTTGGAAAAATCCTAGTCTGCAAAGTTAATCTCTGTATGATGTCACAGTATGCCCATTTATTCACTTGGATTAGACTTTACACTAGCAGCAACTATTCAAGGAATGGTATGTGCTCGTGCAGGTAATAAACATCACCTGCCGAAATAATACATAACATTTAAAATTATGTTGTTGACTCAACTAATGAGAAACACTGTACAATCTAATTGTACTGGATGAAATTCTGGGTTCATTGAAGTCAATCGTACAGGACTAGGAATTCACATATTGTTCTTATTTAAGTACAGCTGTTTTGCAATATTTATTCCAAGCAAACTTGGATTGTAAACATGCAGCAGTGCCAAAAAGAGTTGAGCTGCATTGCTATCCAGACACTTACAGATTTGTCATATGGGGTGCAATCTGGTCCGTTATACAACCTATTAATTAGTTCCACAACTTCTCTCATACATTACTCAGTCTGCCTCTCTTTTCCAATTTTCTGGTTTTCTAGTTGCTAGTTTTTAATTGCCACATCAAGAAATACTATACATGGGTCTAGATCCATTAGCAAGATTCCTGGTGCTTGGCAATTTCTTGAATTCTGTAACACTAAGAATGTCTCTATCGATTCTCTGAAGCAGGAAAATCCAGTGTTAATAACACCACCAATACTTTAATTCTTCCCACGGGGGCTGGCACAACTCTTCAGAAAACGAGATGGTTTTCACAGAAATATATATATACAAACAGACACACTCTCAATAAAATTACAATTTTTGACCTTAGAAGAACAAATGTCTTAAAAGCATTCACATGTAATGATAGAGGCTTACCTACATCCCTGTCCCTAATACAGTAGTCTGGAGAGCTCTCAAAGTACACCAGGTCATTCTTAGTTGGCTTCTTAAATTTCTTATTAGCCACAGTGAAACCTGTGCCATCTTGATTCATGACCACCTGAATTGCTCCATTGTATTTCTTCCACAGATAATCTCCTGTTTTCCTGAAGTCTGCCATGGCCAGCCAGCAGGTCCTTAGAGTGCACGATCCACTCACACCGTGACATTTGCACTCCTGTTTCAAAAACCGCTTCACAGCCTGTTTAGAAACGCACAGGTAAATATAAATATACACAGGTAAAACAAAGTGTCATTAATTGCTTCTCAGCCCTTTCCTAGCCATCCTGTAGTGCCAGGCCTGCGATGGGTCTCCAAATCACGGTCTGTAGTGACACCCACTGGTAGCATCAAGTCATCCCCATGTGGTTGGTGTGCTCTGGTTGCCTGACTCACTGCACACACAATCCTCCAGCTGGCGGGCTTACCTCCTGCTCCTGCCAGTCGTCCCAAGGATCGATGTCGTCTACAGTGCTAGGACACAGACTGGACAGGAGGAAATTATCAGAAATGGCCAGAATCATTCAGACCCTTGGGAGGCCAAGGCGCCTCCTTTCCCCATTGTTCCAGCTGCAGGATCGCTGTGCTGACCCTCTGACCCTCTCCAGCTCATCTTCATGAAGTTGCCCTTTACCCTGAACAGCGTTTCAGATATTGCCCAGAAACTCACAGGCATTTCATATTTAAATTATTTTTAAAAGACTGCCTCTGCTAGGCATCAGATCTATGGAGAATTTTAAAATACAGTATTATTAAAATGCTTATACAGCTTTTAACAAACATTTTAGAATAAGACCTTCATTAGTTTGCATTAATCATTAATTTAACATCTGGATAGCATTAAAGCCATTTCAGCTTCATCTCAGACATTTAAGCTATCTGTATGATGTTGGAGAACAACAGATGGGTTCATAGACAGTGAATAATTCATTCCTAATTATGTAGATATGGATATTTTGATCTATAAATATTATGCCTTAAGGGTTCATGAAATATGAACTTTTTAGAGTTTGTACAAGAGGAATGTCATCATGGGAGGAAGGTAAGAGAGAAGAAAGTTCCATGATTAGAAGTGAGAAGTGCAGCAGCCTTTTTCAGTCAAGCACTTAGTAATAAAGTGAGAATGTATTATGAAACCAAAGGACTTTTAATTTTCTTTCCAACTTGTAAATGATACGACTACTTCAAAGAAGTCACTGGCATTCCCACAGCCCCACTTCACTGCCATATTACAGATCTGGGATTTACGTAGATGCTCAGTTTTAATTATCTGAGCAGAAATCAATTTAACTACTTGCACGTTTAAAACAACTTGCTGGAATAGTGGAAGAAGCACATAGGAATGCAGGTCTCTTTTTGTTAGTGATGTGCATATGATGATACACAGCACATTATGTTCTGTGATTCGTATGGGAATGTTACAAATATTTGTTCTATTTATTTATTAATTAACACACTTGGAATAGTCTAGTTATAAAAGAAATCTATCAACACCCCTTCTGGAGCCAAGGAAAAAACAAGGGCACAGATGGTCTTACCCATGTCAAAGTGCCAGGCTTGTGGGCAGCTGAGGTGGTAAGATCCCTGCAAAGCTAAACCTACAGTGCTGCACTGTGAATACAAAACAATGCCTCTGTCCATAAAGCGGGTCCTACAGCATATGAGAACATATTCATTATTTTTAATTGAATATATTCATCAAATTTCTTGATATTGTTCTAAAAATCTACCTTACCAGTACCACCTTAGTATTTGGCAGAGGTATTTTTTAAAACTTAAAAATAATAAAATGTTCAAATACTACAGAAGGTACTTCCCATCATGGAACTTATTCCACATTTCTGAAAAAAATCTTTGTGTTGTAGAGTTCAGCCTCTTTTGGACAGTAGCAGAAACATGATCACAGTACTGCATGTGCCTATCACATATTAATTACACCTGCTGGCAATAAACAACTGGAGGAAAGATGCTGAAGAACAAAAATTTCTCAGGAAAATCATCTACTTGTGGTACAAAAAAGAACAGAATACAACCAACTTAATTCCTACTAAATATGCATTAAGGAAAATCAAAGATAAGACACAAAAACTCTACAAATAACTCCGGAAGTCCTTGGTCTAGCACAATAAAACTTATTTTTCTGTATTATTTCAGATGTCATGGGAGCAGCAAATTTTTAAAATGTTTTAAATAATCAAACGGCATATTCCCTGTTTCATGCAGTATTCTTACTTTTTATAGCTACCACTGCAAAATGTTAGTGCAGATATTCCTCAGCCCTTGCACCAGAGGCCAGCAATACACCTGGAAACTACTCCTTCTACTCGCCTACGATGTGAAAGTAAAGACTCTTCTAGCTGAAATTCAGGAATGGTATTTTCATACAATGTTTAGAAAAGGGGTTGCAGACCATGCTCCAAGGCCATTGCCTTTTGGAGGGACATGTATTTTGGATTTATTTTCTTAAAAAGTGAAGTAATTACTTTTTATCTCTGCTCACTTTGTGATTAAGTTTACCATATACATACAGAAATGGCCAGAATGGTTTCTTTTCCCCTCGAGAGTTATTTTTAATCTGCTCTTTGTCAAGCCTGTTCTTCAGTGTGATCTTCAGCCCCTCTTAGGAATTTGTATTCTGTATTAACCAAAAATAAAACTCCTGCTTATGTAAAAAATAGGCTCAAAACAAAACCTCTATCCAAACTGATCCTGCAGCTTAGACTCCTGCTTAACTTCCAACACAAGGAGCAACTGAAGTGACTCCAACAGGAATACTGTTATGGAGTTGAATTCAGTCCGTTTGCAGATCTCTGTCACTCTGAACCTCCAAGAGAGATAGAAACAGAGCTCAGGCTCCTGCTCTTCCCATATTTCTTCATAACTGCTGAGACCAAACAGCAAGAGCCAAGCATTAACTACCCCAGACACAAGAGAGATGTCCAAGAACATCTCTAGGCACCTATTGGATAAACACCTACCTTCCTTCCAGCTCTGTTGTTGTGAAGGTTCATCAGTGCCCTGGCATCTTTTCCTTTCCGTTCTTTGGCATCCACAAAGGCTCTGGCAAATTTAATGCCATAGTCAATGTTATCACTGCAGCCACCCCAGTCAAAATGGCCCTTGCTGTCCTTGGCAGCGCCTTTCTTCTCAGGATCACAGGAGCAGGATTTCAGCTCCCCTTGGCTACATGCCCTGGTGATGGCAAAAACAACTCCAGCAGAGGAGATGGCGTGTACAAAAGCAGATTCTCGACTACCTGAAACAAAAAAAAGTCGCCTTGAATATCATTGGGGTAGCTACTTTGAGTGGCTGTCCTATATCTAGACAGTTAGCCTGGACTTTTTTGCAGAGCAAAAGATAAACTAGGCTGAAATCACACACATACACATTCCCTGGAGCCAGAATTAGTCATGGCTTAAACTTGGACCCCTCCCTGGTAAAAGCTCATCAATATAGTGTTAGTTGGAAAACATTAAACATTTGCTTCTGATATTGATTAATATATTTTCATGGATCAGTTGTTTTGTACAGATATGTGAATAGGACAGCTGGTGTTCCTATCACGTTCTGTGAATTTAGAAGAATATATGAAGTGCTATTTGAGAGATAAGTTTAAGAAATTATTAAATAGGGACACTAAAACAACATGTACATTGCAAAATATTGCAAGTAACTCTTGAAACTAGATTTTCCCCTCCTGAAGCTCTTGGAATAGACTTTCCTGCTTAAAACATGCTAAGGAGAAAATTTGGGTGTCGTTTTCTGAAAAATAAGTTAATATTAGGTTTTCTGCCTAGAATCAAGCCCATAACCGTAATTCACACAAATAAGTTCCATTAAATCAATGGTACCACTTGTGTCATGCTAAAGGCAGGATTTGGTGTGGCAGCTGTGACTTCTTCATGCCAGCTGCTCTGGCAGCTTTCCCATCTCCTAATCGAGATACTTCATTATACCAAAGATAATCTGTATTTCTAGGCCGACTCATAGGTGATTAGGTACATTATTTCAATGTAATAATTGCTTTTATGTTAAGACATAATCGTTTACAATACAGACCTACATTACAGTGCCACAAATCTCTTTATGGTAATGGATTATTTTCCTACTTTTAAAGTTTTTAGCACAGTAAGAATTGCAAGTAGATTTTTGTGCAATATCTATGAGATCTTGCAGGGAGAGACCTCTTTGCAGGGCTTGTAAGCCTTAAGTGATGTTAGTACAGTAAAGGAGGACCCCAAAGGCAAATGTTAATTGTGATTTTTTTTTTGTAGAGGCAGAATTACACCATATAACTTATTATTTAGTACTTCAATTGCAGTAGCACCAGTATGTTTAACTTACATTTGTAAGGACCCTGAACTTCCACATGCTGTGCAAGCCTTTTGCAAATGGCAACCAGAAACTCACAAAAGGACTGGGCAAACTATACCTTCCCTACACTACCTTTAAAATCAGGCAAGTTACTATGGCTTGTCACAAATCACATTCTTTTGAAGACTTATTTCCAAGAAAAGTTATTCAGAAATACCAAAAATTTGTAAAGTGTTCATTAAAAAGAAACACTTGATATTGTTGAAAAATGTTTTTTGAGTTTATTGAACTAATCAATTTTATTAGAGCGCTATCAAGCTACATTTCTGTGGCAATCACAGCCTGATCAGGCTCAGTGCAGAGCTCAAAACCCTGATGCTGTCATTCTCTCACATGAGCCAACAGTGAACACTTCACATTTGGAAAAACTGCTTTTTTACTTTTTTTATTAAACAGCATCATCACTATTAGGCTATGTTCTGCCAGACATGTTTTCCTGAATATCAGACAAACCTCACTGAAAACTTTAGTCTCAGGGTGACGTTGCTGGTTACTCACAAATAATTGCTAAGGGAAAGTGAAGCTGGTTACAGAAACCAATTGCTTACCAGCAGCAGAACCCAGCACGGAATGAGAATCCCCCTGCTGGGCTCACCGTGCCCAGTGTCTGCCATCCTCCTCTCCGTCCCCACCAGTGGGGCAATGGTCCCAGGGTACTTTCCTACTCCCCTCCCTGCAGGCGCCACGCTGCTCACAGCTTAGGATGATACCGGGGACATTGCAGGGACACAAGTGCCAGGGCAGGGTCAACGCCGCTGGCTGTGCACCAAGGAAAGCCATGTGCGCAGCGTGTGCACTTGGTGGAAAGAGCTGCGGTACACAGTAACAAACCCCAGCCACTTCTTCGAGTCAAAAGGGCCACATTTGAGATTTGAAGACTCCCTAGATGCCTTACTCCAACCTTTAGATGGCAACACCACCCTGCTTAACCATCCTCCCTCGGGGCGGGAAGCACAGTGTAGCGCTCAGTTGCTTGGGGTCTGACAAGCCTGGCTCACCTCTATCAGATGTGTGTGCCCTGCCTCTCTCTCCTCCGGAGCCTGACCTGAAATGTCGCAGTGCCTGAGGGCAGTGCTGCCCCTCAACCTGCAGACAGCACAGCCCTGGAGGGACTGCACCCAACTGCTGCGCCTTCCCGGCGAAATGCTCCAGTGGGAACGGGCCTGCAGGAGGGATTGTCGCCGGCCATGCCAGCGCACCCGGGGCTCCTGTTTGCGCTTGAGCTGCCCTTTTCAGCAGGCCCCATCCCGAATACCGCTACCCTGAGGCTGGGCCGTCATGGAGAGTCTTCTGTCCTGATGCAATATTCTGACGCCTCAATTTCCCTGTAGGCCTTAATATGTGGGTTTGATATCCATTATGCACCAAAAAACGTCGGGAACTGCAGAGCCAGCCTCTAATATGACAAAACCCCACACTGTCTCCCTGATTTGATACAGACCTTCACGTTATCATATATGCTGTTCTGCTGTCCGCGAGATCCTAAAATAACTTTGCATGTCCTCTTCCTTTCCCCCTGCAATGCAAAACCAAGCTCCAACCTTTCTAAGGCCAAGGTACAGGAGGATGGTCACTGCTTCTCATCGTTCCCGCACGCTTCCCAGGGGGTGCTAGCCCCAAAACAGCCCCTGTTACCCTTCTGAGGAACGCTTGTACCCTCAGGTCGACTCTCCAAACCCCCTTTTACCCCCGGCCCGAGGGCGCGGAGGCCGCACGCCCCACCCAAGCCCACGGGAAGCCTGTCTCATGGCGGACTCACTGCGCAGCAGGACGCGGCCGAGGAGGCGCTGCCCCCGCTCCAGGGCGTTGCAGTCCCAGCGGTGCCGGCGGAACTGGTGCTGGCACTCGGCCGTCCAGGCGGCCACGCCGCGGCCGATGGAGAGCATGGCCTCGGGGTGCCGCCGGCACAGCTGCCGCTGCCGGCTCACCAGGCCCGGCACGTTGTCGCACATCACCCGCGACGAGCCCACGGCGCCCATGTACCTGCGGGGAGGGAAGGGGCAGGGCAGCACCGGGGGCCGCGCCGACCCCCGTGCACCGACTCCGAGGGAAGGAGGGTCCTCAGCGCCCCGGAGCCTTCCTCTGGCGGGTCCCGAGCTGCAGCTACCTTTGCTTTTTTGGTGGAAATCCTTTACAATTAGTCATCGACCCTGTGTTTTTTTAATAACGTGAAGCATTCAGGAGAACCTCAAGCCCCGCTATTGCAGCTCCGTGCAGTACTTGAAAAAAAAAAAAAAAAAAAGCCTTGAAAAAATTAAATTACATCATCTGTATCCAGATGGTCTCTATTAGTCCTGAAACGCTTCGAAAGGTACCTTTCATAAAATCCAAACTTCTATAGGTGTCTTTTGAAGGGATCAAACAGAAGAAAATGTCCCTTTCTTGAATTTTCATTATTTTATACGATCATAAAATCGTTAAAGCCGTGACTTCCAAAAAATATATAGTTAAGTGGCATTTAGAAGACACCGTGACAAAAAGCCATCGCAATAAATAATCTTTATACGACTAAGGACATAGATAGTAATTTTACTGAAACATGCTCAGTCTGATAAAGTGGGCTTTGATCGCGCGTCAGGCAGAGTCAAGGTTAAATGTGTTCCCCAGGATTACAAGAAGGGGTTTAAGCCTCCTCTCCTACACCAGGACTTTCCAGCCTGGGTTTGGTTGAGGTCCCGAGTCTGAGGGGCAGGTTTATGTATCCGTTCTAACGCGTTTTTGCAGCGAGCTGCCCCACGCTGACATCAGCTATCACTTGAAGCCGAGCCCTGCGCTGCCCGCCGGGGTCTCAGCCCTCTGCCCTGGCAGTTTGCAGTTCAGCGAGGAAAAACAGTGAAGGAGGGAGGGGCGGGGTAGGGCGAGGAAAAAGGAAAAAATAAATTAATATAAAAAAGCAGCGCCGCTGTAGCCAATTCCCAGCGCCCCCGGGGCGCGGAGGGGCGGCTGCCAGCAGCGGCGCTTCGCCCGCGCCCCTCGGGCGTATTCCCCTGCCGCCTGCCCGCCCTCCTCCGCCCCGGGCAGCCCCGGCCGGGCGGTGCCCGCTGCCCCCGCCGGGCCAGGTCCGCTCGCATCGTTGCCGAAAGCCCCGGGTAGCCCCCGCAGTTCGCTGTGCTTATGCGGAGAAGGAGGTTCGGAGAGCGGGGACGGGGTGTGGAAGGAGGTGCCGGGATAGTCTAAATCCGCTCGCTTTAAGGCCGGACTTTCTGGACCGGAGCAGCTGGCAGCAGGCGAGCTCCGCTTCTGCGAGACTAAGAGGGAGAGGCTTCCCCCACCTCCCCTAATTCACAATTAATCCGACCCCACCTTCCCCAAGAGCAAATAAAAATTTCTGGAATTGCACAGCTTACCACCATGAGGAGGTGACTAGTGGGGTCGCCCAGACCAAGACCAAGGGAAGAGACCACCAGATCCCAGGGAGAAAGTTCATGTTAGAAACGCTTCGGTCCACATCAGGTCAGTTGCGGGGGGTAGAAGAAATCCCATGGAGCAACAAGGACGAGCGGGGGCAAACGCACCTCGAGGGCTACTTGTTTCCCGTGGGTCAAGCACCTTCGCATCCCCACGCGCAATCGCGGGGCTTACTGATCCCCTGCCGGGATACGGGGGATGCTGGTTAATGCATCGCTCTGGATTCCTCTCGGTTCGCCCTGCACCAAATTCCTCAGGACGTGGAGCTCAGCCCCGCTCCCATCCTTCATCTTTGCCCCGATCCAGCTCTTCCCTGCAGTCACGGCAAAACTGAAGGGCTGGTGTGGGCTGCTCTCAGACTGGGTGGGTTCTGCTTTGGTTGGTGTTTTTTTTCCTCTGAAACTCTGATGGATGAAATGATGTCAAGAGACACTGGGGGAAGAGGAGGAGGTAACACCTCTGATTAGGCAAGGAATCCCGAGGAGCCAGTTGCTTTCCAATAACCCTACAAGCAGACAGTGAACTCAAACCCGCCAGCAGATGCTACACGACCTGCTGCGGAGCCGGCGGCGGCCCCGGCAGGCTGTTACAGACCGGCAGCACTTGGCACCCCTCGGGGTTTGGCACGACGGCAATTCACGGCTCGGTACGCGCACCCGCCAACACCGAGCACGGAACGGAACCGCGACCCGGTGCCAGAGAAGCACAGAACCAGAGCAGTCCCGGCATGGGGTGGACACCGCCCGGCCGCCTCCCCTCGCCCCGGGCCCCGCCAAGCCGGGCTGGTTTCTCCTCCTCCGCCCCGGGCGCCCCTGCGCCGCCCCGCACGGCGGGACCCCGGCTCATGGGCTCCGACCGGGGGATGGGCTACGCGCCCCATCGCGCTTGAATCCCGGGATGGGGGAATCCGCCGCCGCTACCGCACCGCTCCTCGGCCCGAGAGAGAGCCGATGCGGCCGGGGCCGGAAGCAAACTCAAGAGTAAGGGATTCAGCAACTTTTTCACCTCGTGTCATCTCTGCAAAACAAATACAGGGTAACATATACCCCAAACAACCAACCCTCAATATCAAGCTGGAGATGCCCCATTTCCGAGACAGCATCCGTTGGCTGAAAAAAAGATAAATGCCCAAGGTTGCTAAGTGAATTAGGGACTACACAGCTCTCGTTACTAAAAGAAGCCTGCAGTTAACTCCAGGTGAAAATCCTCGAAGAGCAAGCTAGGAAGCAACCCTTTAAGAGCTGTTCTTGAGACTGCATATTACAGCTATTCTCCTGTTTCTCGGTACAACTTCTCAGGATCACAGACATAGTAGATGTAAGCACCATTTCAGAAAGAAAATGCAAAACGTAGAACTATGTGTAGTTTTGAATTGGTAATATTCACCTACTTACCAATTTAACTTGAAAGAAATCTCGCAAGCAAACCTCAGACATCAACACCAAACACCTAGCCACAACTGCAATGTAAAAATCTTTTGACAGCAAAGACTTCCAAGAATAATTGTTTGGGACACATGAATGCTTATACAACTACTTGCCCAGAGGCAACTACAGCTCCTCTTACCATCTCCAGCAGGTCTTAAAAGCAATAGATGAGCATTTAACATCTATTTGATAAAATGTAATCAGTGTAAAAAAACTCCAATTTTTAGCTTCTGGCCAACTTACTACATTTACAATACACTTTGGATCAATTACCAGGGCAGAGAAACACCAGTGAGAGGAAAGCAAATTCCAGCAGTATTTTACATCCATACAAAGAGAGGCTACAATCCTCCCTGCTACTAGTTTTCTCAAGCCTGCTGTAAAACGCTGACTTCTTAGAATTTCTCATACCCCTCGGTATAAATGGGTGCTCCTTAACCTGTGGCTATTGCATGAGTGGCTTATCAATGTTATCCTTTTCTTCTCTTAAATCATTTACCTCATCCTCATCCCAGCTTTATTGCTATTCAGATTCCCCAACCCCTCCACTTTGTGCCAGCCCTACAGAAGTTCACCTTGGAGCCATTATTTCTACTAACAACCACACTCTCATTATAGAGAATAACAAAACAGGCAAGTCTGGAAAGCAATCTGGGGAACCACACTGGTTTTGCACAGCCAGGTTTAGGTAGCAGGGAGGGCCATAGGGGTGGTTTCTGTGAGAAGGTGCCACAAACTTCCCACATGTCTGACAGAGCCAATTCCAAGACAAACCTACCACTGGCTAAAGTCAAGCCCATCCGTGATGATAGTTGCACCACTATTTGATAATGTGAAAAAAACCCTCTGCAACAGCAATTATGCCAAAGAGAATGTTAGACAATGTGAGAGGAACAGCTATGGAGACACCCAGGCCAGTGAAGAACAAGGGGGAGAAGGTGCTCCAGCTGCCAGGGCAGAGATTCCCAAGCAGACCATAATGAGTTAGGCTGTCCTCCTGCAGCTGACAGAGGTCCATGGTGGAGCAGATACCTACCTGCAGTTTGTGGAGAACCCCATGCTGGGTTGAAGGAGGCTGTGACTCTGTGGGAAGCCCATGCTAGAGCAGGTCATAGCAGGACTTGACCTACAGTGGAGCAGTCTATTCCTGAAGGACTGCACTCCATAAAGGGGGAGGGGGGGACTCACATTGGAGCAGTTAATGAAGAACTGCAGCCTATGGAAAGGACTCATTCATGTTGAAGTTCATGGAGGACTGCCTTTCATGAGAGGGAGTGCTGGTTCCTGATGCAGCCTGGAGAGGCTGCTGGCCTCCATTGCTGCAGACTGAATCTAGAAAGCTGTAGTTGTCTTCAATAAGTATTATGTGCACAGTTTCTCATAAAATTAAGAAATCATGCCACATGCAATACAAGTGACAGTGGAGTAGCCAGAGCACAGAAAGCCCCATTTTCTGCAAACCCTCTGAAACCGAGCTGAGGTTTTTCAATACAGTAATAAAAATCATGTAGTTAAACCTGTATTTCTACATTCAAATAAAGACCATTTTCAGGGAAGCTGAAGGCACAGAAGGCTCATCTGAAATTTTTTCAAGAAAAACCCCACCACACTCTTAAGTAGAACACATCTTCCCATATATATATTACAGCCAGTAGCACCTAAAATAATCGAAACTCGTTCAGCAGAGGTATCTCTCTAAGTCCCACTTCCAGGGACTATGGCTCTGTATTATATGAAACTATACCACTTGGATCAGGATAAAAACTAGAATTTATCAGCTATTAAAACTGTTGAGATCATATAATTCATTTAACGTCAGTAGTACCCCATTGTCATATCTCACTTGTATCTCAGTACAGCTCCATTCCTTGATAATTCCTATTTCTGAAATAGGGAAATTTTAGTTTTCAAATACACACTTCTCCCCTGCCTCCAGAACAAAGAAATGACAGCACACGTCATTAAAAGCAGAAATTTGCAGTTCTGATACCTGTTAAGACCTTCAAGGCTTCGTAGCCTTACTACCAACCAACATGTATCAGAACTGTAGTCTCTGTACATGAACATCCAAAGCAACATTTGTAGTACTTTACAGTGTGCATTACTACATTTGTAGTAACACAGGAGTTTTATCTGGGAAAGACAATCTGTACCTTTTACAGAACTGGTGAAACAGAGGAGACAAATGCAATCCACCTACTCACGAAGGAGTGATAGCTTTGGGAAACACCTGTATGGCTTAAAAGACAACAAAAGAAAGAAGAATAAATTGCACACTTTAAATCTTGTCCTCAACAAGACACTTGGATGAAATAAAAGAAAAACCAAACACATGCTGAGGTCAATGGAGAATACAGCCAAAAAAAAAAAGCTCACTCTCTCAATTTAGGAATACACATACCCCAAACTGCTCTTTAATACCTGTAATTGCATAACAGGAATAATTAAGGGTAATGCCTTATCAAAGGCCAGGTACTGCACAAGTCAAATTTCAAGAGCAGGCAAATCCCAAAGCACAGAAGAGAGACACAGGACACAGAAGCCATGGCCTATCTTAGACAGCAAAATTAAAGAAAAACCAACTTGCAGTTCCTTCAGATCTCGACAGGATCGCCCAAGGCCCTACTTTTACAAAACAGCCTAAAGATTCAGAAAAGGCCATGGTATGAATAGTCATCCCTAGGAAGACAAGTTAGGTATCCAATGACATTGCAAGTAGGAACCTCGGTGCATCTTTAAGCAACCAGGTATCCTGAAGGATTTGGCCGGGAGGTCCAATTCACTCAATCCTCAGCATCTCAATTTACACTACTGTAGGAGGAGAACAACAGTAGCAGGGCTGAAGAGTTTACCTGTTTAATACATGCAAAGCTCTTTAGCATTCTCCCCCAATCCTCTCATAGATGTGCAAATCATTATATTCTTACTGTTCTGGGATAATGAGTGCAATTTGATGACTTGCAGAAGGAGGCCTCTCAGCAGGGACGTTTTCATATGAAGGCTCCCTTAGGAGGTGCTGCAGGGGGTAAGAGGGTCTGACAGTGTAGCTCAAGGGCTAGATGTTGAAGGAACCTTTTCCTTTGCCTCCTGCCCTATCACTATCATATTGTGACAACTTGTCAGAGAATTTGAAAGAGACACTGCAACAACATGGAAGTGAATAAAAGGCTTTGAAATACATCATCTAAGTTTGGAATCCAAGAAGGCAAATGCAATTTTATTATTTTTATATGCTATGTTAAAATATTCTTTGTTAATTTGACTCTTAAAATATCCTCTTCATGCAACGCATGGTCCGATTGACCAATTAATGGAAACAGCTTGAAGTGGTTACTCCAAGATCCTTGAGTCTTGTGAGTGGTTTATAGAATTTTGAACACTATACCTGAACACTGCAGGATGCCAAGTATGCTGCTGGCACAGCCTATGTTTAACCAAATGATGTTCACATGTGTGTTTGCAATTGTGACTATAAGCATCAGAAACAGGTGATCCATAAGATAGTTCAAAAGGACCAGATTCTTCCAAATGTATTTTGGAGGTCATCTCCTAAAGTCCAGACCTTTGACTCACTTCTGCAAAAAACACTTCATTATAACTCTCACACTTGAAAAAAAAAAATACCAGCAACTATAATGCATTACTTTTCCCTCCTAAGTATTTTACACCAAAGGCACAATAATTTAGTTAAATATTAATGAAACTTTTCTGGAACAAATTTTCTGTTCAACTGCAAGAGCTCCAAGTTAAGCTTAAAAGGCTTCCATCTGACCAGGCCTTTTCTTCAAGCTGATGGACAAAAAAGTTTAAATTTTTATTGTCTCAAGTGTCAAGATCTGCTAGTGGCAGGAAATGCATCTCTTGAAATGAAAGCTATATTCAGTGTCCTTTGAAGTGGCTTTGTTAATGCAAATTATCACTTAAGTGGAGTCAGGGTTAAGAAGAAGAATCTTCTGAAGGGCAGAAACCTTACTAGTGGTTGAAATAATTTCACTTAACTAATGCAAAAGTCCATGTAGGAAACAGTCTGAACAACATGCCTGGCCATTCCCCCTCCCCTACCAACCCCAAAAACCTTCACCCAACAGAAACTCCCAAAAGACGTTAGGTGTCAAAGTTCTAGTGCTACCTGTGAGCCAATCCACCACTGAGCAACTGCATTTGAACCATATTTCAAACTGATTAGAGGAGGAGTGGTGCATATATAAAAGGTTCTTCTTTTCACACTATGCACCCTGTTAGTTTAGGATTAACTCTAAAGTAATATGAAGAAACAGGAGTATTTTTTGAAGTATTTCCTTTTACATACTTTGTTCATGCTGACAGAATATTCATTTCCACTTCTGGTAGATGGCAGTGGTGAATACAGCTTATCCCCTCTGACACCAGTCTGGGAGCAGAAAAACCAGAAAAAACTCCTCAACTTATGTTTTTGCCTCTCGCGTCATCATTCTGTAGGATGCTCTTGGCATTGAAGAACAAAAGGAGACAAAACATTTGCAGTAACAAGGAAACACACTAACAGCCAATGCAATTCTCTAAAAAAAACAGAAAACAGCAGTAACAGTGACTGGAATAGCACCCAAGTTTTTATCTTCTCCTTACTAGCCTCTAGATGGAATACCAAAGGTTAAGACTCCACACAATACTTCTGAAACCTCAGAGACCAAAAGTTTCACACACCCATTCAGGTTCATGTTTTTTTTAGACTATTTTTGTTTCATTTTGAAAGAAAAAAGTTCCTTCCAAAATATTCAGCATTTTTACAGATGTTTACTGAAACCTGCGAAAACACAACTAGTTTGAATTCACTTACACCAACTTCCTTTTTTTCCAATGTAACTGGTTTGGTAAGATCAAAACCAATTACAAATGTTTCACTGTGGGACTACAAACACCTTTTTAAGTGGAGAAAATATTAAGAAAAAATTTGTAGTGAAAGAGCAGACCAAGAAAAACCAAGCTGCTATGCCTTTGAAGTTGTCTGCATTCTTGTTGCAAAGGACTACTATAATCCTTTATTTGATGTGATGAAATACTTAGAGGTAAGTATCCCTAAGGAAGCAGATTTTTAAGGCATAATTTAAGTATCATAGGTCAGTGGGAAATGACTTTTTAGACAATATGTAACAAGGTCTCCACAGTTCTCTTGATTATGAAAAGAAAAAAACAACACACATCTCTCTGCAAGAGAAAAGAATTTTATCAACATAAAATTGAAAGTGATACTTAAAATATTTTAAACCCTCCCCTAACCCCAAAACATATCTGCATTACAATCTTAAACACAAACGTGATATATAATCAGAATTTGATTATGTTCACCTCTGAACAGGTAAAAGTAAAAAACCGAAACTAATAATCATTAAGAAATAATCACAGTTTTATGTCAAAATCAGAAAAGCAGCTTTGACAAGATTTTAGACCTACATTCTATATCAACAATGAATTTCAAAACAAAACCCTAAGATACTCATAAGTAACAGTTTTAATTTTTAATAACTTCATGTTTAGATCAAAGTACCTACTAGATACAAATACTGCAGATATGATGAGAAACAGCACTAAACTTAAATTCGAGTTCTCTTAGCTACTAATTTAATTACAAATAAGAAAAAACCAAATCCAAGCAATGTTACCACTCCCATTTTTACTAATCTTTTTTCCAAGGTGGCTGCTTTTCCCGGAAGTTTCACTTGGTTAGGTTTATTCTTCTCGTCATACTGGGACAGATGTTAAATCCATGTAAGAAGTGGAAAAAAAAAAAGTTAGCATGAAAGCTTCTTAAGTAGATTATTAAGTACCCAGTCCTAAGAATCTGCAAGCATCTAGGATTGATATTACTTCTCTCTGTCTTGCTTAATTTGAAATAAATGTACGTAAACGTTCATCTTATCTGATGTTCAATCATTATGTAACATACATTAGAAAAACATTTATAAACTTAATTACTCAGGAGTAAAACACTGCCATTATAAGATGCTACAAAAATCTAATAACAAAACAACTGAACTCCAACTGTCAAATGTTTTAACTAGAACTTCTGCCATTTAATTACTAAAAAAACCTGTTTATTTAAAAAGGAAGTTAAACATGTAACAGATTACTTTCTTGGAATTAAAGGGCGAGCGGAAAGTACAAGTGCCTTCTCAAATACATGCTGAACCTGAGTGGAGCTTTGTCATAAAGGACAGCAGGGTTAGATTCTGATTTCCTACCTTAGTTCACAACGCTTGCTTGGAAGGCCCTCTCATTTACTGTACTTTCAAAAATTATATGCTACAGACATGTACTGCTGGCAAAGCCTTGTCATGACAGCTTAGCAAATAGTACTGAGGACTTCAAGGGAATTTATACAAACATTTTATGTAAGAAGTTTAACTGTTTCACTTAGATTCACACATTCATAATATATGCTTGGGTGCTCTATACTCAAAAGTGCTCCATCATAAATTAAGTAGCACAAAAATATTTTGCATTAAAGTATTCATAAGTGAAATTCATAAAATGTAACAGGATTAAAAAGAAGGATCTGCATTTTTGAAGTAATTAGAAGACTGTTTTACCCAGGATACAAAGACACTATGCTTCATCCTGACAGCTACAAAACCTTATGTACAGATAAAGTCAAGTGGCACTGCACTTGGAACCCTCCCAGCCCTTACAACTGGCCTGCATATATAGGAGGCAAATACATACACAATTGATGATTGGATATGCGAAAAAAGAATAAATAGCTGGTAAGTTCTTTGCCACAGTCGCCACCTCTTAATATATTTGGTGTTAAGTGATTTATTGGGAGAAGGCTGTTATATTACATTAAATTTACTTAAACTACAGGAAATTGCATTAGTAGCATTATACTCAAGGTCTGAGTTCCACATGGCTTCGTTCAGCAACAGATTCCTTTCTGACACTGATGCTCCATTTACCCTACCCCAGCGGCCGTTCATTTTACCAGCCTATTACTTAAAATGACCCCATCTGACAAGAGAGTGTCACTGTGTTGGTTTGAGAATGACTGATGTGGTGCTAACATCTAGCCTTGACCTCTCCCACCCTCTTCTTTTGTCACTCTGCAGAGTTATCTGGGATGCCTCCCATTCAATCCATAAAACCTTAGTATCTTCCTTTTGAGTCAATAATTCCAAACAAAAGATTCCTTAATTAAAAAGTAAGAGTGTAAGTATTCAGCACGGCGTCTATGCCACAGTGGTTGTCCAAGAGCACAGGGATATATTCCAATTAATTCCTTCATGCAGTAGAAAGAAAAAGGTAGACTGTGCTTTCTTTTGGAGATTCTCCACACTGCCATGGAATATTAGAAATTATTTCTCATTCTGTCCATGCAAAGGTGGAAGGAGGAGAGACTGATGCAATGTCCAAGCTAAGGCTAAACAGCCTTTGGCAGACCAAGGTAGGAAACATTTTCCTGACGGATGTCACATTTGAGGTTGCATCAGAAACTTGTACACATTATTTAACAGCCTCACTCACACACACCCACCTCCACCACGAGGTCCTTCAGTTTGCCAACCTCTTCTCCCAACTTTTTAACACTGCAAATCACGTCTTTGCAGACTTCAATATAACATTCAGTCGGTGCCCACTGCAGGACCATCTGTTAATAATTATAGTTATTTGCCATAATTACATAATTGTAGATTATAATTTAATATTCTACAGTTAATGTATCACAAAAGACAGCGCCATAAAAGGTTTATAACTGCATTTATGCTGGGTTTTAATTTATTTATGCACAACAAGCTACTATTCCCTAGCAGCCTGTATTGGAAACTTTTCTCTCCTTAACTCTCCTATCAGTAGAAACATGAAGAAACAAATCTATCTCCTTTAGTTGTGTGGGCTAACTCTTTGAAATAAATTATTTTTAAGAAATATCCTCTAGAGAAAGAGCATTGGACAGCTTTATAACTACATAATAACCAAGAAGGTTGATGAATATTCATAGTTTTTATTTTGTAAGATGGAATAAGGTACTCTAAATCAATCTTCTGTTTGGTTAAATACCTTGTGAGAATTTTTGAGGAAATGGTTATTCATGGTCTGCACAGGAATGATCAGCTTACTACACTCTTTATTCAACTTCTGAAGAAACTTGAGTAATTCATCTTCACTAGAAAAATAAAATGGTATTTTGTTATTTGTCAAATGCTGTAACTTTTTGTAAGTCGAATATTACATATGGATTTTTTGACATTGGCTACTGAGTTAGACATGCAGTTTCATGCATACAAAAAACCCAGTATAATTTTAAAAGCGAGTAGGTAAAGACATTTAACTTCTTAACAAGTTGGGCTTTTCCCCTCACCCCTTGTTTGTCCCGTCCCCTCTCTCTCCTGCCTTATTTTGGAAGGACAATATTTCTGACCTGCAGCTTACATTTTTGAGCTTCAGTCCTAGCTTTGGAGCTAGGACTGAAATGACTAAGTTTAGGGTCATTTAGTCTCCAACAGAGTTGAAGAAAATAAGAATTCAGTAATACTGGCTTGGCCCTTGGATCTGGAAACATATACCTCAGAGCCTAAAATATCTGATGTTATCTATTTTGAAGAAAATTTTTACTTGGTGCTCAAATACAAGCAGGAAGACAACTCTCAAAATTATTATGACCCATGTCTCCAAGAAGTGGAAAGAAGGATAGAAAAATTGAACAGATTATTTTCAGCTTTAAGTTTCTAGAGCTGCCACATGACACTGACTCAACTTTAGTCATAAGTCATTATGCTGGCCAGAAATTTGTTGCCACTCACCAGGAAGAGGGAAAGAAGGCAAGGAAGAAGATGATCCAATTATTTTTACTGAGTAAGCTCTCAGATCCTGAAACTCCTGAGAAGTGTCTGCATCTCCTATAGAAAGTTTCTGCTAGCTCTAAGCTATTTGGGTGAATAACAGGCAGGGCCAAAACAAGAGACAATTACCAGTTCCTACTGCAGAAACTCCTGTTCTGCAGATGCATAAGATCTGAATAAACTAATTCAGACTCCAACATTCCTCCCTAGGCAATGTGCTATTAAAACTAAATGCAACATACTCACACCACTTGCTTCTTGCTTCTGAAGGCAGAAAGGTATCCACAAAATTTATCAAACAGCTAAACTAAGCTACACACCAATGCAGTGCAAGTATCTAAATGAAGATGGAATTTAGGCCATAGAGTGTTTTCTTTCAATTTTGGGCACAGGATCATTCGTGAGTAAAATTTTTGCCACTGCTCAGGACATCTATGATTTGCAACAGTGCTGAACTGTTAAGACTTTAATATTTAGAACAGAAACATATAGAAGCATTAATAGGTGCGCTGGAGGTTTAAAACCAATACTGCACATGGTTTTCATGAAAATGGGGAAGTACAAAAGCCTATTAGTTTGTTTTTATAAAATAAACTACTGCTTGTTTCAGAACAATGCAATTCAACTGAATATTTCAGGTAAAGAGCTCAAACATTAAACATCTGGAGACAGTCTGAAAGCTTCTCCCACATTACTATAGTCAAGCCATAATCACAAATATTTTCTTCTACTTAGAAAGATAACCAAATTTAAAGTATGTCATGGTCTTGAATTAAGGGGGGGGAAAGAAAAATATTTATTCTATCATATTACTTCACTACACCATAGTGCTTAAAAACTCCCCATTTTCATAGAATTTTACCACAACCAGTAGGTTGTGGTGACATGCTCTTATATTTAGAAATGGAAATAAAGTTTTCAAAAAATTATCACTTCAAAAAAGAATTAACGGCTGTCAAAACATCAGTGGCTAAACAGTGCTAGACACTCCGTAAGTTTATAATCAATCAGTTCAAGATTTTCTACTATGTTAGTTTTTCTATGACTTAATGACTGATTCTCCTTCTCAGAGAATGACTTTGAACAAGTGGGAAGTAAAATCTTTATATAATAGCATGTAAACATAGCCTAAGATTTTGGTCTAAAGGTCAGATGCCTAGAATACATGTCAGACAATTTTCTAGAAAACTATGCAGTGCTTGCCATAACTGAAGTGCTGTCATATTTTGTGTACTTCCATCTTTAATCAATCAATTATTTTCTAGTTTTGAGAACTATGTATGATCTAAACCCCACACTATACTAGGAATAAGGTATACCACCGATGTGTGAGACTGCACCAGATATTGCAGGGGTATTTCACTGTATTTGGCCACACACAGTGAATGGATTTTTTTTGACACTTCTCTACTTACTCTCTCTATTCAAATTTTTAGGCTGCTCTGCTTGAATGTATGTAATAAACACTACTGCGGAATAATCTAAAAAAGCATACATTTTAACATAAAAATGCATAAAGCTTAAACTGGGCAAAGTCCCCTTAAATGGTAGCTAATTTTCGCTTGCTGAAGAGTCAATATCCATTTAAAAGGCACCTAACAGATTCCTGGTCTACCACCTCAGCTCAGCAGCAAAGTCTCTATTTTAATACAAATGTCTCAGATGCTGTTTTTATGGTGTATCCATATCACGCTGGTTTATATCCTCCTGCACGCTGGAAGTTTAGCTCTTCAGTATTGCAGCCCATGCACACATTTGCAGGATTCTGTTTTGAAAGTACACAGTTGTTTTGATGGAGAATTACAGAATCATAGAATAGTTTGGCTTGGAAGGGACCTTACAGATCGTTTAGTTCCATTCCATCTGCCATGGATAGGGACACCTTTCACTAGACTAGGTTGCTGAAAGTCCCATCCAACCTGCCCTTGAACACTTCTAGGAATGGGACATCCACAGATTTCTGGGCAATTCACTCTAATATCCCACCACCTTCACAGCAGAGAATTTCTTTCTTACATCCCATCTAAACCAGCCCTCCCATCAGTTTGAAGCCATTCTTCCTTGTCCTATCACTACATGCCCTTGTGAACAGTCTTTCTCCAGCTCTCTGGCAGGCCCCTTTCAGCTCTCTCTAAAGTCTCCCTACAGTCTTCTCTCCTTCAGGCTGAACACCCTCAAGTCTCTCAGCCTGTCTTCATAGGACTGGTGCTCCAGCCTCCTCGGTCATCTTTGTGGCCCTCCTCTGAACTCCCTCCAGGCTGATGTCCTTCTTATGCTGGGGTCTTGGAGCTGGTTGCAGTAGTCCAGGTGGAATGTCATGAGACTAGAATCCCCTTCCAACCTGCTGGCCACTTCTCTTTTGATGCAGCCCAGGATATGTTTGGCTTTCTGAGGTGCAAGTGCACATTTGTTGGGTCATGTTGAGTTTCTTCTGGGAGTAGAATTTGATGATCCTTGTGGGTCCCTTCCAACTCAAGATATTCTGTGTCTCTATGATTCTTGTCAACCAACACTACCAAGTAAATCTCTTCAGGGCTCCTCTCAATCCATTCTGTGTCCAGCCTGTACTTGTGCTTGGGACTGCCCTGACCTAGGACACTGCAATTGGCCTTGCTGAATTTCATGCACCAGCAATGGGCAGCAATCAGTGTATGAATGACTGGTTGGGAGTAGAATACATACTGGAGAGTCTCATGGAAATGGGACTCTAAAGACAAGATGTGGCAGAATCACATCATGACATGACTGATGCACAGTGTCAGTGCAATTCAGCTGCCTCCAAAGCATGGAGGCACGTACAGATTGAATTTGAACCCAAGAACATTCTTTGGGCCAATAAACAACATAATTAACAGGGACTCCAGCCTTACAGCATTCAAATAGTATAGAAAGCTCTCCGCAGTATTTTGGAGAGGGAAGGGATCTCTTTAAGAGTATCAGCACAGCTAGTTAAGAGGGAGATACACACACTTCAAAGAGGAACTGAACCCTTACTATCTAATCTATTTTTAGTAGCTATACTTCTGTAAGATTGTGAACTAAGAAGAGGAAAGATATGAGCATGGAATTTAAATTGAGGTCTAGTGTGTCTTCCAGTAAAATAAATGTACTTACACATAAAGGATAAGAGATTTAAGAAATCTTAAGGCTCCTTTGTACTCACTATATCCTTCATTCTTCATTTTGTGCTGGATGTGGAGTGCTCTAGCAGGGCTTAGGGAACTTATTAAGTTTAATAAGGTTGCTGAGGAATGCATCTCTCAGCTCAGGCCTGGCTTCCATGGTACTGCACAAGACTACACTAAAAGTATGAGAGATATTGTGAAGCTGATGTCTTAATACTATAATGGGAAAAAAATATCAAGTTGGAATGGGAGTCTGAAAGAGTTACACTTTCTTAAAAAATTTTCCTTAAAAATGTACTGATACATATAATCTATGATAAGGGAAATAGCTTGTAAATTGCTTAATCATTAAGATAAAAAATGATATATTTAGAAGCCGGTTAAAATTGCTTCCATTGGAAGAGAAAAACAATGAAAAAATCTGGAATCTGAACAGAAGTAGCATTTATGATTTAAGATACACATGCACAAGGTATTATTTTAAGAGTTGAAAATTAAAGGCCTATCCAGAAGCAATATGCATCTCTCCCTGCTGCACTTTTTAAAACTGCATCTTACAATCAGACAGATTTGACTGGAAGACTAACAGAGCCTACCTTGTTTATGCTCCCAACTTTCTTTGTGCAAAACACACCCACCACCAGCTCTCATAATCCATTAGCTTGAATATTCTCATTAATATTATGCACTGAGGGATAAGGTGTGAGACAACTTTATCTTTGAGCCACAGAAAACAACATGGTCACCTTAAATAGTTAACATTTCACTTCCATTTCCTTAGATATACCATTAATACCTCAATTCCAGTTTCATAATTTCAGAGACATCTCCAAATTTTTTTTCTTCCACCTGCAGATCGTTAATAGCTTCTAGGAGTTTCTGTTGATCTCCAGGATTTGTAATGCCAATCTAAATTTAAAGAGTAATTTCAAATATGATTTAAATATACTAGACATAGCAGTACAGTAACACATTCCACTAACTTCTAAATATTAAGATTTAAAAGAAATTCTTTTAAAGTAATTGCAACTAGCTACAATGTCTGTAAGCAACAAAGGAAAAAATAAAACCACAGAAAATATTCAATAATGCAGAACAAAATGACA